>NW_008751790.1:399976-482477 GCF_000715545.1 Opisthorchis viverrini
CAAGATATGGCTGCCAACCGATGTCAGTGGCGTTCTTGTTGTCAGTTTCTGTCCAGATTGCCTGAGTGAATGTCTGGAGGTGTGGGCACCTCGGAATGATTGTTTTAAGCTAGCACTAAGTCCCTTCCCCATCCACCTTTATTCTTTTCTTTACAATAAGTCTTTCAAATAAGTCATGGTTGTACGGCCGTGAAGCATCAGTGTTGAACACTGATGTCATGCTGTCGATGATAATGATGATGATGATGGGATAGTCAGTGAAGTTCATTTTGAAGCCCACGGCACGGAATGGCGTAGTAAAAGTCCTTTGTGATTGTCCTACTAGCGCTTCGCAGAGGTAGAATGACTTGATTTTTCCTACTGTGTAGGTTTCTTGGAAAATCCCAGTACGAAGTGTTTTCCCGGAAGCCCTTCTGAATAGCCACTTCGATGAAGCCTGCATTTTAGCTAGTCTACTGCTTCCTTCATTGTTCGTCAGGCAGACTTTTACTATTGTATCATATGGACACTGTGAAAAATTCCTCTTGACTTCAAGGGTAACGAAGCCACGAAGTTTTGTGCACACACACACACACGCCTGTCCATGTTGGTTTGCAATATATTGACCTACCTAATGTTCTGGTCAGTAACACATTAATGGAGAGCAGCTGGTTTTTCTGTTCCATTTCGCATGGATGGGCGCTATTGAAATTATTCAGCGTGTAGACGCCTACCTATCCAATACCGTCGATCAGAATAGAAATTCCCGACGGACTTGAATTGATATGGGCACAGTGATATTAGGTTCCTACAACTGGTATGAAACTTGGTGGAGTTCAGAGTTCATTAGTTCACTGTAGAACTGGTTAGTTTCCCAACCTGCCGATTCTAATCTTCCCTCTGGTGTACTGATGCATGACCAACCAGATGAACCACAAGAGTTTCCAAAGTCGGTATTTATTCACTCAACCTTTTTCCAGATCAGTGCAGTATTGATTGATTTTGGTAGGAAAGGTACTTTTCAAACTGGGTGCAAGAGAGCAACATATAGAATAATATTTTATCTTGATTAACCATGTGTTCATGCGTGGTCATGCACACAACTGCGCAAGTGTACAGCCAGATAGACTTGGCATACAAGGCGCGTTCGAAAGTAAATCACCTTCGCAAGTTAGCATGCTTATGGATGTACACTGTAAGTGTATGAAACAAAACTGTAGCTGCGTTTTCCACACTGCATGGAAGGATACGCGGAATGTTTTCGGTTGATCATCCATAGCGCGTTTTGTGTAACTAGAAGAATGCAAACCGAATCGATTGTTTTCACTGGGCTAGATGGTGTTTATCATTAACGTGGCAGTGGGAACAGAACAAACTATCGGGTCTTCCAGTTGCAAAAGACTGCTACTGAGTTAGGTAATGATGATATGCCCCTGCTAAACCGCTGGTTGTCTCGGGTCCAAACCTAACTTGAGCAATCTAAAGAAAAAACTGAAAGCATCGTGTGTTTCTGAGAGTCGGGACTTGAAAATTCATCGCCAGGTTGCCTAAAAAGTCTCACTGCATTCCCGGAACAAAGTGAAATCAAACGATTTAAGTCGATCTATTCAAAAATATTTGGTGTGTTAGAGATTTATAGTCCTTAAAAATCTGGATTTATTTGCGCTTGCATTCCACAGTCCAATTTTGTCTCTCTCTCTCTCTTTTCGAATTCTGCCAGCTTGCCAATGGGTTGATAAAAATGGGCTGATACTGAGTCGAATCCGTTAGGTGGGGTCCTCACTTATTCATTATCATTATCATTATCCCCTTTTACATTAAGCTGCTGTGTACGGCTATGCACCCCGTAATTTTGTCTCTGTTACCACTGAGCGACAATTGAGTTCAGACTAGCTTTTGGTGAAAGGTTGAACTCATGTCCGTGAAAAATTGGCTCCTGTACAAAAACGGAAATGAATTTCAAGCGTTCGCTTTTAGTCGATAATCTTTTCCATATCAAATCATATTCAGGTAAAACCAATCGCAGATTCACGACAGATGAAACAGATCAAGACATTCAGTCGGTTGGAACCATTCATGGTTTGCTGACAAGTCGAAACTGTTCCCCGTAGCCCTCTCTCGCTTTTAACCTTAAACTGTCCGATTCTAAGATGTTTGATGATGTTGCATGAACCCAGCTGATTGGATAGAATAACCATCCGGGAACCGATAATATGTGATACTGTTTTCTGCATGGAATTCGTTCTGGGTAGTCGGTACTCTCAGAAAGGTCCGATCATTTCACTGAATTGGAAAAATACGATAACGGATTGTTATAGAGCCCGTAAATTTCATTCAAGTCTGCTTGGTGTCCAGCGGAATATTGTGGGCCTTGATCCGGCAATACTTTGTTGCCGGACAAGCCACCAAATTAAGTTATTTCTACCCGGTAAAACATTTTTATCATGGTGCTTACTAAACGTGCGTGATGCAGACGACTTACCGATAACTGACCAACAGTCACCGTTGTCCAGTTTGTCTTGTTCTGGCCATTCCGTATCACTATAACATCAAGAAACCCACAAGTCCGTAGCACTTCTATTTGTTTCTAATTGCACGGCTCAAGAGTCGGCCCAGTAGCTTATCTCTGCATAGCTTAGCCCTGCATAGCTCTGCGTTTTTTGACGCACTCTTAGCAAAACACTGGTCTTCCACGTCAGATGTCCGATTTTCAGCTCCCGGTTCAACAAGGGATAATTTTCGAGCGACAATTGAGTTCAGACTAGCTTTTGGTGAAAGGTTAGTCAGAACAGTAAGGCCGGGACAGGAGCAGAAGTGACAAAGCAAACAAGATGCCATCGATATCCGCACATGCACCGACTGGTGCACTGTATTATTGGGTGGTTTTGGAATTCGGTAAGCGCCACAGATAAAAGAAAGCTAACTCGTGGATTGTGTCTTACAGTCGGGATGACAGCAAACGAAATCAGACATTTCAGAAGGGTTCGGTAAACAATGGGCGGATTCATAGCAGAGTGACGTTTCGCTTTTAACACACAAAGATTCGTCCAGCTAGGGGAGTAGGTTACAAGGTTGGCCGAGTTTTGAGACAGACCGAGAACCAGTCAACAATATTTAGCTTGACTAACACATCAGGTCCTTGTTGAATGTCCGCCGGCGCCTAAGTCATAATTAAGGCTTATATAATCATTGTGATGGCATTTGGATCCCTGATCTTCTGGTTCATGGTGCCTTCACATTCGTTTCTTTTGGGTGTCATCGGTAAACTTTGTTGGGCTCTGCTATAAGAATTCGGTTGAGGGATGAGCTTTTTGGTCAGATCTAAGCTACTTTCGTCAATGACTCCTTTCCACTGGTAATCGCATACTGTCATGCATCAGTTCAACTGATCTGGAGACAATCTCCACAACTTCATCAGTTCTGCGCCTTCTATGTACGGCAATGAACCATCAGTCTGGAACAGTGATGTCATGCTGTCGATGATAATGATGATGATGACGCCTTCTATACCATTCTACTTCTATTCTACTCTGTTTTATGTTCTATTCCATTCTATTCAGATTAGGATTTTTGGTGACTTCCATCATCCCAGCCATCAGTTGCTGTGATGTGAAAGGTTACTCTACTTGAATATGTTTGTCAACCATACATATACTGCAACTATGCAGCGGCGCGTCCTTTTGCTCTTTTGAGCCTCGCATTTTGGCCATCTATGCAAAAACGCGCTAAGAGACAAGCCAGAACACTTTTATATGGAAGGAATGCTTAAGCGAAGGACTAAGAAAGTATCAGTCTAATGAGGGATGTGCCTCTGACCACTGACTTTTCGACTTTATTATCATAGCCATCTTTCGGTAAATCCTGGAACTATCACCATTCCCTAAAGGAAACTACTCACAAGGTTGCTGAAAACTCTTCGACAGCTCACGACCGGGTTTCTCCCTCGTGGGGCTCATCAGGTAGGCGCAGCACCCGAATTTCCGTCAACTTTATGATCTACTTGAACCCAAATTGGACTGTTTTCGAGAAATGCACTCATTTGCAAATCAATTTGGTTTTCACAAGAGACTCGACTGCATCTCTCGTTTATGATATTCGCTAGAAATCCAACAACGTACATTATCGCCATGTGCCCAATGAACCTTTTGTGAAAAATTTCGGCTTGCGTAAATCTCAGAACTGGACTTCCTATTTTATTTGATAAAAGTTTGTTCTTTCAGAATGAGACAAGCCGTCGTTCATTAGCCTTGGTGGTGCCTCAGGCTGGTTGTTTTGACTTCAAATGACGCCGTATCTGTCTCTCTCCCAAGCATAACTTTTTAGAGGGGAGTGCGATTCGGGAGACAAATGAAGTAGCTTAGGTGGATGGTTTTGCGCATTCTGCCATTTTAGTAGTGTACCATTTGTCTATTCCGGTTTGATCACGTGATTGCCTCGCCTTGCAACACGTTTGGTACTGGTAATTCGGTATTAAATCTATCCACCATATTTCGATAACGAGCAGATTTTTGTGCAGCTGGAGACACTGAAGGTCATTCAGGCGGATGAATAAAACAAATCAGCTGGATTATCCAAATTTGTTTGAAACTAAATCAAGCCTAATTCCTAAATATCGATATACCAGGGGCAGGAAAATGAGTATGTACATCCCCATGAAAGGACGAAACTAGGATGTTTCAGGTCTTGTCGAAGCCTATTTCTGGTACAATATCCCCCGAGAAAGTGTTATTTGTTAATTCGCTCGCGAATAGTTTAGGAGGGGGAATAATTATAATCAGGTGATAAATGCCTAGAAAGGACGCCATATCAATTTTGTTGCAGTGCAAAAACAACTGAATCATCATGGGCATGATTCCAAATAAACTGCTGACGAGAAACTTGCTATCTCATTTTAATTCCATCCATGGACATGGTCACTTCTCACGTTCTCACGTTTTATGGGGCGAATGGCTGTGCAATGTTATCACCGGTTTTTGATAACCGGCGCAGACACCACTTGATGTTGGATTACTGAGGTATCTTGGGTCGTCTGGCATACGTCTAATTTAGTAATAAGTTTACCTCCAGTCGCTACGTGCTTCATCACCAATCCAAAACGCGCACTTTACTGCCGTAAACGATTCGAAAGCCAGATTCGGGAAAACGGATCCGACCTTGCAGTTCAAAAACGGTCAGGTAGGCAACATATTCACCAGTTGGACGGCCTTGATTTCATATGTTCGGTTTGTAAAACGTTCAAGTTGCAACCGTGCAGTGCACTCGCTATTATACTGTCTGTTCGTAAAACGGACAAACCTTATTGATCGTAATCAACGGTGTGCAGGTGTTTTGGGTCTGGTTTCGGAGCAAAATGACTGCAACCCGTGGGTTTTAAAACAGGCGTTCACGTGGTCCTAGCACGTGGGTCTTCACTTAAATATATTGACCTTTTTTAGAAAGTGGAAGGCTGTGGGATCAGTTCAGATGCGCGCGCGAGAAAGAGAGCGAAATGCTAAGTTTGTCTGATTTGAAGAGTAGGGAAAAATGAAACATTAAGCCGAAGGGCAGACATTTAATTCCGAACCCCCAGAGACTAAAAAACTTGGTAGCAAAAGTCAGCAACAATAATTATTTTATTATTGTAGAAATAGTTGGTGAAAGCCCTTAGAAAGCGGAAAGAAAAGTCAATCTCAAAATTAGTAGACACATCTGGAAGATTTGGTGCATTTCGAAGGCTTTCTCACAGGTTTCTTGTCTTACGTTTCTTCCCATCATCTATGCTTGCAGCTAAACTAGTTCCTCGAATGTTGGTGATCATCCTGTCCAGAAAAAGACAAATGGTACTATCATTTCGGTGTTAGTTTACTAGACGACCTTGGAAGAAGTGTTTGCTTAATTAAAATCGAACTACACCGGTCGCAATAATTCACATTGTTGACAAATATTACGCAAGCAACGAGCAAGGTATCCGGTACTGGGATAGTAAACACTAGGCGAACGCGGAATATTTGCCTCAAAACCATAAACTTTTGAATTGCGCGAATTTATTCGTTGCTGTTTCTTCGTCGCTAATTTCACGCCATTTGGTTTCAAGTAGAACGTAAGGTTGACAGAAACTCGGGGACTGCGCCCACCTGATGAACCCCAAGAAGGTTGAAACCGGTCGTGGGCTGAAGACGAATTTTCAGCAACCTTTTGAGTAGTGCATTACAACTATCCATGTATCACGATATCTCGAATATCGCAGCGATTGAAAAATTAAGCGGCCTGGAGCAGCACACTCAATTATCTGGAAACATCACAAACGAGGGATTCAGCTGAGTTTCAGGCGAGTCTCTCGAAAACCTAAATTAGTTTGCAAATAGTGCACTTCGCTCAGATGTGTTCTCTCTGATGAAATGGCCTACACATCATTTTCTAAGACCATAGATTGCTAATCTCGCGGACATATGTGCGTTCTTGTGGGCAGCTTAGCTATATACTGGCCTCATTAACTCCTGAGTCTTTGCCCGCATACATGCATTCACACGAGCATGCAATGCGAAAAGAGCGTTTGTCCTTTAGACGTGCATGTCATGGTATCATCATTGAACTCATGTCAGAATACTCAAAGCTATCAGATGCAACGTTTGTTTGAACCTTTCGACTTCCCATTAATGTGACTATGTTAGCTAGAACCACTGGCTGTTCACAGTTTATATACCCAAATTCAAAGTGACCAATTTGTCTGATGTGTAGAGTCCAATTTTATCTAACCTTTACTTACTTCGGAAACACCAGAGACCCCGTACTGTATGTAAGATCCATAAGCTATTGGTGCCCTTAACAATTCCATGAGGGTAGGAGTATCCTAGAACTCCACTGGCCGGTTTTAGATACGAAGAAATCAACATCCTCACGACGTACAAACAGGATAATCCTTTGAGATGGAATTTGCGGGGTAAAGAAAATGTACAAGCGAAATTGCCAAATTTCAAGCGATGATTGGATCTGTAAAAGAAACTATAGACTTTTGGGCGGGTGTGAGGTTCTTGGTGGTAAACGATAATCCTGTATCGAGTTGAAAACAGTTACCCCCCTTAAAGGAAACTACTCACAATGTTGCTGAAAACTCTTTGACACCCCACGACCGGTTTCGCACCTCTTGGAGCTCATCAAGTCGGCGCATTTCCCGAGTTTCCGTCAAATTTATGTTCTACTTGAACCCAAATTTGGTCAGATTTTGACAAACACACTCATTTGTTGTCGAAGAGTTTTCAGACATCTTTTCAACCATCCTTCGGGAAAGTATATTGCAATATCTCGAATATCGTACCATATGAAACATGAGGTGGTTGTGTGCAGCGCATTCAGTTGAGGAATATCGTAACCGAGAGATTCAGTTGGGTCTTCCGTGAAAGTCAAATTGATATATTCGCTTAAGTATCCCCATGGTTGAATAAAGAACACAGTTGCGAACATTAATGTTTCCGGGATCTCGTCATCAGGTCAGTATATATCTACTGGTTAAAATAGAGGCGAAGATTGGTTAGTGAAATGCAAAAACGTGGAGATACGAACGAGTGGTTGTCTGCGCCCCCCCCCCCCCATGTCGCATCTAGTTGGATGCTGTGAGACAGTCGAGAGGGCTCTTGAGTCACTCGGCCGGTTGATTCGTGTCATCGACCAAGACGGACTCAGCGTTCGCACGAAACGTTTTTGACAGCACAGTACCGGATTTCGCAGGCGTATAGCGACTGCCTCGGCTGTAGTCAAGCAACGCCGTTGAATAGATACTGCCAGTCTATCTGGTACATGATAAATGACTTGAAATGACTCATTTGGAATGACCACCTACCCAGTGGGAATCAGTTGAGCCTCTGGCTGAACTGTTGAGGTTAATGGTATTCTGGTTATAGAGGTGCTCGTGTATTATCTTAGAAAATTGCAGTGTCGTGCGTATGAGTGTATTTGTCGAAAGCTATCCACTTACTTCATTTTATGTCATGACTACTCTTCACCGCAGAATTGTGAGTCCGCCCCAAAAATAACTCTAACCACCACTGCCAGTGTAACATGATCAACAATGAGGTACAATAACGGTCATATGCGGCTTCTGTTTCATGGGCTGATGATAGCGCAGACCACGTAGAGACTCGGTATGCCAACGCCTGTCCTAAATACCGAGATTCAGATTTCCAAGTATCTTTCAGGACGACAGGGCCATTCTAAGCAGAACAAGGGAACAAGATAATGTTAATACTTTAAAGTGGGATGTGTTGAGGACAAGCCGGCATCAACAAATCAATTTAGAAGTAAAATTCCATAGCAGCATCCTCTGACATCATGATGTGTTGTGTTTTGTTTCATTTTTATCGACCCAACGAAAATATTAAGAAAGTAAACAAAATTCCGGGTCAAGGTCTCCTTCATTTTGGCCTATAGTTTGTGGAAATGAAATTACTGCTAGCTTTTCTCTGCACTAAACCGCTTGACAACAAATGCAGCGTTTTGATGGCCTTATGACAGAAGAGCTTTTGACAGGGTAAAAAGCTTTCTAAAAGAAAGCTTTTCTCGTACATCAGTGGCGCAATTCTTGGTTGCAACCATTGTGTGCATATTTATTCTTTTCCAAACAGCGTCAATCAGCTGCAACAATCTCAGATTCAGAATCAAAAGATACCGTCGTTTGGGCTGGATTTCCGGACCAGTTCCAAACATCGTAGGAACTCTGATCATTCCCTTCAAGGAGGTTTTCAAACCGCCCAACTGGTGAACCCCAGTCAACCTAGACCTCCAGCTAATTTTATGGCCGTGTCGCAAGAGTCCAGCCCGAAGACAAATAATCAGTCACATCCGCAGAAGAATGAAAGCAGCTGGACGTCCCAACAACCCAACAGCCTGAGATGGAGTGAAGGAGCGACCAGGCAAGATGAAAGTCCAAAATCTGGCGAACCGGAAGCGAGATTTAACAGAGGATTGACTGAAGATGAAGCAGGAGCACGACCTTATCCTTCAAACAACATCGCCAGTGGGCGACCAAGCAGAGGTCTTCCACGGCCGGATTCCATGTTTCTTCCCAAGACGGTATCTCTGGAAAAGCCTGAAGGTATGGTGGTCAGTCCGATTTAGACTTCTTTTCTGTAACAGCAGGTTTCCAATTTTATACTACTTGTTTACTATAAGTAGACAATGATGAAATAGGTTTTCCACACCCTAGCGCAACCGACTAAGCCGAGACCGTTTGGCTTTCGTAGACGACCAGTTCCGGACAGAAAAAGAGAAGAAATAAGTGCTCAAGGCTGAGTGTGGACTCCATATTTTTGGATACCCATATCTTTTGGCAGGGACCTTCCCATTGCCACCACCCGCGCAACTTATTGAAGCTGTCAGTGCAGCCTTCCTCAACGATCGTACTTTTACTGAGTGATGCACACTTTTTCTTAGCAGAAGATACTACTCGCAAGACTGCTGGAAAATCTTCCATAGCCCGTGATCGGTCTCACCCTGACTGAGGCTCATGAGGAAGGTGCTGTCTGAGTTTCTACTTGCGCTCAGCTTGTACGCAAATGGAAAAACGTACTAATTTCCAAGCTAATTTGGTTAAACTACCATAAGCCGAATCTGCCGTTTATCTTGTTCTTCAAATGGGTATGCCGCATGATGTCTTTTCCATGTTCCAGTTGAAAAAAAGGTCATAAAGGAGCTATTTAGCTGGACTCAGTTGGA
Organism: Opisthorchis viverrini; assembly: GCF_000715545.1. NCBI lineage: Eukaryota > Metazoa > Platyhelminthes > Trematoda > Opisthorchiida > Opisthorchiidae > Opisthorchis > Opisthorchis viverrini. The sequence goes on from NW_008751790.1 coordinate 409,643, forward strand.
TTTTCCGTTAAGGCCAAATTACTTTGAAAATGAGTGGCTTTCTCGAATGAGTTTCTGAAAAAGGCTGTCGTGAGAAATTATCGTCAAGGAACGGAAATCCGCCTCTAGTTGGATCAAAAAAGCGCTCCAAAGGCGCGTTTTTAACGGAAAAATTGACATAAGATTAAGGGAGGCATGAAAATTACTGGAATAATAGAATAGCCTGTAGAAATTCATTGCAACATGTTCTGTATCAGGCCAAGCGTCGTGGACCAAGACTGTGCATAGAGAGGTACTATTAACCGGGTATCGAGAAACGCAGGAAAGGTTGCTATACATTCAGAATCGAGTAGATTTCGAATTTGAAACAGCCTTAGACGGAAATGAATATAGATTGTGCTAAGCATCCAATATAACTTTTATGGAAATGTAAAAAGGTCACGTGTTTACTCCTCGATATCCCTGGTTTTCCTGAAATGTGCTTCACGCACCTTGTACTGTGGCAATAATTCAGCTCCAGTACTCAAAATAATAAAACAGGGGAACACTGAATCCAATCTAGAAAACGTAACCTCAAAGTTCGTCTGAGGTACGCCCAGCATCTTGAGTTTTTTAGTGTGGGTGTCCTTTAAAACAGATTGTCGGGATGCGAATAAACCACCGATGTTAAGACTCTCGAGGAAGTAGATTCCGTTCATCCTAGCAGAAATCCATGATTTTATTGTGTGAACCACTTTACGTAAAGATATATAGGGCCCAGCTGCCTGGGCTAATCGATTTACGGTAAGCATTGGATGGGTGGATGAATTCTTTTCACTAGTTTCTGTCAGAGAACTTGAGCAAATTTCTTTAAAACTCTGACCGACGGGCTACTAAACAGGCTTGATTGTCTCCAAAAGCCAAATGCTGAAACTTTCCATCGGATTAGAGTCATTCTGACTGTTTCTTTTTAATTAGTCGAAAATGGTGGCGTAACTATGTGACAGTATCTTCTAGTTAAATGCTACTGTATTTGTGTGCTCTCAGCCTCCAAATTTACCCTGAGCTATAAAATACCGTTGATAGTATGGGCAGATTTGTTATTTTAATGAATCTTTCGCAGCATAACCGGAGTTAGTCTATTGAAAAAAGCCGAGAGGCACCCTGCAGCTGTTTCATGCTTACTGGAGATCATCGGCAGTGCGCATCTCACGAAACTCCAGGGGGTCCCGAGCCTTCGTCCTCGCGGTCACTAGTTTGGACTCGTAGCTGACCAGCTGTATGTCTAGCTCGCACGCACAAGACGAAATCTCCACTAGTATAAAATATCGGTCAGTTACATGACCAGCATATGCCCTGACTTCACAACATTATTCATGGTGCGATATTTCTGCACATGCTGGAAAGATGATATTGAACTGAGTCGTCATACGCTTGTTTTCAACTGATTGTGTGAGGCGTTACTGTCATACTAACCGGAAATTCTAGTTTCTGAGTTTCATGAACTTTTGTTCAACGGCAGAGAATGTCTCGTTTTAGCGAACACAGAGTTTAGTCAGTTGTCTACCTGAACCAACCTGCGGATAAAAATAGACAATGGTTAACTTTGCACCATGTTGTCTGCTCATCTTCATATACCATGACTATTGGAGATGGATCGATAGCATTGGCGTCACGAGATTGTGAATCATTGAATTTCGCGGCCAGTCGTACTGCATGCCGAGGCCATCAGTCAGCTTCGTGTTAGTGACTTTCAACGTTGGAAAGTGAGCACCTGAGTCTTAATGGAGAACCGGTGAGCGATGGCTTGAGGTTAGGTAGTTTTCACTTATTTGTATGTCCTTTTTATATAAACCAAGTTAATGCACTCCACCGCCACCATCTAAAAACGTGGTGAAGATGTAAACGGTCAGCAAGCCCGGTAAGCAAAGTATTTTAAATATACCAAGCCTATCAAATTAACTAGATCAACACATAGTAGCTGTTCGCCTACCTGCTGATGAAACTAATAAATCGTCTTGCTGAAACTATGGTAAAATACCTTCCAACTTGTCTTACTAGTGGTCATTTGTCTGAGGAGCGGTCCCTCTTGAGGCTGGTTTATCAAGACAGCAAAGATCATAGTGGAGCCTATACTATGCACATGGGTCGAGCAAATGAACTGCTTTAACGGAGGAGTATATTGGATCATCTCAAATGAACATCTGTTTTTGAACTCTGGCTCTTATGAAGATTTTCGGGGGTGGGATGAATTGCCTATTGTGGCACGATCATACATTCGGAAAGTCCCTCTAGTTATAACTGAAAACATCTGTATGATTTGTAAGAGGGAAGTAGTATGCATATAACTGGCCTTTATCAGAAGCTCTCTCAGTGTAAAGATTGGATGAATGTGTTGCTTAGACGAGGAAGGGGCTATCACTGTCACATTCTGGCATCTGTTCAACAAGCACAACCTGATAATGGGTTCAACACTGTGTCTATAGAGAATTCATGAGGTTAAATCGATGTACGAAAGATGGCTTCTTCCCATTCACACAAGAAACGATGGACCATATGACACAAGTATGTCGGACCCGCTTACTGGATCTAATCTTACTGGAAATAAGTATCTGTCATGAGATTGGAAGAAAGATACTCTCGTTCACACCCTATCCGTAGTGCAATCGGGTGGTAATAATAAGGAAAGTCTGATTAAGAATTCAGTCGGCACAAGGCTGTCCTCCTCGAGAGAGACAATGCAGTGAGATAATCAATAAATGAGCTTATCTCTGTCGAAAATGCACGTGTCCAATCGAAAACACGTGTTGTGTTACGTCATCGAAGGTGTTCTTGTACGCGATGAAATCAGGAAAAGCGGTTTGGACCTACATGGTCTAAGCAACACATGTTCAAGCGTCAGAATTACAGTGTCCTTGGGGCTTGTAATCACTGATTTAAAAATAGGATATTATCGATTGACCATTATATAAGGGGGAGGAGACTGTTTGAAACCGATAGTGCTATCATAACAAATTCCATTTATTTACAGGCTCTATCAACAGTCGACCACCGGAGACGTTGTATATACATTCCGATATGAATTACAGAAGAAAAAACGGAGGTAGTAGCTAGGACTATTCAAAATCCGATTGTTCTTACAAAACTCATCTACCGCTTTGCTTTGTTGCTCTTCCTTCGAAAGGGGAGCAAACAGCTTCGAGCAGCTTGGTGCTGAAATCCTGAAGTCCTAGTATTCGAAGGTTTATCACTTGAATTTAACTCTTCCTTTTCTATACGTGGTTAGGTTGTGGAATCTTCAAGTGTATGGCCGTTGTTCTTACATTTCACTTGAATGGAAATCTTTTCAGTTGAAAAATCTCATCTATTCGATTGCCGCGCGAGTAAAAACAAACTGCTTGTACTTGTCTGAGTCGGAAATGTCCTCTCAAGGCACACTGACTAAATACCAGTGGAGCTCTTTCGAGTAGTCCGCCAGGTGTGATGGTTGAACTAACAATGATTTATAGACTATTCTTTCCTATGTACCTTTGCATAGTCAGAAGGATCCTCTTATCCTTATTTCCATGGATTGATGCTTATAGGCCTACTCTGGTGACATCTGAGAGACTAAAAGTTAACATTGAAGGAGTTGTTGACATCACCATCAGTCGGATGAGATAAGGCGGTCATAGGCGGTGGAACGAACTGCACGATCATGTTAAGCAGTGAGACTGACAACTGATAAATTATGACATTTACACTAATGTCGTACACCTGTTTTCCCTGCAATGCCTTCGGCCATGCTGGAACAGTGCTGGAACATCCACATACTCACTGTTTTCGGGTCAAACCAGCAAGTCATCTAAATGGCTCGAAGTCTTACCATCCAGCCGGAAAAAAACTGATGTATGTGGTAAATCACGTTGTTTCGCTCACTCGTCGCGTGACCAGCCCTCCATTGTAAATGCTTTGACGTCATCCGTTATTTCGGTGGTGCTGATACAGTGGTTACCTCTACCACCGTCAGTCGCCAAGTGAACTTTCCGTGAGAAATCAACAATGGTTACCGGTTTGTCAACAATTAGTATGCAACATACACTCCATACAACCAGGTAAGAGATCCAACCTATTTGTGCTTTCAAGTCCCTGTTGGTGTCAGCTGCGTTTTCGTCCAGAATTCTGGCGGTGAAACCAACTATGGAAGCACACGCATAAACAGAATCAATTTGGGTTTGTCAGACGCATTATACAGTTCTATGAGCATCAGTTTACGAGAATTTTACAAACTTCCCTTTATTCCAGGAGTTCCCGAGATGACGAAAGCATCCACTCGCGAAAAATCCATTCTCAATTTCAATATACAACCTACGGAGTACAAAGTAGGGCCAATGGAGCAATCGAAACAACCACAACAACAGAAAAATGATCAGCATCATGCTAGAGAGCTTGAACGGCAACTACAACAGCCTTATTTCTACAGTCCACAATTACCTCATCAGCTCCCACTTCAGCAGCAACAACAACAGCAACAGCAATTGCATCCCGGCTACGCTCAACCCCTGAGTGTGTTTCAACAGGCCAGCCCATCCTACCTGCTGGTTGGTGATATAAACCAACTAGCTGGGGTTAATCAGGGGTCTAATCCATCTTCAGTACCTACCTATCCTGGTATGGTCAGTTCGCTTTTTGGACTGATTGGGAATCAGCCAGGATATCTATGTACACCACAACAGGCCCTGTTAACTCAAACACAACCTGAACCAATGGTGAGCTATCAACAGGTTCCAAATCAGATGCTACCCAACTCTGCGTTGATGAGACCACAGGTAGCAATTGTGGCAACGGATCCGGGGACACTAAGAGCTCTTCTCACCGGTGGTTTGAACCCTCAAACCTTCTTACAACCCATTATCATCCCCACACAACCCCCGTTACCCACGACCAACATGGCACAAGTGAGCAACCAGTTGGTTCCCGCTGGTCAATCCGTATCAGGCGGAAATGAAACATCACCCTATGCAAACTATTCGCCACAACCGGTCGTCACATCAGGTACCGATTATATGAAGGGTATATGGTCCACAGGATCACAGGCCTGTGCATCCGGAACACACGGGGCACCTTCTTTCGGAATACCCGTTTCGCAAACTACTTTCACCCAAACCTCAACAGGAATACCGCCCGTACGAGAGCACAGTAACGATGCAGGATGGTGTGAGCATTCTGTGGTTGGCAGAAACGGAATCCACCAACAACCAACCCAAGCGCGAGAGCCAATCAAGAAAAGCAATATAAATCAGAAGACGGACCATGAAAATTTCTCAGACCTTAGTCGTGATGTAGTGGTCCGGTCTAGGCATGCAACCTCTGGAGACCAGCTATCACGCCCACAGCAGCAACACACACCACCAACAAAGGAGTGTCGAGACCCGGAACAACAAAAAGCGCAAGAGTTTCGACAATCACAGCCATCTCCAAATGATCAAGTGGTTGATCAAGTTGTTCCCCGTATAGGCCATCCACCGCGAACCCTTCGTTTCCTTGCCCGGCCGGACGCAGCCGATGGCCTTGCAGCCATGGAGGAAGTGAAACACATCCCCTCCACTGCAACCACAGTAGCCTATAGGGAACCGAAAAAACTAGAGGCCATTTCCTTGTTTGAGAGCAGTAGATCCAGCGAGAAACCTCTAAGAAGACAACTGACCACAGAAAATGAGGCATGGACCGCGGGAGATTCAGATACACTGGGACGACGCCGAGATCCAAATTCCATTAGTGCCTATTATGAGAGAATCAAACAAAGAGGTAACCGTCCTTTAAGTGCCTATCGACCAACCTCCGTTATGCAGGATGAAGAACATTCCAACCAAGAAAAATTGACACATGTTCGGTCTACTTCCTCTGCCTCTAGAACAACAGGGAATGAATCAAAAGCGGAGAAGAGACTTGATGAGCGGAAACGTCAACCTGTCCGACGGGCGGTTACATTTGCAAACGAGAAGTCCCATTCACCCGAACCAAGTAACCATATACCTGCGAAAGATCCATCTGTAATGTCAGTTGCTGAACGAACTCGTCGTTGGCTTCAGGTTAGAGAACGCGACATGAACGACAAATATCGGTATTCCACATGTGGGTTCATAGATCAAGACTTAATTGATTGTCAGGATTTGGTCCCAGTGGAGGACCGAGTGAAGATGTTCGATAGCGGAATGCACCTACCAAAGGATTCAGACGATATGATTCCTACGAAACTTGAACCGGACAGCAATCCCACCTCGCGGCCTAATTTGGACAAGCCAGTTTACCTGACTGATAATGAGCAAAGAGATAAACGCGCAACAACCCCAAGCAAAGCAGTTGCCTCAGTCAAGCTGCAAACAACCCGATCCACAAGTGGAAGTTTCTTCACACCCCGTTCCGCGGTGGGGCTACAACATTTGAGGTTAGGAACGCCTTCAATCAGTAGACGACCAACTGCGACATCACAGATAACAACCAAGAACGAACCTGAAAAACAAATGAACGCGCAGGGAGATGAACTTGCCAGGTAAGTCAACATTTATACGTCATAACAATGTTTAATTCCTTGCTGATCGACCCTCCAAAACGTTTGACGTAGACAAAACTGTCAGCTGAATCAAAAATTTATTGGATGTGAAGGCAAATATAGATTGTCCTAGTTGAATAACAAGTTAGTAACAAATATCTCGTTTATCTGCGTTTCGGCTTAGGGGATGAAGTGCGATGAGACATGCTGCGCATGGTAGAGTTAAAAAATGAACTAAGGTCGTTCTTTGCCTCAGACTTGGGTTCGTTTATGATATAAGTAGAAAAATCATTGATGCGCATATTAAGAACCATCCGGCTTGGCTGAAACAGTTTGTGGGGACACGTTATTGTCCGGCCGCTTCTCCATATAATTTACTAATCTTATCTGTCAAAGTCAAACGATATACGAGTCATCACACACTGTAACTTTGGCTTTTGAGGTCATCGAGATTTATCATGAGATTATTCTTTGTAATGTGTTGTTTTATTCTGCTAGTATTGTGAAGAATGAAGTGTCCGTTTTCATCACCTAGATGCAGCCAGTTTCGTAGAGGGTGACTTCTAAAAGAACACCAGGAACGATGAAGCATCACGGCTGCCCAACTAACAGAAAAGGTAATAATCTAAGCTGACCCCACGAAGCCCCAAGGGTAGTAAGTATCCATGCGACTGAACAAGTCTATGGCTCTTGAAACCACATCAACCAGTTCACTCATGACATCCGACGCCTCGTGAAAAAACTGTTTGTTTCGTCGATCACTTTGTTCAGACACACAAATGCCATGGAAATCATTCATACTTGCTTGTTTACTCACACAGCGTCGAACACTCTTTTTTTTAAACATCGCACATTCGATGCATTTGAACTGTAGGGCACTCACAAATTTTTTCACATTTATTCATAATTTAAAGCAACATAATACTTCGCACCGTTGCTGCTTTTTTGCGCAAAGCCTCTTTACAGACCTTCTGGCTATGCCTTCATCAAATTTCATTCCAATACTTTACAGTAATTTTTTAAAAAGAGATTACTTGTGGAAAAGGGTTACCTAGTCTCTCCTCCATCGAAGTGCTCATTCTCCGGAACAATCCAGAACAGAGTTGATCGTCCGTAACTGTGGATGCTTCTTTCAGGGTAATAACTGCGTGAAATGTATACCGAGTTTTTTTGCTAAACCTTCAGTCATTTAGTCCAAAATATACATCTTCATTCAAGAGTTAGTGTGTTAACGAAAAGTCATCAACTCAGAGCTGAATCTGGTGAAAAATAATATCTATTTGTCAATCAACTGAAAATGTTTGGAACCGATTGGGAAGTCATCGTTCAAGAGAGGTTTGCTAAACAATCGGCGGATTTATTACTGGGCAACGTTTCGCTTTTGACACAAAAGCTTCATCAGGCCAAGTGAGTAAGTAAGATGGTTGATTGGGTTTCAAGGCAGTCAGGGAACCAATCCGTGAGATTTCTTATGACTGGCCGACTTGATCAGTGCTGGGTGTTCAGTCTGATGTTCCTGTTTATTGGTTAGTCGGTATGACTAATACCTACGATAGATTGGTTAGGGGGGAGCGGGTAGAATCCAATCATGTCTGATCTGGGTCCGGACTGCTCCTCAATAAATCCCAATGTGTACCTCGTTGGAGGAACACTACTCATAAGGTTACTGAAAATTCCTGGACACCACGAATGGTTTCAGCCTTCTTTCGGTTCATCAAGTAGACGCACTCTTCTAGATTCTTCCAATCTTATGCCCAATTCGGACGCAACTATCCAAACTACGTGCGTCTGCAAACCAATCTGATTTTAAGGGAAAACTCAACTGAATCCCAGATGAATCTCTCGTTCACGATGTTCTTCCGTTGAATAGACTACACAAGGGCAGTGTCGTGTTTTAATTGTCACAATATTAGATAAGTTAGTATATCTTCTTGAGTAAACAAGAGATCCGCCTGGAATTCTGCTGAGTCTCCTATCGAAACCAGATTTGTCCAGCGATGTGTCCTTTTTTAGTTGAGGCACCTGTCATTAAACGTGTTTTTTGTCCCATCTTTCATATGCTGCAATTCATTATTGTCCGGAAACAGGGTTTAGGAAAACACCTGTTTCAGCTCCATGAAAGCCAGGCTATTAAAATATGGACAATACGCAGTGCACCTCGGCTGCCTGTGTATGCTGCTAGGTAGCGTACTATCCTGTCGTCGAGTTCGACTGACGTCGAGGAACTCCATAGTGCTGTCGCATCCCGCTGAGATGATAAGCCTCAGGGTTTTGTGAATAGACCCAAGCAACTGAGAGAACCAGCACTTGTTTATGGTGTGAACATATGGTAGAAAATGTTACCCACTTACCGTCTATACGTATGAATGTATGTATGTATATATGTATGTATGTATATATGTATGTTCAGTTTGTATTATAGTTACACAGGGTAACGCAGTCCATTTGTTTGTGCCAGATTCTATCTAACTAATACCACAAGGTTGATATGGAGCCTTAGCACAAATTGGAAAGAGAATGTTAGAGCATACATGGTTAGCCTGAAGAGTTATCTTCCACCATACGACGGCGGGGTTGGAAACATGATATTCGAACATTTCATACAGATCGAGAGTATCAATCTGACATTTCATAATCTTATTCCCGACTGATATGTTTGCGGCACCATAGCAAAACCATTTGGTGCTGCTAAACATGTCTATCCAGCTGTTCACAATATCACGATTGCCACAATGTAACAATAACCTCAGCTTAAAACTCGTTTCATTGATAATCCAGGATAAACATACCCGAGTATTGTACAGCCGGTATAAAAGCGTAAAAGTTAGCTTTCTTCTAATGGACATCTATATCGACATCTAATCGGGTTGCACTGTAAGGATTTCGCACTTTTCCGCCATAGCGTGCACTATAGAAAGAGTTTCTTGTTTTCTATCCCAAAGATTGATGAATTGCCACCAGTCTACAGCTCTCAGTTATTTTGAGTACAAATATGAGACCCGTTTTAGAGAAGAGTCAAGCTATTCAGGGAAAAAACTGCACTAATTTATCAACCTGAGTAATTACGACGGCTCAGTGGACAGAGCGCTAATTTACTGACCAGAAGGTCCGTGTTGCGAATCCGACTTCTGCCTCTCGACTTCGCCTGTCTAGGCTTGGGCGACCTGGCATTATCCCAGCCCTCGTGCTTCCTTCTGGAGGCGTAGCAGTCAGGCACTGACAGAGTGCTATAGCTGAACGATGTTTTCACGAACTACGACGGGCTGTTGTCGACTGCATTCTGTCATAACAACCAGAGCAACCATAGTTATTCGATCCCATATTTGATTTGTCTCCTTGAAGCTGAAATGAAGGTGTAACATACACCACAAAGAGTCGCACTCCTAATGCAGCTTTGCAACCAACCTCAATATAGAAGTTGATAGGAGGAAAATTACTGTATCACTGTGTCGTTTCCTTGAGATTTGAGCTGCTTCCATAAACCAGAATGGTTCTCAGTTGATTGCGCTTCTTCCCTAAATAGTATATTGCAATGATAAAACATTCGATTCGCTGATATTCTTACCCCGGAGAGGGCTGGATCTTTTTGAGCGAGTGGTAACATCGGAGTAGGCTATTTAACGTCCAAAAAGCCGTGACTGAGAGTAGCGTGTGCAGCTTTCCAGCTTACCTCAGTAGGCTTGTTGATGTCAATGGCACGAGGTAACATGTTTTATGTCATCTGCGGTGTGCAGACACCCTGAAGTTTCAAACAAAACTAATTCGCTCTTGTTACTGCGATTATCTTGATCGACTCGCCAAAGCAGAAGAAATTTAGTATCAATAACTTTATCACAATTTCGGAATGTACTTAGGGTAACAGAGCAGTTTGTGGGTACGAAAAACTGGTACGTCGGAAAGGAAAAGTCCTACTAATCTAGTGATTTCATTAGCAGTACCCTCAACAGGATCCTCATAGTGGGTCCTGGGTTGGCTACGCATTCATTAACAAATGTGTAAAAACATGAAAAAGAATTTCAGATTGCCCATTGGCTAGGGTGCGAACCCGAAGATCCGTGGTTCGAATCCAGTCTCTGCACCATGCACCAAAATGGTGCTATATAGGAGCCTCCCTCAGTCTTTGTGTAGTTCGTCCACACTACTCTAACCCTCATATCGGAATCCTTTATGAAAATACCGGCGCACGAAAGAGTTGCTTGCGTGCAGATCAGTGGATCACAACAAATTCATGCCTGGTCTAGGAACGTTTGGAGGAACTGGTCGAGGTATACAACTACGCGTATGGATCGGTAAATAATACACACTGGTGCAGTCACTCTGTGTAACACGTGGTGCTGGGTGAAATTCACTGACGCAGTTTCAGATAAGCTGGTGTGATTTGTAACACAGTTTTTTCTGCTGATCAGTTTTGTGGCAATTTGTTTGACAGCTTGACCTAGAGCAACCTTGCTAGGCTATTTCTAGAGTTGATCGTACCTTGTACATAATGAACATGTGGCTCTGGCATCAGGAGTTTGTGTGCGGATGAACTGGTGCAGATAAGTCTGCAAAACGTTATGCAGTCTCCTAAAATAACTTTCTGATCAGAGGATAAATCGCTATGCTAAATCGCAGTGCTATTATTCTTTAGACTTTTTAATGATTTGAGACCGACCTGGGTCGATCACATGATGTTTTTGGTGTCTGCGCACCTCCTGTTTCTAATTATCGATACAATTAAATTGGAGCAGTTTTCGCTCATTGTTGTTCAGTTCCGTGTAATTTTGTTTCTGCACACAGTGTTAGCTATTTACACGACTTGCAACTTTGAAAATTGTTGTGAACATAGGAAACAAAAAGTGGCAGAGTGTCGCAGTTTCATATATCGATTTTGGAGGCAGTAGCACGTTGCCTATGAAATTTAAGTTTGCAATAAGACATTTCAGTTAGGCGATCTTGGCACAGATGGAATGGAACCTAGGAGGAAAGTGAATCTCCTTTCCGAGATTAGCACCCCCAAATTCGATTCTCCTAAATTTCGCAGTCATCTGGTCATCTAGAATAAAGTAACCCGGATTAAGGAACCAGGTCAGCCAATCGACTATTTTTGTCAAGGATAGTAGCTAGTTGACGATCTATCGGGCGTGCTTCCTAAATTTGGATTTACTTTTGAATAAAAAAATCACTCAGTCGTAGCATTCCTTTGGTGTCTAGCTGCCATGCCACCCGAAGGTTGCACGAGGGCTGATATAATATCAGGTTGCCCAAGCCTAGACAGGGGAAGTCGAGTGGCAGAGGTCGGGTTCGAACCACGGAACTTCCGGTCAGTAAATTCGCGCCCTAACCACTTGGACCACCTCACCCCACTTACCGTTGACATGCAAAAGTTACTTCCTTAAGCCCGTAAAATTAGGTTCGTCTCTTCCTCCACCATTGTGCTCCATGACCACATGAGCCAAAGGACATCCAAGGTGCACTTTAATGCGTTTTTACCAACAACAAGCAGTTGCCGTATCTGGTAGCGGGGAAAACACCCAATTCCTAGTATTTCACTTGTCTTCATTTGAAACAAATTTCACAGAGATTTACTGCATTCCTATTTGCCTGCTCCTTCTCTATCCGCACTTATAAAGCCAGCTACCTCAGTTGTTCTTAGGGCCCCCTTTGTTGGAGGCTCAAGGACACTCACTTTATGGGAAGTAGGACCCTGTGTTATTTATTCAAGTTGTGTGATTCATCAATAATACGGCAAGACATGTAATTGCATGTAAGTGAAATCCACTCCAGAGACGATGAACGCCCATAGCTCTCTCAGTTTGTCCTCGTTTCACGGTTTCTCGGCAATGTTGTAGTTCCTGTTTGAGCAGCCGGTTCCACACAGAATTACTTTGACGTAGCTTACATGAAATGAGGATTAGCCTATAATTCACCGTCTCCACGAATTACGCTCCTGTGAAGGACTGAAAACTGCCTAATATAATTCTGGCGTTTATTATGACTATCCTTTGCTTACTATGTTCCCGCAATCAGCAGCTAATTTTGGATAGTCACTACCGCCGTAGTGGTGAACAAAACCGATATGTTTAGGGATTTGGTTTGTGACTAGACACCGGGTTAAATTTGATTGTTCCGCTTTCGGGCACAGGCAAGGAAATCTCGTTGACAGATGTACTTTACAGATTCTTGAGGTTTTTTTCCTTTTTTTTTCTCTTGGATTACGAATAAACAGACTAAGAGATACACGGGAGGCTTGCACTCAGGATCAAATATTACATCGTTGTGTTCTTCTTGATGGAAAGTGGTGGAGTTTTTGAGACTTAAAGCAGGTCTGGAAACCGATTTCTCTTGGATACGAATAAACAGACTAAGAGATACACGGGAGGCTTGCACTCAGGATCAAATATTACATCGTTGTGTTCTTCTTGATGGAAAGTGGTGGAGTTTTTGAGACTTAAAGCAGGTCTGGAAACCGATAAGCAGACGATACGGAGAACCAAGTTCGGCAGAGCATAGTACAACATGATCTGATAGATAGGGGTTGGAGTAGCACATCGCCTTCGACTTAGAGCAGTAGGGCTGCAGATCAGAAAAGCTGGACAAGGAAGGTGGTGGAGGAAATAACGCAGCCTCAAGAACTGCAGAGTCTATTCGGGAAGAAAACGGGACTCATTCATTCCTTTGAACAAAATCTTTTTTACGAAGACAACTGCCACACTAAGTTAGGAGTCCAAAACCTCGGGTGAGGCCGAGTTTGAGCTGATGAATGGGACTGGAAGAAGGACGAGAAGGTTCCAGTGCAAAAACATGTGATGAACACTAATCCCCTAAAGTGGGAAAAATAGAAAACATAATTATGCGATTACTACCAGGTGAGTTGAACACAATAGGAGATTTCGATGTCATTCAAGAACGATGCAGAAGTTGAAGTGGAGGCGAATACTCACCTGGCCGATTGAAAGTCGCTATGAAGAAGGTGCTTTCTGAAGTTTGGGAGTAATGTTTAAGGTTTTCTGATCAAAACGACTTCAAACCAGGAGGATGGGTATATATTTTCCTCAAAATGATCACCATTTTGCACAGGTGGTAGGTATTTTTTCTGAACAAAAACATCAGCTGAATATCATTTGGCACTTGGTTGGTGGGATAAAATTTTCAAAATGGCTCGAATTTTTTCTCAGCGTTTGTCGAAAATCGGTGCACTGATTGAGGTCTAAAATCCGAGATAAGCGGGTTGTAGTCTGTGCCAATTTCTGCACTACAATGAAATCGATAGATGAACTGTACTGGTAGTTACCGAGAGATGGAAACTATCATTACACATTCCGAATTGCTCAGAATACACAGATACTCCAGTTAGTATTCTTGTAGGTCAGCAAAATGTTTCCTTATTTTTGGTTGTATAGATGTCAAACAAGCATTAGAGACGGACAGCATTCTAACAGAAACAGCTGAGCTCATATCACTTTACCACTTACTGCCATCTCAATAAATTGAGATAAACGTTTCGACAAATCGCGAACACATGAAACCAGCTGAGTGACGTGGAATGGAGAGAGGGAGTGGGAACGTTGAGGTCACTGATGCTTAAGAGAGTCAGAGGAACATACAACGAACTGCTTGGGGGTTAGAAAATTAGAAGAAACAGTTGGGGATAGTAGAATGGGAAGGAAGGAAGAATGTGTAAGTCTTATATATGAGCCCAACTATCTTAAAGCCAATGTTGGTACCAATTATTTTTGAATACATGAGTCGCCTGATGGCAAAACCCGTCGCCCAGGGAAGCACACTAGATCATTTTTTGGAGCTCAGAGACCGAAACGCACACATTGTCGCAATACAGATAGTGCCTAGGCGACGTTTTTTCATGGAAAAACTTTCAATGGACCTAAATAACCAATTCGGCAAATATTCAGAAACACACGTAGATAGGCGCCTTTCCGTCATAGCTAAATATGTTTCCACACTTAGCCTGTTAAATGTAGACGCAAACAAACAGAAAATATCTGTTCATATCTAAACACATCGGAGTGACTGCTTAAAAACGTGTTGCAAAACTCATTTGAGGAGATGGCCGATCCTGGTTAAGACGTTATCACTTTTGAACAACAGATAAGCCGAGCAGACATGCGGCAGTGTGCGGTTGTCAATCAAGTGGAACCGGGAACAGAAGTGATAAGTGGTAAAAGGCCCAACTTGAACCTACCCAACCCAAATTCACGCTTTACCCAACTGTCGTAGCACATATTAACAGAGACCTTGAGTAATACGAATTCACATAAATTTCACCCCAGACTTGAAGCACGTTAACTTAATCCTCTCCCTCCCACTTAATCAGCCCTAAAATCTGCTCACGCACAATGGCAAACAAAATCACCAACCAGACACAGAGTAGAAAGGGATCTTCCTTCTATTTTCAGACTCAATTAAGCTTACACTATAGTTATTTGACCTAACGAAGCTTCTTCGTGTAAGTTAAAGCAATATCCAGCAAACTCTTCTGAAGTTGTCCAACAAACTTGCTTTTAATGGCTGAGGCAATCAAGGGCAAATTCAAAAGGCTTGGAGAACCAGAATGGAGCTACAGACATGACAAGTCTCGTTGCCAACAACTGTTTGGCACGAGACCTTTGGAATGTGGCTAATCCCTGTAATATGTTGCGAAATTAAATGAGCTTAGGCAATCCCTTCAATAGGCACGGCGAATAATATTTACTTTCATATGCCCAAAGACTTTCTCGTTGAATTGCTTTCAATTTACGGTCTTTCTAGCATGAGTCTTGCAGAGAAACGTCGACTATTCAGCCGACAGAATCCACCAAAAACGGCCAACAACATACGATCAAACAGTCGCAGGAAAACCCAACCGGTTACGCTGGATGACCTAGCAAGAGCCAATCAGCTGATCCTTGCAAGATTGGATGGGCGAAGTTTGGGTAAGTTCTCTCCATAAGTTTTATGGAAAACCTTAGTCAGCTCACTCCTAGTTTCATTCCTTCTGAAGCTAATCGGATAAAACAAGACCCCGAGTTTTCGCTGATGTTCTGCTTGAATTCCGCTCTTTGTAGTACATTCAGTTACAAACTTCACCAACGAGCGATTCAGCTGAGTTAAGGATGGCAACTTCCAACTATCAACAGCCGGCTTCCCTCATTGATGTGTACAGTGCTCAGAACATTTCATCGGAATGTATTCATATCTGCATACTGCACTGTAAACCACGAAACACTGTGTACAATCACTTGAACATTCCTCTCGTCACAAAGCCAGTGGTTTGCATGATTGAAATTCAGTCGCTTGTATCCAACAAGCAACGCTTTCAGACACAAATGAAAGGGGACTGGGTCCGATCACGACGAACTGCCGCATGAAGGTCGAATCTGTGTCTCACCTTTGTTCGACTTCAGCTCCGTTTTCGCCAACTTTTAAGTAATGACCACACACTTAAAGAATTGCCATTCGTCAAAGAGTTCTCAGCAACCTTATAAGTAGTTGCCTTCATAAAAAAGACTATTCATTCATTTAATACATTCCATTTTTATCGCGAAGTGACTACGTTTGATTGTTCTCATGACTCCAATAGACCAGTTTTACGGGGATGTGATACCGAATTCGAGGAGTCTTTGCTATGTTGCAAACTTCTAATATCTGTGACGTTTTCGTAGATTTCACTAGAAATTCCCCGCCTTCTGGAATCTTAACCTTTCAAAGCTGAGGTTTCAAACCACTCAAGTGGTATTCACGACAGATTAAAAAAGACAAAAAACATTTGTTTCCTTCAAAATCTCATCTAAGTAAAATAGTGGTTGTGTTCATTGGAGGTACTGAGTTTTATGTTTGTTAATAGAGCCTGCAACCAGACGGGGAGTAGTTTAACGATCTGAATGAATTACCTTCTACATAGTCTCCCCAAAAATAGATTAATCACAAATTTTTGCAAAATTCTCATCACGGGGTTAACATTGTCGAAAGAAATGGATACATCACCCTGAGCGTAATGAAACGTACAGAAGAAAACGTTGCCACACTTTCATTGTGCTGGTGGCTGATCGGATGGTAGTTGATCTGTTCGCTGGGCTTGGCAATTGGCTTGCCTTCCTTGTTTACCGCCTGACCTTCTTGTGAGTATACCACAGAACACACATGATACGTGCACACAGAACGCAGACTCGCTCAGTATGCATTCATTCTTTACTGAGAAAGATACAATCAACCGTTTAATCACCTTTCAGTACAATTGGTAATTGTATAGCTTCTGTCAAGGCCCAGTTGCGAACACGACCTGAAGTCGTTGTGCTACTTTTAAGTGCTGTGTTTCGAGATTGTTGGTTCTCTGAGTAAACGCTCACAGCAGGCCGGTCCGCCAGCCATAATCATCGCCTATGAAACAACTCACTGCTGGCATCAAATGCGTGATTTTTGTTTACACAGACAGACTGAAGGTGGTGATGGTCTCTATTCAAGGTATATTCGTGAGAATATGGGCACTCATGCTTAGATCGAGCTTAAAGGGAAACACATTTGCCCGGAAATTCTTGCCCTCCATTTCCTTTCAGCTGTCATGCACATCATACCCACTGGTCCAATGAGTGAAAATGTAGAATCGCCAGATCCAGTGGATGTTGTTTGTGGAGGAATCAATAGTGGCACTAAAGGAAACATATAATTGTCGGGGAACAATTATAAAGTAGTCGATACTATTTCCTAATAATTCAAAATATATGCTCACTGTTTCCTACTTTAATATCCTCTTATGTTTGCTCCTAAAGGTAACATGTTAAACACGTCAAATGGCTACATCGTTTCGAATGCGATACTTTCACCGGTTTCCAGAATGAGGTCATATTTTTTCTATTAGACCACATATCTCCCTGTCCCCGGAGAACTCTGTTCCCTTTCACAATCTTTCCCACTGAACCTGTTCAACGGTGTATGTCAAAACGCACTTCCATTTCCTGTTGATGCTCCCTTCGGATCATACCACAGACAGATACCTATGATAGATAGATATAGATAATCGTATAGATAAATTTGCCTCTGCATCAGAGGTGTGTGGATATAAGTGGTTTGACGTCATGGGACATGATCTTGGATTTGGTTTGATGTGGGTGCTTTCTGTTAAGCGTCTGGAAAGATTCACTGTGATCTACTTCCTGGTTCACGTTTGGTGATAAATTTCACCCGTATTCATATAAAGGCAGCATTGACCAACGTTTGTATTGTGTTCCATTTCCGGTTTGCCGAAAGATATAAGGACCAAAAGTAAAGTTCAGCAGCAAATGCTTGTTGCGCAAAAATACTTCTTCTGGTGTGAATAGATCTGTTATGTCGCTCGGCTTGCTAGCCATTAAAAGACTGTACTCTCACTAGCTGGTACAATTGAGTCTTATGGTAATGTGGGGATAGTATGGAGCTTTCAGTTGAGGTTGCACTCTGTAACTGAAGCTGATCTATGCCGAAAAGCCTCGAATGATCGGACAGTTATTTCATCATCAGCAGTGCGTATCTCACGGAAGACCGGGGAGTTTCGAACGGAACACGTTGTGGTGCGTTCTGATTTGACTGCAATGACAGTGAAAATACAGTCCTGAAACAATGATTAGTAGTCGTGCTCACCGCCTAAATTTTCCCGCCAGTTGTTCTGTGCCTATTCATTCGTTTGGATTGTTTGATCACAGGTAAATCCGACTGCACCAAACATCAATACTAATAGAAATAGGCAATGCGTTATCAAACAAACATGACTTTCCTTTTGTTAACCTGTTTGGTTGGCGGACCATGCATCACTGTTTGTTGTAACATTCATATTCTCAGGCGGTTTACTTCATACTTCCTCTATTCGGTAACTCTCTGCACTGAAAGCACAGCTTGTAACATGGAAAATGAAGCAGTGCATTGTTTGATGATGATACTTGTTTGCAGTCGTGATCACATTTATAAAATCATGAACTGAAAACTATTGGAGCTGAAACGTGGACTCTCAATCCATGGATAAAATGGGTATTAGCCAGCGGGAACAAACATGAAATTTATCAAAAGTTTCATAGAAGGTAGTCTCTTAATGTCCACGAGCATGAGGCAAATAGGCACAAAGTGTACCAACAATGCGAGACGATCTTCACCAAACAAAAAACTACCATTCGTCAGGAAGAGGGTATGAATATTCAGGCGTCAGAGACTTTGGGAAAGATTTGATTGGCCCTGAATCGGGCAGGCTGAGGAACGAGCACTGCTGCTTTGATCGATCAATGCAGACAAAATTCCTCGTCGAGAGCTCTTCTTTTTGGAGTGACGTAGGTAGAGTGGTATAGTCCATGATGATTTAGACTATAAGGAAGATATCCATAACTATGTTAAACCTAATCTAGCACATATGTTATTGAAAAGAGCATGAAGGGTATCAAATGAAGAACATCATAATTGGGAGATTCAGATGGATTCAAGGTGAATTCTCTATCAAAAACAAATTATTATGCAGATATGTGTATTATTTAGGTGATAGCCGTTGTGATCCCCAAAACGCAGTGTCCAATTTTCGTTTCACGATTTGCCACCTATCTCCAAACTAGCCGACTGTATCCGCAGTGAACTCGTTGCGGATTTCATCGTGCTGATACTTTATTTTTTAGAATCCCCCTCAAGTATTTTACGTGATGACAATGAGAGTTTCGGTTTTCCAGAACGGGCTTCGGAAGTGTCCACTCCCGAAGCCAGCATACTAAGTAAGTCCATTTTGCTCATGTTTTTTACAACTGGTTTAACTTAGGTTAACGAAGAATGAACTTACATTTGTGTATCCCCTGGCAATGAATAGTGGGTCACGGTGATCTGATAGGGCACTTCAAAGCATCCATAGTTTATGATATTCATATGGTGACCGATGTGTCAACGATAAATCTTACAGCTTAGGCTTTGTTTGTTTTTATACTGGAAATGGCTAGATTGTATTCATATACGCAACCCGCTGTAACCACATACTGTGGGTCGCATTGCTTAGGTATATGACTTTTAGTTAATTGTACCTCGAATCGTTGGTCCGTGAACATACGCCAGTCCTAGTGAACAGTGAACAAATCATGCGTGCTATGTTTCAAAAGTGGCCGTAAGGGTCACAAATAGCACCTAGATACAAGCTCCCTCAACAGTGCATTCTTCTGACTTGCATGAAGCTCCGCTTGCGGAAGCATAAATCGACCCAACAGATGTAAATATTTCATGTGTTTGGCAATATTTGAACTCCGGATAGATATTCAGTGTTGATTGCAATTGGTTTGCCAGTTATAGTAGTTTGTAGAAGTATGTCGTGGCGATGAATGGTCACCAAGAACTGGGAACAGAACCCAGAAGCAGGGTTCCACAATCGACCCATCCGAGTCGACATTCTCTGCTGGTATAGTGACAAATCTTGAGACTAAAACAATGGATGAAATTGTTCTCCTGAAATGTGGAAACGTCTATTAGGACAAATTGTTTGATGGCTCCGAGATTAAAGAAGCTGATGAAATCATTCAACTGCTTTTGAAATCTGATAGATGAATTCCAACGGTACGGAGAGAATTTAGTGTGAGCTTGGAAGGTCATTGGTAGCGGACAGGAAACCGATGCCGGGAATATGGTAACCAGGAAAATTTCCACGAAAATCCTACATAATAAAAGGATGGCACATTCAAGTGCATTGAGCGAACTGCTCACCATCATCATTCGACCTCTGAGACCATTGTTTTCCTGACTATGTGCAACACATTCATGCGTGCTTACAATCAGTCACAACCTAATACTCATAGTTGCGTCCAAGATAGGCCATTGTGAGTGCTAAGTGCAAAACTGTCCATAAAAGACTAGGCTAGAACACTGCAGCTTTAAGCCTGACAGTGAAGTATCTTGTGAGAACAGAGTGCAGCAGGACTCACACTATAATGTGCTGCCTGAGGATTACCGTGTCGTGCTCAGGAGCGCGAGCGATTTGGGTATCCGGATTTCGCAGGAGGACGCAAGATCGGTTTGCTTCCATTTTAAAGAACACCTAACAACACTGATGAGGTATACTCATTTGCAACTTTTGTTTTGTTTTGGCCCGAGACTAAAATGATATTCGCACAATTTTCCCTATAATACGCCTCTGTTTGAATGCTAACAGTTTTACCCCAATATACGTTTTTTTGTTGAGCCGCCTGATTGAAATTTTCCAGTTTGAGTTACATAACAACTAGCCTTCTAACGGTAAAATATGGCACCGGCTACTTTATTTAGCGTGAATACCATGCTCAGCGATTCCTCGAAAATTGGACGGTGCTTACGTCGGCTACCAAACCTAACTCCCCCGCTGAGTTCAATAAGTGGAGCTTGAACTTTCTGATCACATATTATTTATCCAAAAAGTCATCTTCCTAAACGTTCTGCAGCTGGAATGCTGCCATTTGTGTGTAGTCATTCATCTGTATTCTACAACAGAGATTTAGCCCGGGACCATTATCTGAGTTTAGCAGTCAACCCTCCTTTTCAGATAGTTGAGCTTGTGCAGTTGAACTAATTACGATCCACAGTGCTGCTTTTTATACTACCCACGGTTTGTCTAAATTGTAACCTTAAATGAGATGTCCAGTTAGGTGGGGCCATGAGAAAATGGAAGTTGACCCACTTTGGTTTCCCTCAAACCCATTAACTGGTTTAGCGTGAATACCTTACAACAGGCTTTCAATGGGGTAGCCTACCCCAAGTCGCTGCCAGATATCAGCTCAAAGCTCTGTGCGAATGTGAAATTCAGGAATGATCCGGACAAGATTCACTGGAACAGCTTCAGTTCGTGGGCCGTGGTGGTAATCTTTAGGCCACGACTACATGTGAGGGTTATTTATCACCGATAAATTATTCTTAGTCGAACCGGGTGCGTTCAGATTCAGCGGCCGTCTTGGAGTACTCCCAATTCACCAAGTCCCCGCACAGAGTCACGTGCATTGGGAATCAGTGTGTACGGCCAGAGCACGGAAGTGCCCTGGAAGTGCAGTAGTGCCTCCTGTCTGGTCATGCGCATAGACTTTCCGCCAATTGGATTGGCTTTCAATGCTTCTGCCATAGCCAATAGGGATGTTGCCTGAACTATCGATCTCGTTGTTGATTGGCTAATATTTAACACAGAAGTAGCGCGCGACTCGGTTGGTTGCACGCATCACTCACGCCCGGCTTTGTGATTCAGACTTTTAGATCAACCTGGGCGAAGCAGTTTTCTCGAGTACAGGGACTACTGATCACGAACCGAGTGGCTTGTACATTCTTCAGTTACAATCAAGTTTTCGAGGGCGGATGAATAATGTCGATCAAAGATAGGTAAGTTGTCACCCGATTGCGGATAGACAATATCTCATGTGCTCTGTGGATGTGAGGTTGCTTCATTTACTCCATAAAAAGTCACGTCAGGAAGATACTGGCATAAAATGCATGTGTTGCAGAGAGAGAGACTTCAGTGGTTAGGTTACTGTTTAGCGTTTCCTGTGTTTTTGTCTTTATATCACCGGATGGCGGCTGATTTTCATTAACTCGCATTCTACGGCCATTACTATCAGCACATGCACATAATCATAGCACGGATTGTCTGAAATTGTTGACATCCACACTTTCTCCATATACTCGGTAACTTATATAAGAAACATGAATTTGTTGATTATGTTTAACTTAATATCGTTCTGTTCAAAAGGTTGAGAGAAGCGTCAATTAGTAACTCAGTAAAGGTCAAGGATTCGATAGTAGAGAAGTGCAACTAATGATAAGCCGACCTGGTCTCCGTTCCATGACTCCAAGCCAAATGTATCCTCTTAATCTAAACAGGTATGGGACGCTTTCCAGCAGCAGTCCGTAATGTCTTACTAGGATGCGTCATAACAGTTGAATGTCCGCAAATTCTCACCGTTGTCGATCTGGAATATATCATTGATACTGTTCAAATGCAAGAGGTACAACCGTTCCTAGATGATTTCGCCAAAGGAACTCCATTCTTTGATTCACGCTTTGTAGTTGGAGGGTGTTAAACCTATTTCGCCTAACAGACCTCTTAAAACGAAAGTAGGGTCCTTAGAGAGAGAGGGAGAATCGCAATCTCGGGATCTTTGTTAGCCCCACGAATTCGTTCCATGGCCCACGAAGGTCAGAAACTGATCCAACTATGGCTCCAAACGGTATCACTTGGTCATGATGACCATGTGTATAGAATAATACACTACAGCTTATCTTGCTCTATGGTGTCAAGGTTGGCGTATGCAAGCAAAGGGTCTGATGAATCTTCAATTCTTTGAAATCCGGTGTCTAAGTAATGTTTGCGCCCTTTGGGTAAGCAATGAGATGTGCATGAAGCGGTTTTGGGTTGTGTAACGAATACATTAGTCGATACCTTAAGTCAATCTACCGAGAATCGTGCCCAGCAGAACAGGTAGTAGTGGTCTAGTCGTACGTTGCAAATGCCGATTCATTACTGTCTATCAGCCTCTGTTCTTGATTCCGATTAGCATAAACAACACATCGGACAAACGTTGACTTTGAAAACAATGCATGGGCGATGCCATAATTAGCTGGTTGCTGTTGTTGCCACTCGATTCTCAGGATGATGTCCGCACCACTCTCCTGTGCTTGTGTGAGGAAGCTCAAGTGATCCCAATGGTTTCTGTCCAGTTCGTTAAGAGTTCAGAGGCATAGGTACTTTTTCGACTGTCCCTAGGTCCTGCTTCTTCTATGTTTCATTATTCTTTTCGCGCTATAGCATTTTGGAGTATTTCAGATTGATGGTTGTTTAGTAGGGAAGCACTGATGTTCAACACCATTGTTTTTGTCGTTAATGCTAATGACCGAATGGCTGTTCTTGGGTTAATGTTCCATGTATTGCCCCAAAGTGATGGAATACGGGGATCCTACAAATCCAAGTTATTTTGTAGCTACGTACTGTTACTGATGATCTATGAACTCAGCCTTAATTACGGATAGTCTAAGAGCCCAAGTGGTTTAAGTTCAGGACTCACTATACTAGCTGAATTAATTTGGTGCTTGTCGTTCAGGCCTTGGTTTCAGATCGGTAAAACAATTCAATAACAACGAGCGGCTAGTTAACGCATAATTCTGAAGGTCTGATCTAAAGCTCCACTTATTGTATCTGATGATGCCACTTGGATGAACTAATTGGAGGTGCATTGTCCGGTGCATTCCTAACGGTCCCTGGCTCTTGTGCTCTCAGTGGGCTCTCGGTCTATGGGGTTTCTCCAATAAATTCATGGTATTGTCTTGAGTGCAGTGGTCGGCTGAAAGCTGCTTATGGGTACCAGTTTCTACACTGCAGAGCACTATATAGAAGCTGACTTATAGGAATCGAAATACACGAGTTCGCCACTTGATGTTTACACAGTCGATTTCTGATTTCCTGGGTTCTTGGGTCGTCTATCTGCTCGCCATTTAAACTCTGTTAACTTGATACAAAAATTTCACAAGTGAAATGAAAAGTTGCACTGGATGAATGTATGGTCAGAATTCACGAATTGTTCCCGCATGAGCTGTGAACCCGCACTAGTTTGTCGCAGATAGCCGGTAACGTTTTAGTCGATTTCCGTACGCACATTGGCCTACTGCTCTTTCTAACAGATTTCTCCCCTTTCAACCCCTTCGATACCGCCGTATGTCTGCATGTTTTATAGTGTAGTAGAGAGAGTACCCTTTGCGGAGAATATTCATGGGGAATATGGTTTAATCAGCGCGCGAGTAGTACCGAACAAACGTCAAATCGGGTTGAGGTGCAGTCTAGAACAAAGGGATTCATAAGAGCGATAAATCAAAATCAACAGCCGATCGATAGTGGGTTGTAGATAACACACAAGGAAGGAGCTGTGATGAACCTATTTTATGGAAGTGATTAGATAAGTCGAAAATGCTTTACGAACGACGGGATTCACGTGATGTGCCTGACCAGGGGTTTCGATACCTGTAGTCTTCACGGTTATCAAAGTTTGAGTCACGGACTTACTATGACGTTATGTTGCTGGAGTTGTGGATCAGTCACAACAAAAATGGTACTCTGTCTGTGGGGTTAAACACCTGTCCTTTCTTCGTATAAGCCAGGGTTGAATGAGTTTATTGGTTGTGGCTTCTGTTCCGGTTCTGTGCTATTTGCCCTGGCCGGAATTTGTTGTGAGAACTTTCTATGGGTTGATGAGTTAGCTACAGTTTATAAGGTTGCGCCTCCTTAATCCTCACTGATAAATGACTCGAAATCAGTGCATTACCACTGGTCTTAGCTCTTAATGGCCCCTTTCCCTATGCCAATTTTTCCATTGTTAATGAATGCACTCGTACATGGTTTACAACTAAGTGTAATAATCTTAGCGTACTTTTAATCACAGGGCATGGAACAACAGATAAGCTGGATCCTAAGGACAGGAAAATGTATGCGAAATGTGGAGAGAAATCACAAATTTAGAAAGTCGAAACACTGTTGACAAGTTTTCCCCTTGCTTTGTTCTTCAATACGTGTCATCGTCCCGTAACTGTTGGAAAAAAAGACTGACAATCTCATCTGGGGTTTGTAATCTCTGGTCTCATAAGGCTGACATAGGTTCGGTCTTGATAACTGACCGGACGGCAGCGTGAGCTCTGCCTGACAGCGCACCGCTATTTATGCTCTAATAAGTACTTAACGTGAGAGTGCAGTTGTCAAGCATCTGAAATTTAAAGTGTGAGCATTATTCAAGCAAGATTACGTGGGTTCCATTGACTTGTGTAGCATTATTCTGCGCTTTGCAACCAGACTGCTGTCTGTATGGTTCTTTCGTCGATTTATTCTTCCCGGTACAACCCTAGAACGTATTGAAATCGACGTGTAACGTATCGTGTTTTTTCTCTTCCAGTAAAAACTCTAGCTTGGAGTGTGTCCCTTACTGTTTCAGAAAGCTTGTTTTGGTTGGGTTTCAATATGTTTGCAGTTCGGAACCCTTGATCCTGATATATTTGACACAACTTTCAACCCCTTTCAACTCCAGACAGCTCAGCGAATAAGACTTAAACCATTGATCGAGACGTCATTAGCTTAAATCCCGCTCTGGCCCTTTGATTACTTCAATCCAGGCTCAGGTAGTTTGGCAGTGCTTCGATCCTCATGCATCCTCCGCTTGCATGGAAGATGTGCACCGAAATGGCGTCACGGCTGGACGACATGATAACATGCGGTTTTCATCCGTCAGTTGCCGTTGTCCAACCGCTTTCCAGTGGCATTTCCAACTGCTCCGTACTTCGCTTATCAGGGCTTATAATATACAATCGCCTAGCACCCATAGGTAGATCGTCCACGTTGTCGCTGTTCACTTCCATGGTTTTTTATTCAGAAACTCTTTATGCTTGTCGGGAAAATTCAACTGAAGCTCAGCTTCATGACATTATTCAGGTGTTCTGTCAGCGTAGCTTTGACCAGCCCACTGCTAGCTAGGCGTCGAGAAACTACAGAACATGATTGAGCTTAGGTCTGAAGGAGGGCGTGGTGAGTGTTGACACAACTGCACGTAATGTGTGATCTTATTATCTTTGTAGTTCATCCAGGTCGAATGACCATTCAAGTTGTCGTCCACCCACTGTTTGAGATGTGTGTCATTGCACTATGATGCGGGACAGTTCGCATACACTTCCGCTTACTTCACTGTGAATTGTAGCAACCCAACCGAGATGATCTAATTTCGCTTCGTTTCGACGGATTTGTGCTGTAATAACCATAGATCCTTTAGACTGTAAGTACTTTAGTGTTTGCAGTATGTCCTTGCAGTTTTGGCAAGTAGGCTTGGTTACTAAGTTTATTTGCCAAAAGTAGGCTTCAGTGAAACACTTGTGGCACTGGTATGCCCCTTAAAAATGCGAATTGGCCTACAGCATCTGTGCCAACTTTGGGTCCGTTTAAATCATCAGTAAACCCAACCTTGAACTAAACCTCGTGTCGGAAAAGTCGTCATTGCAGAAAGAAGTATATGCACGTTATCGTGAATCAATGAAAGTCAGACGCGTTTGGCCTTTCTGACATCGTGTTTAGGGGCTAGATTTTTCATCGCCAGTCTTTCAAATTGCGCAAGAGAACATGGGACTCAGACTTCCTGAGTGGCTAGTATCCACTCACCAAGCTTACCGATGCCATTGACGATTAATCTGAACGCTGTTACCGCCAGAAATACAACCGTGGGACTTCACATTTTGTAGGGTTCTCTTTTCAGTAGGATCGTACAGGGTATAGTGCTTGACAGAGGAAGTTCTTGTATACTTTCAAGGTGAATGACATCACGTTAACTTAATGCATAGCATGTTATGTATTTAAATATGACAACTGAACTCTTTTTTCTCTGTTCACATGATGCATGCTAGATTAGGGAGTGTGCATATCCTGTATACTGGGCTACGGAGCAGTGGGCTGAAAAATTTGAAACCCTCTAAGTTGAACTTTTCCTCTGTGTGTTATGAGGTTGGCATTATGTTTTTTTTTAAAAGAGACTCGGATTTGTGGCCAGCACATCATTGTACACCCTAGCTCTAAAGGACAAGCTTTCCACCGGATATGATTCGGAATAGGAGCATATATAGTCGACAATGACCAACAGTACGAGTCCATAACACTCCACCGCTTTCCAGTTAAACTGCTTAGTTTAGGAGAGAATCCAAATATACTTGTTTCAAATGTGGATTTCCTGTCATATTCATAACTTTCGTACGGCAATAAAGAATATGAACTTCCTTTGTTGACCGAAGGAACGAAGAAGCATTGATTTAGGACCGATGTTCTTCAGCATCAGGCAACAGTATTTTTTACATTGCCTAAATTTTATTCCATTTTTCCTTATCAGCCAGTGTGTTCGTGCCTTTTGACGGCCCTTGTGTAATGTTGCCTTGGACGTTTTACGCGTTACTTGAAGTATGACTATACTTTGATCATTTACACTCGTTTGAGAGCCATAGCTTAATCGCTCGATCTATTATACCCTTGAGCGAGCACCGACCTAACTACTCGTGTTTTCACGTAATCTCTGAAGGATACATCAGATGCGCGAGAACAGTGATAAATGGCGCGACCGTGTACAGTCCGCTCTGGTTGTTGATCAAGACGCAATCACGAACATGGAGCAAAGATATCAATCCCTCGCTTCCAGCGCTCAAGAGTGGCGTAAGCGTGTGGCGGATAAAGATGTATCCAATTTCACTGTCACTGGACGAATGCAGCGGCGTGAGTATCCGTCATTGTCTTTTAATGAGGTTCACTATAATCTATCCGTTT
The DNA here is from genome assembly GCF_000715545.1 of Opisthorchis viverrini. Taxonomy (NCBI): domain Eukaryota; kingdom Metazoa; phylum Platyhelminthes; class Trematoda; order Opisthorchiida; family Opisthorchiidae; genus Opisthorchis; species Opisthorchis viverrini. The sequence continues at coordinate 437,380 of NW_008751790.1, forward strand.
GAATAGAATCTTCACTTTTGCACTTGATATTAAGTGTACTGTTTTTCCGTGGAGTAGATACCGCTTTGATTTTGTGGAAAAGTTCTTTGTTGGCTAAAAAGTGGCGGACTTCTTCAGAATTTTTCGACTCACATTTGTGCGCCTTCCATTAAAATTCTGTGCACTTGCATCGGTTTCCCTCTTAAAGTTCACTGGATACCCTTACTCCTTGAAGACCCCATGGCTCTCTCACTGTCAGTTACAGTTTAGTGTATAGTGCTCCTCCGAAGAGAAGCTTTCCCAAAAGGAGAAACTAAATTTCCATTTTTTCTTGGTGTTCTCTGTTCGGAACACCACCGATGTTCGTTCACAGACTATGCTCTGGATTTAAACATGATGAGCGTTTTTCGATCTCTTTTCGGAAACTTAACAGTCGTCGCTTCTAACGAGTAAGTCCTCTTTTCATGGCATGGCAGTTAGGCACCGAAAGAGTGCTACAGCTGAACGATACTCCTTCTGACAGACTGGTTTACGGAATAGATAGTCTACCCTAACAAGAACCACTGACGTCAGTGGCCCAAGTCACCCTACGTGGAGGATCCTCCTCTAATAAGATGTGGACAAGTTTGTTCAACCTTTCGATCGCTAGTTGATACACTTAATGTATTTACAGCTGATGATAGAATGCTATTCTGAATTTAGTGGTAGAATATGACTGTTCTGAGGCTTCACACTTTCCGCACACGAAGCTTTGATCATTTCAGCGCTTGATTCTTGATGCACATTACAACAGAACATTCCTCATGCGGAGCACAGCTCAGAAGGTGCAATCTATAAGATCGATGGGATGCTGTAATGGCGTTTCACATCCTTTGAACACGATGATTCTAGGAGTCTTCTGTACGTCAGGTCCAAAATAATCAAAATCCAAGTAGACAACTCTGCTTGTTGATAGGTATTAAGAAGTTGAATGTTCTGTTACATCAGAGCTGGAAAACTAAGAAAAATAGTGGCGTGGCGATTCCCGCATTAAAAAAAATTTGCTTGTTGATAGGTATTAAGAGGTTGAATGTTCTATGTTACATCAGAGCTGGAAAACCAAGAAAAATAGTGACATGGCGATTCCCGCATTAAAAAACATCTTTGAGCTGTCTTGGGGGTGACGACGAATGATTCACTTTAGATGCATATTCGCCATTCAGACCAAGGAGAGCACAAAAGTGGGGATGCAGCAAGCAGTCAGAACGTGGGTTAGATTGACAGTAATCTTTTAGCTATCATAATGATGAATGCGGAAATTGTAACCGTGAATTCGTGGACAAGAGACCATATTGGTTAGTTCAGACATTGTGTTACGCTCTAGAGTCGCAAACTTGGTTCTTTCCTTCGGTAACCCACCACTGCATGGTTCAGATATGAGGTTCTTTCTGCGGCCAGCTCTTGCTTAGACCATCGGAACTGTCCAAAATAGACTACTGTTATTGCCGAAGGGAAAGGGTTTCTACTACCGTTCCTAAGGGGCGTGTGACTGACGTCACTTGGACGCTATCGTATGGAAAATAATGTTGGTAGTGACAAACTTCTTTTACTTTAGATGTATGAGATTTTCGCTAGCCTTCAAAGAAAATTTCCGGCCACAGTTATGGTTTTAGGTGTGATTTCGCTGCTATCCTGTATCTGCTTCTTCCGATTACCTTTCTGGACGATGTCCTATCATTTTTCATAGAGGAAACTGTTGGTAGCTCAGGTAACGTAGATCGTCGTTGGTTCCGTAAAGGAAACTGTTAATAGCTCAGGTAACGTAGATCGTCGTTGGTTTTGTTCGCTGAGATGGGCAATTTTATTGCAAACGTTTCATCACCAATCGAGGTGACATCATCAGTGCGTTATTGGGGAGCATAGTGGTGCGTAGCGGTGGGTTAGTGGTTGTGCCATGGATCTATCATTTCGTCCGTCTGTTGTGCCATCTGATGTTGGATGAATTTTCAGTTTGTCCTTCTCAGTTTTCAGTTGACTCGACTTCGAATCTCTCCTGCTCACTAACATTCCTCCGTAATCCAGGACTCTTCCCCTGGAACTCCGATAGTGATGTTCTTTCTTCAAACCTGTCTTCCTGTGACAAACCTATACAGGAGACAGAAATCAACTAAGCTGCCGAACAGCAAACATATGAGGCGTACATTTGGGCTTTTTACGAGCCACGTTTGGTGTAGTGGTTGGGTTTGTGCAAAGCAATCGTGTGCTCATCAATAATCTTCAGTATTCTTTGGATAACTGGTTATTTTTTCACTTTTACATGGGTTTCATTTCTTCCTGCTTGTTCGAAACTTGGCTCAAATAAATCAGCTCAAATAAATCACGTTATATAGTCCTACATAGGTTACTAAAAACTGATTTCCATATACGCTAGAATGATTTTTTCGAATATGATTTTCTCGGAACACACTCTTTGACACACCTAAATGTCGATTACCAAATTATTTGCTAACCGGAAAATCACGTTCAACAAACCACGGTTCATGCAATGGTTTGACTTTCAACCACATGACCGCAAAGTTTCACATGGGTTGGGCGTCTAAGTGCACTTTCGAACAGTTCTATAGGAGTGCTATTTTGGGGCTTTTTATGTAACTAGACGTTTGCCCGCCTCTCCACGTGACCGACCATTCGTTCGTTTTTTAGTTTATTTTGCTAAATTAGAAATACTGCACTAGAATAGATTGGTCCAGACAGTATACTTTTTGAGTTTCCTTGTGTTCTCTCCATTCTTGATATTTGCTGTTATCTTAGTGGGAAGGAAAGTGCCGCAACGAAGTCTAACGTTTCATGTAGTAATGAGTGAGTCTTCAGTGTATGAGCTTGTCTTACGGACGAATTGCATGACCCCTCATTCAAGCTCAGATCATCTCATCCATTGTCACAATTTCTGGTGTTCTTCGGGTGTGTCTAACTTTCCATCTGACCAACGTCTGACTCCAACGTTACTTATGTGTGTACATTCTGCGTTAGTGAATTGGTTCATTTAGATATACTAAGGATTCGGGTGTGTAATGTTTTTTTGACAGTGTTCCGAGATTTTCCTGTGTAAAATATGCAACTAGACTGGAAAGGTCTGACATTGTGCAAAATGCTCACCGTAGATCTTTCCTCCCTCCTGCGATACCAACGTTGCGAGTTTTTGGATGACTAACTGGAAGAACCAAATGGGACCAGTGAAGAAGGAGAAACCTCTAGTGCAAATCAATTTCTCTACAATAAGCTGCATCTATTGAGTTTGCAAACCACTTAACCTTGATACTTCGACCGCATGCTAATTCCTAGGTGCACTGCTAGCTTGGCTACTCCCACTCAAGCTTACTTGCATGCGTATGTCTGCATTTCTGCCTTGCTTGTGAGTTCAAGTTCTCCATATCAGCCGCCTTTGGATTTTGAAAGGCTATGTAAGAAGAGATCAGTAATTCGAGTGGAATTCTGACACCCAGTGGACTTGTTTCACATCAAGCTTCACTTAAAAGCGTAAGGTTCGTTCATATTTATGTGCGTCATTCATTTGAGCAACAGATGTACAAAAACATTAAGGTTAAATCAAACCAATTTAATGAAAAATCGGTGCTTTATCTGAACTCATTGAGCTTGATGCTGGTCATCATCGTTATCGTCAAGGTCACGCTGACCCCATCCTAGAAAGCGAACAGCACCAACAGCGTCCAGGCTTATTTTTAACACTCAGGTGGTCCATTTACAGGGTGCTTGGAGTTTTGGTTCACTAGCATCCTTTACGGGAGTCAGGGCGAGATGGCCCAAGTGGTTAGAGCGCGAATTTACTGACCAGAAGATCCGTGGTTCGAATCCGACCTCCACCACTCGACTTCCCCTGTCTGGACTTGGGCAACCTGGCGGTATCCCAGCCCTCGTGCAAGCCTCGGGTGGCATGGCAACTAGGCACCGGAAGGGTGTTACAGCTGAACGCTTTGTTTCTTCTTTCTTTACGGGAGTCACTATCATTGAATATTCAGTGTGTGCAGTTTCTCTGATAGCTTCACTCGTCCTCAGGGCATTCTAGTATTTTGATGGTGCAGGTAAGTACAATGAGCGGGTATATTCAATCCTGTGGCCAGCCCCTTCAAATGGAAAGTGGGCTCGCAGCAGGAAACCGATGGGTCCTTCAACTGCTCCACTAGTGCTGGAATCCATTTGAGTGTTTTTTAACCTTTTATCGCTCTCGCCTTCAACTCGTATATGCTTACAAAAAACTCAATCGAAAAAGAATTGTTTATGTGACGAAATCATAGTTCGTAACATACGTTTCCAAAATGGAAGCGGGTTTTAGCAGAATTCGTCACCATTGTCGATGTGCGCAATCTCTTTCTGGACTTCTGATGGATACCTCACTTTCAAATACCATTTCTAGGGTATCCTGACTTGGTGCGTGTGATTTTTGGACGCCCCTTCCTTTTTCCATTCCCAGTGTTCAGTCGGCACTCACCTCGGTACATTCACTTTTTATTACGTGCGTTTTTTGGAAAGGTTCCAAGTTTCTGTAGGTTTCAGAGCCAGGAATTAGTTCCTGGGATTTCTTGTGCGTGAACAGGTAGACATTATTATTATATGGTAGGATAACTTGGGTTCACCAGATTTTTAACCCGCCATTTTGCAAGTTTGAAGTAGAACACTTGTGTACAGTACTAGGGACGTATGACGTCAACAGCTTTTTTCAAGACATTTAATCTGGATGCACTCCAGCGATACTGTCCGAATACCAGCACGGTGACAGTGTCAGTTCAAATTTTTGACGTCCTGTGATCGGGATGCTCAGACAAGTGCTAGCTACATGCTCCCTAGTTTGACTTTTCCTGTTGAATGGATTATTTTGTATACTACTTCATGTATCATTCGTTTTTCCATACTCTAGCAGATTTGGGCGTCCCTGTAGATTGCCCACAATTACTGTTCTTTGTGGACACTCCAAAGGGGAGTCTCCGTCCGTCCGTCCTTTACGGGATTTTTTTCTCGTTTACGCTGCCATCTCTTGCACTTACTGGCCTCTGAAAGAACGCTTCATATTACAGCTGGACCACAGCTAGCTGTATAGTGGTTCATGGGGCTGCTCTGTTTAATAGATGTTTTCATTGAGCTGGGAGTCGAATGAGAGAGAATGAGTCAATCACTTCGCAGCGATGAGTGTGAATAGGTGGCTAGAAAAGGCGGATGGCCGACTCCAAGTGCTCACTTTATACACAAGGACCCCACCGAATACACACTCTAAAAACACCGGTTTTACCGGAACCTCCCAAAACTGTTAGTTACTTCATGTTTATGATAAGCAGACCGTTTGTTCATCTGAGAAACCGCTTCGGCATTCGTCCTTACTCTTGCTGTGGACAGAAAACAGGACTCTGTCATTTGGATACCGTCCTGCAGGAGTCTGGTTTTGAGATACTCTGTAGCACACCTCAGTCTTGTGTGTGAGTTTTACGCAGCCACGTGATCAACGCGTTTTATGACGGTTTATTGTGCCACATCGCGCTTGTCCGTTCTCTGGTGTGTTATCGGGATCATACATATATCACGTGCCTTGTATAGTTGTCTGCGCAGTTGGTGGACATAACTACATCCGAAGTATCTCATTCATATTTATTGTGCCTCGGCTTTGTGGCTAAGTTTTCGTTGGTGGACTTTTACCACTGTAGACCATGAGATGCGTATCTGCTAAGTTTCCGGAAAGCGACACAGACTGGGATTGCATGTTAGGAACTCCGTCATGGCTATAGGATGAATTGATCAGATTAAACCAGTTAATATCTGATTTCGGAGGAACTGAAAGAGTGAGGACGCTGTGAGTCCCGAATTAGGTTCACAGGGAACATCTGCCAACATATAACTTGAAAGTCACTGTGTATTACGCAGCTTACTGCTTCCACCACTTACTGCTCCTTGTATGTACATCCTCCATCCCAATTTTCTCCCGTCTTCGTACGCCCTGGCTCATCACTCGCCCTAGAATTTATGTGCTCACATCGTTTGTGTTGACTTCCACGCCTCTCACATTTCAAAGTCTTACCAGGCTGTTTTTCTTTGCATATGACCACAGTTTCTCTGCAGATATGTAAATCGAACAGTTGTTCAGGTTCAAGTTTCAGTTAACCGATTTAGAGGAGTATGCACCGGAACAGTACATTTCCGGGGCACTAAACCTGTCGTCACATCTTTTTACTACCACTGAATACGAAAGCTGATCCGTTAGCTGACCAGCGGGAAAAGGCATTGTGTCTGAAACCGTGGGGCGTGGCATTTGTGAAGCACAGCACCCAAAACAACGGTTTCGGACGATTTACTTAGCAAAACTTTTAGGACAGGTCTCCGCAAACCACAGTAGCGTGGGCTGTTGAAAAACCAGCCTGTGAGTATGTTGTCATAAGATCAACGATTAGCTGATTGGTCGCGGGTCATCCGTATTCGTATACATAGCCTGAATCGATCCTGCCGTTCAGGGGCTGTGTGAGCGGAATTATGCAGTTCAGTAGTGTTCTGTCTGTCTTCCTCTTCACATCGCTTAAGGTTACCAGGCGATGGAAGCGTGACTTCTTCACCCTAGATTTCCCGCAGGATGAAGAAATACCTCCAGTTATATTGGGTTACATTTCATCAACAGCGAACATTCAGTTGTTTAAGAATAGTTATCACATACTATTGTACGAAGTCTCTCGTTCCTCGTCGCCTTTCCGAACTGCACTGAAAATCAGACCGTGTTTTCATGATCATGATCATCGTCATCCTCATCACGAAAGATAGCAACATCGGTGTTGACACTGATGCTTCAGTGCCGTGTTTTATTCGTTAGGGTGTTGTAATTTGCACCAATGGAGCATGGGCGGATTCCATGGAGCCTCTTGGGAGTTGGATGGAAGTGCTGTGTCCCTTTGATCTTGTTAGAATATGCACTTCTGTCCTTTGTACAATTAAGTTCAGGCTGTAAAGTAGCAGTAGCCTTAAGGAGGAAGTTAAAACAGCACCGTCAAAATAAAAGCTGGATTCTAAAGGTGGGTTCATCTGCCCCACCCACTGGGGCTGATTTGGGTTCTTGGTGTTTCGTTGAACTGGTGCAAGGGTTCAGCCAGCCCCTATAGAGTGAAAACCACTGGACGACGAGGTTATAGTGTTTGACACCCGCCTTCACTTTTTCAACTCAATGGGAACACTTCGGGTGTGGGAAGGCAGCGAACAAGACTTTCTTACCAGAGGCTAGCAGGTTTTTCGGTAGCATTTCAATGGCCTGCAAACGACTACTTTGTCCACTCCTCAAGACATCCATTCCCGGCTATGCAGTAGCATCTGGAATCTCCGATATCTTGAAAAACAATAATTAGGCTAGTTGGCATGTGTCCGTCTCTGTTGCAACGCACGCATTAGGAGTCGAGCGCTGTTCGTCTGGGGTGCAACATCTTTCGAACTACGTAAAACTACTTAGCAAACCAGTTCCACGACTGCAGTGCTGACCATTTCCAATATGTATAATGGACGTAAACGTATTTGCTGACGTTCAGCATAGAGTCAAACAATTCAATCTTCATCAAATATCCATAAATGTATTACTTCACCTCAAGCACACGGCTACATGATGGCAAAATATGTACTTTAGTGTACAGCAAAAAATACGACTCAGTAATTTTCATTTTCTTTGCGCATTTCGATTCTCTAGCCTGCAGCCTGCTTCTGTGACAAAGGCGCATTTCGATCCTCTAGCCTGCAGCCTGCTTCTGTGACAAACCAACCTGTATTTGCTTGTTTGTGTTCCTGTGCGTCTGCACCTGCACCTATCTGTGCTATCTTCGCTTCACTTGGTTTTTTCGAGAGATCCTACGTAGTCATATTGTGCTGCGACTCGATACCACCGATGCCTTATTTCACCAACGGCAATGACATGCTCCCATCTATCCCAGTTGTGGCCTGGTCCACGAAACCTATTTCACCCTTCATCCTGTTCACACCTTTGCCCATTTCCAAAGAGTAGCGGATCACATGATATTTTTGTGCCAAGGATCTGACAAGTGATATGAAAGGAACGTTCTTGCGGAAGGCACCGCTTCCAACTCTCTTCTCAGTTGCAGCACGTGGCATATCACTGACCAATGAAAGAAAGTACAACCCAACTTTGCCGGCTGAAATTCCACTTCCGATAAAGAGTACACACAGGTTACGACTAGGTCACGTGAAACCGGTTGTTTCTAATGACAATGTGAATCCATTACATGGTCTTCGGGTACGAATCTTTTGCGTGCCCATCTCCCACATACGGTAGGAAGCCTCTTCATCCAACACACCAGTAACTATTGCTAATCACTCCAATCCTATTTGATGGATAATGATACAGTCTTTCAGCGTTTCTCAGAATGTGAGGTTGAAGTTCCGCAACGCGCTTGCAAGCATAGTTGAGTTGAACTTACGTCCACTACATTGTCTGCATTCATATTGTGCCTGCTTCTGTTAACCCAACCCAACACGTACGTTATTCGGTCTCATAACCCATCTTATGACATCCGGAAACATTAACGTTTCCATCATGGAATGCCATCAGAACCCCCTATCACTGTACCAGAAAACAACTGAGCTGTCCGGCATTCTGTCTAACTAACTGCTATGTTATCATGTTCAACAATCCTAGGTTCGCCAAACCGGTCTCCAGAGCGAAACCCCACCCCACTCAGCCTTGAAGATGCCATAAATTTCCCCCACCGCCCACCAGCTGTGCCTATCGCACGCGCAATGTGTAAAGAAAACCGACCAAGTGAGTGATCGGGCTGATATGTTCGATTGCATGGTTTCTACTTGTTTGTCCGCGTCTTACACTACTTCCTCTGATTGGAGCTTCTATATACCGTTTCCTTCTTATGCGCAAGACAAGCATCAACATGATCTGATTGCGGTGCTCAGCTGGGCTGTGCTCCCACAGTTATGTTTTCTATTGATTGTTGTGTTCTTGCAGGATTTTACGGTCTACGGCAGTCTATCGGCAGTTCATCCCCTTACACGAGGCCCCCACGTGCAAGCTGTATGTTATATGGCCCGTTTATGTTTATCTTTGGGTTGTTGCTGCCGTGAGTGCTATTCATTCTGCCATAATCGTTGAAGTTGTCTTGTTCCTTCCTATTGTCACATAATAGCGATCCGCTACCGAATGACAAAATATCCCTCTTCTGTTAATTTGTAAAAAGCCTTCATGGTGGACCAGTTCATTTTCCGCTTTTATAGCCAGTTTGTTCCAGACGATACACTGCCGATGGGCGTGTATCACGAGGCATTGAACCGATACGCTTTATGATGAAGTCACTCTTGACGAGGCTACCATATTAGTTATTGCGCCAATTAGGAACTGATGGCTCAATTGCTCGGACAGAGAACCACTGTATAAGGTTATGTCGGATAAAATTTTACGTTCGGTTGACGTGAATTTTTTTATTTGCGCTTGGGTATTTGTGTTCATTCATTAGTTTTGCTCCACCTGTATGCAGTGTCAAACTAATCAGTAATATTTTATTTTCTGCGCTAGCTGCCAGAATATTCACCCCAGAAAACCACCGGACAGATGCTCATCCCGAAAAATCGCCTTCTACTGTCGCTCAAGCAGCAACCAAACAGGTGAGTTATCAGGCTTTCTAGAGTGTCCAACGATTGGAGTCCACCTAGTTGGTAGGGGAAGTGATTAAGGACCTAATCAGACGTGGTCACCAGGTCCCTTAGTTGGTAGGGGACCTAATCAGACGTGGTCACCAGGTCCCTACGACACTCACGGAAAATGGAATAGAAACTTTTTCGTAAAAAGTGTGATGTTTGTGCGCATGCCTGCACTTTCCGCGGTATTTTAGGTGGTTTTTGAAAATTCAACCTTTCGATTCAATGTGCTTAGACGAATATTCACTTCAACCGTTCGTTTTGCGTTTCAGACGGTTCCTGTGCCTGCCATGCACGATGATCTACTGACGGACTTCTTCTCCGCGGAGCCAATAACTGATGGCCTACAACCAGATCAGTTGGAATTCCCGGAGTGGAGTTTGCCTTCTGCCGATCGGTTCGGTGACAACTACCAGCGGTAGGCAGGAGTGTATAAATGATTTGAATGACAGTTGGCTTTTATCCAAAGTTCATTCCCCTCAAAAGAAGGCCAAGTTCTGAGCTACAGCTTGGGTCCTGCACTATTTTGGTATAGGACTTGTTTTTCATTCGCACGGTATCGCCGTTAAGAAGGTCGTTATTGTCGAGCTGCAGATTCGGGTAAAGGTGCACTGACACCCGAGGTCGTGTTAGGTAAATGTATCCCCATTTCCTGTGCAATGTGGGTTACAGTTATCTGCACAGATTTATGCCCGAAGCATCATAGTGTGACGTGATGCAGCTGTCAACTTGTATGCGTTTTACAGATGCAACAGTATTGTTTACCGATGCCTTGGGAAATAAAAATATAGCTGTGCGTTGAAGGCAGTTGCTGCTATCGGTAATGGTTGAATCCAAGAATAGTACTGGACTTTTATTCGGCTTGAGACATCAACTAAAGTCATCGTATGGCGAACTAACAGCCGTTTTCTTTTATCTCGTCTTCTGCTTTTGCTATTTATGTTATAGTGCGCAAGTCAGTCGGCAATTGTACTGTGATAAAAATGCGATGTGACAAATTCCAAAAATCTCTGCCTTATGTGTATATTACTCTTGTTGAAGATGAACGCAGGTGTCGAACGCACGATGTTGCATGTAACATAAAGTGGCTGGTGGGTTTGCTATTCGACCACTTTCTCCAGGATAACTTCTGGCGAAGTCGTCGGACTCTCTGCGAAGATTCGATGACAACCCGACCGTACACCAGTATTAAGGTCGTCTTAAGAATACAGTGGATGGTCAAACCAATTTCCACATATGCCACTTGAATATTTTTTCTTCATAATGATATACTTTGTAATAACACACCTCCATCAACTGGAACGTTTATGATCACGTACAAATGAGCAAAACTGAAGGGTATGCTCGTTCTTATACGCATTGCTTTTACCAACTTATTTTGTTGTCCCGGACCTTTTCATTATCTCTGACAGTATAACCGATGCCCGACGTGCAGTCCGTCCGGACCGTCGAAGACCTGCGAAAACCCCTAACCCACTCAAAATCCTGGCTCAGCGTACCGATCTTCGTACAGAGTATGAAGAAGTTCGCTGTTACAGCGCAATACCATCCCAAACGCATAAGCTGTTGGGTCCGGTCGATCCTTCTAGCCGGGTTGCTGCTGGTGAGTTTCTGAGACTCTCTCACTCCCCATTCCGTGCATTTTAACTTTCACCCACTAATAGAAGGTCCGGAATATCACCAACACTACAAGCCTTATGAACGGGCCAATGGAATTTCTGTCGCTCAGAGAATCTCTACCATGGCTTGAATATCGCTTTCGTTGTGAACAACGGAACCAAGGTCAGATTTCCGAAAGGTTTTATTACCATCCTACCAAGTCGTGAATCTTTGGCCTGGGTATAAAAATGATACTGGCCTAGTCGAGTTCCGTGTTCATTTATAGTGTATGCTCCTAACTTCTCCATTTAATGATTTGGGCATCTATAGTCTGGACAGAGTATCTCAAGCCGTCTTAGTTTTCGGTATATTTCGCCGTATAAAAGACAGTTGAGTAACAAATATTACAAACCCGTTTTTCTAACCGCTTTCAGATGCCGCCTTGCGGAAGACATTGCTCGCTGAGTCGGCCCTCACTGGATTAAGTAGTCTGGAAAACTTTTCGGAGGCGAAAAACAGTTTACGTCAAGTTACTAATGACCAGCCGTTACCGCTGTCTTCCTTCCAACGTAGCTTGCTGCCATTCAAACCAGTAATGCTGTTGCATATCAAGGGTGAGTAAATCCATAGTATAATCTCAGTGTACAGCGTTTATAAAGCCATGTTTATGAAACATGCCTGTTTCACCCCATATGCTTGTGTACGATTCGTTAATGCTGTTGATCTGTGGGAGACAAAAATTCAAAGTAGCATTTTACTGTTGCATATGTGCATGGAGGCTGCCCCGTGTTCTCCAATTTCAGCTCCTTAATATCACTTGACTACTTGTGGGTACTTGTTGAACCGGATAATATCTCATCCTCGTGCTTCCTCTTTAGATGGCAGCTAGGCTACAGATGGACCATCGTTTTCATATTTACTGATAATAAAACGTTTACTGGATAGAGGTAGAAATGTAATTCGATTTTTACGAAAATACAGTTTTCTATGTGGTACAAGCAGTTCGTGCACCAGACGGGACTTCATGTGTAACGTGGTCGGCTCATGTCGGAATGCCATCGGAGAAGATTATTGGCAATGTTTGTGTTTCGTTCGAGAGATGTGTAGCTTACTCCTAGTTTGACTTTGTAGGAGTCATCTGTTCCAACGGTACAAATGTTTCGAATCGATGAATGCCTTGATGGAGGAAAAACTATGCGGATAGACTGCACTTTGTCTGTCCGCATAAAAGTGCTTTCGACGTTGATCTGTCCCTAAGAGTTCAAGGTTCAACACAAGTGGCACGTGTACCTTTGATCTGCAATCAACGTTTGCATTTCACAACCGCGTCGACCGAACTGATGGACAATGTGAAGATTCAACGCAGACTAGACTAGTTATTTTCTGACGATTAGACCTACCAACATCATGGAATTTCACTGGTCCCTGCCAGGAGTTGGATTTTTCATCTAGCCTTTGGTCACCGTACGTAATATTCAGTGTGCGTTGCGTACGGAAGACTATCCACTTCTTAGACTGACAAGTTGGTGAGTTGGCCCTTATTTAGTTCTCTCTCCGTCGCGACAAGGAGCTACATAAACTTGGAGATATCCGTACGTCCTTGAAGACTACAGGTCAGAGAGTTAATCTGAACGGGATATGAGTGCAGGCTATCGAGACTTGGTGACCTCAAGTATAGCATGTATGGCCCGCACAAGCACGCAAAGATGTTTCTTCACTGGGTACCTTTTCCGAAACTGTTGATACCTACAAGAGCTTCAGATAGGGAGAACGTATCGATTTCGTCTTTTTTAATAGGAACTTTGACCAAATGCGCTTCAGAAAGCGATCGGTGGTACCCCCAAGCTTAAAGAAACCAGCCGATTCTGACTGTAGCCAAATATCGCTTGGAAAGTGACATATTCTTGAAGAAATCGTACATCGAGTTCATGGTTGACTTACCAACTACTTCGGTTTTGTATACATTTTATATGCGTTGCTACTGAAGAACGTTAGCTGAATCACAGTCCCATTCTATGGGGAATGATGTTCAAACATCCGACGCCGTGCAGCTGCATGGATATCCACAGCTCGGAGAATAAAATAAATAACAGTCACCAGGACGTCGCAAACTGTCGTGTTGCATGATGCAAGTGGGTTCCAGTGATAGCGCTCCTCCTGCTATCTGAGAAGAAAATTGTATGTCAGGTAAAACGATTTATTAGTAAGCAGAGGACAATCCTAGACTGGGCATGGTGATTTTGTAAACAGTGATTTATTCAGTGTTTTTAGCGCCGCTTTTCGTCATATACAGCCGTGCATTTTCTTGGGTCCCCGAGGCAGATAATTTTTTAATGAAACCACATGAGACCCGTGGTATCATTGCTACAATCTCTCAGATGTTATTTGGCGCTTTTCGGTGGCGGATCATCTGATCAGCTTTCAAACTGATCAATCGTCAGATTATCACATTAAAGACCGATGGTGAGCAATTACCCTAGTTTCGACTTCCAATCAAGCTATGGCTCCCTTGTTCATGAATATATATCTCAGACTTTGCCAGATTGGTTTGTATTGCTTAACATTAATTGGTTCAGTTTTGCGTCAGAGATAGGCGGACCGGTTTAATGCTGTTCACTGTTGGAACAGGGTATTGGTGAATTACTTAGCTGACGAATGCTTACCACTCAAAAGTCAATCTCTCCCCTGTTAACCGGCGTGTGACAACAACAGTAATTTACAGATGCGCACAGTATTCCAACACAATACACACGAAACCACTCTCCTTGTTAATTATCAGTATACATCCTAATCAACGTCGTCTCGTTTCATTTTGACCTCCGTCAAGTTTACGGCCATTGCTTGTCGTGGAACTTAGGTGATCACGGTTTCAAAATGAAAGATTCCTTGTCAATTTCGGCCCAATACTAAATGTGGTCGATTTTTCCTGTTTTCCCGTACTTACACAAACTTCCTGGTTTCTAACTGTTTTTAGGACACGGTTTCATGACGCTGATGTTCACATTTTTACACTGTCGGCTGTCATATTCAGGTTATGCATAATCACGGTTGCTGATGTAAGCGTAGAATTTCTCAGCTGACTACGATTTGGCATTTTTGTTTGTTCACGTGACTATGAACACCTTGTGCATCCAGCAGTATTGGACCGGTTTTCATTGGTATTTCCGCAGGTCGTCGACAAGTTCAGGTTCGGCTTGTATGTCCCAGTGCAAAGTCCATGAATTCTGGTGACTGCTTCATTCTGGTCACTTCGGATGCGGTGTTTGCCTGGTTCGGTGCGTTCGCCAATGTTGTCGAGGTCAACAAAACTCGCGAACTGGCCGGTTGGATTCACAAGTCCCACGAATTGGGTTATCGTGCCTCGGAATCCAGTAGTCCAGATTTCATCACAGTTCAAGAAGATTTAGCAGAACATGTGGCGAAAAACAGCGAATCTGTTCACAAATTTTGGAGAGCTTTGGGGTATGATGAACCACAAACGGTTCAAGGTAAGTCTTGTTGACTCAAAATTTCACCTGGTTACGTTGTAACTAACATTGATTAAGCACTCTTCCTTTATTTCAACACATGAGGAAATTGTATTTCATGGTTTGCGGTGGTCAAGAGAATACTATTCAAGAAATTCGTGTGTATTAGCCATATCGTGGGTTCTTCTGGGCTTGTGCCTATTTGTTGGTCGCATAGACCCTGTCTAGGCTTGGGCAACCTGACAGTATCTCAGCCCTCGTGCCTCCTTCGTGTGGCATGGCATCTAGGCACCGAAAGGGTGCTACAGCTGAATGATTGGTCGCATAGAGCAGTAGTAAGAATCTACGAAAATTACGATTGAGCCCCGTGTAACTGGGTTGTGTCGGTCACTGTGTGTTGCCAACAGGTCAAAAGACAGAGCAGTTCTCGAATATCCGCGATTAACGCTTCTGATGGTGATTCCTCTCCTCTAATCCAGAACCCAGTTAAATGCATTCCGATTCACCATCCAACTTTCGTTGGATTTTTTCACGCACGGTTTTTAATAAAGGTTTTAACGTGAGTAGTATGTGGTTTCGTACGTCCAACTCGGCAGAAATGTGCTGGATAAGCTGCCCCTTTCCAGTCTGCTGATGTCAATTTACCTATGCGCCAATGTATTCTTGCACTGTTGTGACCAAGTGATCATGGTTCGGCTTTTTTGGATCCAAGCACGAAGTCAATCTGGCTAACCTTGTTGTACAAAGTGGAGGCCAAATCAGAAAATATGGGAGTAAAAAACCCAGGAGACCTAGCGTGTACCCTAAGGGGAGTTCTTTCGATCATCATGCGCGTAATTGGACGTCTGATTTCCAAAGCTCTTCATATGCCCTACCCGGTTACAGTAGGCGTCTTAGCAACTGGAGGATGTCAATGTCTGGCTCCAGGCTCCCCATTCGCACAGATAGTCGTCGATCGTTAATCAATTAGAAAGATGCCACGTATGTAGATCCGTTGCTGGTGTGACATGGAGAAATGTCCTCAAGAGCCTAGTGGAGAGAATCCTTTGGCTAAACTGGGGAGATCAATCGTCTCTTTCCAACTTTGGATCGTTCATGAGGCAGGTGCATGTGATTCTCATTTCAAGATGATTCTTGGATGTGTGCCTAACTACATAGTAATAATCCTGTTTATCCTTCTGTTCACGACACCAAGTTCGTTGGTTGAAGCAGTTTAACATATGGAATGCACCTGAAGGCAATCATAATAATAATGATAATACTAATAATCGTTCGGCCGTAACTATTCCAGTGCTTAGCTACCACGCAACCAAAAAAAAGCATGTAGTCTGCGATACTACAGTGTGCCGAAACCCGAAAAGGAGCAATCGATAGGTCGGGGTTGTGTTCGAACTGCGGAGCTTTTGGTCAGTAAGTTCGCTTTCTAACTAATGAGCTGTCTCGAACTCAATATCTGAAACTCGTTACATCTAGAGCACAACTCATATAATAGCCTCCAAAATGAATACGCTTAGGTGATAAATGTTTATCTGCGTCCGTGGTAGGTAAATCAGCGTCTTTTGCAGTTCCTGTTAACTACATATTCTGATTATGTCTTACTTAGTTATTCATCTGATTGGTAGAACTAGAGAAAAATTGCTGTCCTCATCCACCATGAAGGAGTGGCCAATCTTCGGATTTCATTCTATCAGCAGTCATAGAAACATTTATACACTTCATCATAGTTGTGGTCAGAAAAACTAACATTCCTTATCTTCATCTCGACCTTATGCGGCCACTTTCTCCTCAACTTCAAAAACACCTGGTAGAAAGCTTAGATTGTGGTGATCTTATCTACAGTTTGGTCATAGTGTGCTGACCACTCACATTCACCTATCTTGGATCACAGGCGGTTTGAATTTTTTGCACACACGTCTTCCCTAGCTTGATAGCTACGTAGTCTAGTTCACTACAGTGAGCCATTTACAGCGCACATGTTTTTACAAGCCGTGGGTCATCATTCTCCGTACCTCACTGTCCTCGTTCCACTTGTTTTACAGTGTGCGGTCGTTATGTTAAACACCTGTTACCATCTGCCTTGCTATTTTTTTCCTCAGTTTAGCAGACTGGTACAACACTCAGTTGGGGATATCTTCATTCTACTGATTGGCCAGATTTTGTACATGCTTTGTCTTCCATCTTTTACTGCATTTATCTAGAGTGCTCCAGACTTGCATGCGACCCTGTGACCGAATTCTCCTCATAACTTAAAAATCTTCGTTTTTATGTAGTCTTGTCAACATTCCGTATCAGAATTGAACGGTAACATTCACTAGCACGCGGCGTATTTCTTCATTGTAATTTTATTGTCAGCTAGATACAGCGTTGACGTTAAAATTAGGTGATAAGAATTCCCCTCACATCCTTACACCTAACTCTGCTGATCGCAATGAACTGTTGGACGGGAGAAAGTGGCTGCTAAAATATCCGGTCGAATTCAATATTACGATTTGTTGACTGTCCGGTCCTCTGTGACGATCAATGGCCGACAGGGTGACTGGATATGTCAGCATCTGATTAGAACTAATTTCCACACTTCCTCGGAATCCGGTAACACTGGGAAGTTCGGAGATGCGATTTGGTTTCTTCTCCTGTACTTCCACTTCCTCGTATTTTCGTCAGATCACTTATTTATTGGAGAATTGAGCGAGACTCGAGTTGAGATACTGCATTCGTCAAAAAGAAGTTAGCTTTTCGTGGCCAGTTGTTCTGTTCTGTTGTAGATGAAGTCTTTAAACAGCTTAACGGGATTCGGTCATGTTCCTTAAAAGAAAGTTTATGAGCAAATCGGAATCCAACACATGAGGGTGTGGGATAAACCCGTTCTCAGATGGTCGGAATCAAGCAATCGATCTCTCATCACTAGTACCATGAACAGATCATTTGGCTTTTGAGCATCTGAGTTATAAAAATAGCAACTGTGGTAGTAGTGTTCTATAAGACCACTTACTTGTAATCTTCTAGCTGTTGCAGGTCGAACGAAAGTGCACTTGTACATGGTTTTTGTCTCAATAGCTGAACCGATCTCTTAGCTTCCGAAGAACGTGGGTTTCCACGTTGTTTTCGGTGATAAGTCACCTGTCATCATCCCTTTATGTCATATTTGCTCTTCCCCTCTATTATCTAGCTTGTGGTGCTTCAGATGAGGACGAGTTGTACGAAATACTCATCCAACATACCAACCGAGTGTTCCAAGTCACCACCGAACAACTGGTCCCATGCATGGAACACTGGGGAAGACCATTGAAACACGCTCTTTTGAAAACTGATCAAGTAAGTGCATGGAGCGATTTTTTATTGTGGCTGCCTGCTAGAAATTTCTGAGTAAAGTAGGATGTAAGGTTGACGGAAACTCGAAGACCGCGCCTACCTGATGAGCTCCAAGAAGGACGAAACTGGTCGTGGGCTGTCGAAGAGTTTTCAGCAACCCTGTCAGTAGTTTCTCTTATGAAAAAATGATGTTTTGTTTGTCACAGGCGTTTGTTTTTGACTTCGGCTCTGAAATTTACCTGTGGACTGGAACGCAAATATCTGCGGAGCTTCGACTAGCTGGCATCGAGCTCGTCCATCAGATCTACTCAGCTGCTTATGACTATGGTCACTGTCGACTTAATCCATTGGATCCACTTTGCAGTGAGTTTCGTTCGCTTGTTCATTGTTTTCGTCCTGTGTGCCCGTTCGGTTTGTCTTGTTTATGGTAGCTTAGCCGCGCGCATTCAGGTATTCAGGCTCGCGTGCACTGCATCTGGTTACAAGCGTACGCATTCTGTGTATCAATCACCATTCTGCACAGCATGTACACAGAATTACGACACCGAGAGGCCTTTGTTTTTCACCTAAAAACCTGCACGTGTCTTTAGCTTGTGTTCACACAAATAACCAGGTTCACTCAATCTCCTTCAAATTTTATGAGTGCTAGCTTCGCTCAACAATCGGTGATCTGCCAAAGACTTTCAGTGTGGGTAAAGCTCATGACGCAATTGATGCCGAACTGTGATACAAACTCAACTAGCCGAAAGGTGTTTTCGGAACTTGGTTGGAATGCTAACAGTTTAAGTTTGAAAAACCATAGTTGAATTTGGCGGTGCATAGAATTCCACTTGTGACGTGGAGGTTGCTGGAAGTAATATGAACAAGTTTTGGATAGACAGAAATTACCCTTCGAAGTCTTTTACTTATGTCAGCCAGGACTTCGTAATTTTATTCGGACGAAGTTTGCTTTGGGGGATTACCCAAAGCCGCTCTATCCAGTGAAATGTTAACGTTTGCCCGCAGCAAACTGCGTCAAGCGCCTCCTATGGCTCTCTCTTCAACAGCCAGTCGGCATTATGCCTATGCCAGAGGAGCGTGTTTGGTTGTGGATGAATGGTTTTATCTACATCCTGGCATGCAATGCACCTAAAAAGTCCCCTCATAGATTTACGGATACAAGATAAATCTTCCTACTCAACACATGTAGCCCACGACGCACAGGTAAAGTGCACAGTTGTGTAGAGTACCATGCATAATCACCCACTGGTAATATACATCTGGTCACTTGTACGCCGTAATCCTTAGGAATCGGCAGTTGTGGTGCAACCTATCCAGTGCGTTTCATCTCAAATTTTTCCACAAGTGTAATTTTCTTCCAAGATTATTACGCTAAAGAAAACAAGAGGAGGCAGGGCAACGAAATTTGTTCAACTACAATAGCAAACCGAAGATACTCATAATTTTGAGTTGATTTCAACCCGCTGCTGTTGTGTGTATTCTTACGCTTTCCAACGGTTGGTACTGTCCAGTGCTTCGCCCCTCTTTAGGCTCCCAACTCTCGTACCCTCACTCTTTAGTGTCCTCTGATGAGTGAATTTAGTCTTCTGAAGTTAACTCCTTTTTGGACAGATCGATCGACGATTAGCACTGCTGGCTCCGCCATGTGGACACAGCATTTTTGATTGGGTCCTAATGGTCCCTACATTTTTCCTTCTGGATGTTATTGGTTGCGCAAAGATTTCTCGTTGACTGCTTCTTGACGGTGGTCTTAGCGGATATGTCATCAAGCGAACTGCTCCAATAAAGGGAGTTTCAACTTTTTTCTTACATATGACTTTTGTACAGGCGGCAGGGATCAAAAGGAATAAAATGTTGCGATTTTACCTTCACGCAAGCAGAAAAAGCAATGGACTCGATCTTTAGGCTCCTCGACCAGAAGCCCGTGTTACCATCTGTTTGCATTATTCGGCTAAGTGTTAAGCGGGATTCCGGAACATTCTTGTCGATCCTGGTTTTTCATCAAATCTTACTTTTCAGTTGGATACCATCTCAGATCCAATTTTCAGCAGCCCACCCGCTAACATTTTTGATTCGTCTACCGCTTCTGCAGTGTCGGTTGTTTGTTGGTATGGGCACTGCAACCTGGCCAATTTGATTTTACTAAACGTACACTCACTTCTAGTCTCATTATAGGACAGATCAATTGTGTGACTTTTTTAAATGAAGGGAATGTGAATCTATTGATCATCCGTTTAAAGAAAATAATTCGACATAGGAGTCTTGTTCGTGGTCACTCATTTTCAGTCAGTGAAGTTGGGTTTCGAAACGATGTGTCCGCTTCTACACAACAGTGCGTGAAGTCGTGATTAAACACACAAATCCGTGTAATTCAGGCCATGTGTTCCGCAGTGTCTTGTTTCTTCGGCACACCTCCTTCTCACCAAAGTATAAATTTTACCTCAAACACTAGAGGATGTTGGCCTTTGCCAGTGACCCACTGCCACGCTCTAGTCCTCACCTCAACGACGCGCTGGTGATGTCACCTCAGCTAACAAACCGGTGACCATCTACGCCTTATGTGTTAGGAACGTTATCCTCTCTTATTCTACCGTTTCCGCTGCCTTGTCTCTATGTGTAAAATTCTAAAGAGTTCGTCGAATCAGTCGTTTTGACTTGTCAGCTAATTAGGGAACATTTGTCAAGTGCCCAGTGTAATGACTTCACCATAGGAACAAATCGGATCGAATGTACCGTGGTGGCAACTTCTTTCCCATATGGCGATCAGTGAGTTATGAGTTCATGTTGTCATGACAACTCCAGTATTGTTCATCTGCGTAATGGCTATTGCGATCGCCTTTCCTTCCGCGAGGCGTGGAGGTTGTCAAGGCTTCCGCTCTTTGTTCTCTATGAATTTGCAGCGGGGAAGCTGACACGTTTGCTCATCACTTTAGGTTGCCTTGAGGTTCTTGTATGTATTCAGTATGAATGGTCAAAATCTTCTCGGGTCTGAATTCCGGTTTAAGATTTTAATAATTGTGTAAAACAGTCAAATGAGTGCGTTGGATTCTTCTGGAGTGGATATACTCCTAATACGCCATTTTGAAATGAATGAAAGTGGAGACTTAGTACAAACGAGTGCTCTGTGACCCAATCTAAGTGTTATGTTATTAAAAGACACCTTCGCTCAAAGATATCGTCGACAGCAATGCCTCATACGACTCATGCAGGCGTAAATCGATCAGCGATATTTGGCTCTCTACTTGGAAGTATCGCGGGGACCTAAGTGGGTCTGCACTTTGCAAATTGCATATCGAAACAAAAAACTACTAGCAACATTCCGTTTAGAGTGAGTTTAAAAAAACTCAGATGTTGTGGTTGTCGACTGTGTGAATGAACAGATGTAGCTTACCCGACACTCAATTGGATGGTTCATTAGAATTGGGTGCTATACGTTCGGACAACGGTGAACGACTGCTTCAGGTATGTGCAGACCACGGACTGTTTTTGCGTAGTGAGCGAAATTATCTGGTTAGATGGTGCCCTACAATATCGTGCCAGTCGCGCACCCAAATTTATCACGTCAATAAGTTAGCGATGACGTAGATACATAAGCAGCTGTCGCCTCTTTTGGAGTAATTGACCATGCACTCATCAAGGTCACTTCTCTCCTCGCTTTTCGGGGCCGTGCAAGGGGCACACACCTGGGCTAGCACCTGAGACGTTAGCGTATCCGAATTAGAGAAAAGCTTATCAGATCCACTTTCTGGGTTATTTTCCAACTGCTCTATCGTCGGTTGTCAACTCGGACTGATTGGAGGCCGTCACACATTTGCACAGTGATCGACGGGGCAAGGAGACAAATTCTAGATCATCAAAATCTCGGTATCCAGATAAGTGTGAACAAAAACCTTGTTGATCTAGAATACGCAGACCACATCGTTCTCTCATCGGCTGAGGAAAAGAAGTTTCCCGTTTTTCCTGATTAATCGACTAAATTAACTCTGTCCTTGACATGCGCTCTGCATCCACAAAGTGCAAGGTTATGTTTCTGGACGTGCAGTCATTGAACACATCACTTACACTTCAAGGATATTCGTCGTCTTATGGTGGCGAAACTCTGACACGTGAGCATCAAGCGGGATTCCGAGCCGGTGTAGGCTGTGTTGATAACATCTTCACACTCCATCACAGTGAGCAACGACCAATAATGTTGATATCTCTTGACTTCAAGAATGCGTTCGATCGATCGATCAGTGCTGTTAACTACACTTACTCAACATGATATACCCCGGAAGTTTGTGAATATAATTCGATCCTTATATTCACATGCTTCTGGGTGTGTTAGAGTGAATGGTGGCCTCTCTAAAATCTTACATGGGAAAATTGGTGTCGCACAAGGATGTCCACTCTTTCCATTCTCATTCAACTTCGTGACTGATGAAATAATGAGGCGGATGCCCGAAGGTCTTTGAAACCCAGGGGTTCAAGTTGTTCCTGGTGAGACCCTTGTTCAACTGGAGTACGCAGATGACTCCGTCTTCATCGTTGAAAACAAAGGCTAAGCACAAGCCCTGCTGAATAAACTGACCACTATCATACCATATTTTGGCACACTCCGTGCACCTTCAAAGTGCACAGTCATGCTTCAGGACGCACAATCTCTGAACATAGCCCTTGCATTTCAGGGAGAATCATTGGAGGTTGTGGCGAGCTTTACATACCTCCGTAGTTGCATTAGCTCTGACGGAAATGTGTCTGTTGACGTCAGTTTAAGAATATTAAAGTACCGAATCACGTTTTTTGATTAGCGTCATTTGTGGCGTCAAAATTCATGTCCTCGTGTCTCAAGGGTCGTGTATACGAGGCTATAGTAAGGATTGTGCTGTTTTATGGCTGCGAGACGTAGCCCCTGCGGACGTATGATGTGAGGCGTCCTTAGGTTTGAACCACAGATGCCTCAGAAGCGTGGCTGGTGTCGGATGGCGTCAACGAGTTCGTAACGAGGTCATACAGCGGGTGCTTCGATCGCGGAAAACAGTTGCCACCGTCAAGTGCTGTGGCTCAGCCATGCGCTATGCATGCCGAAACTTGTGTTGTTTTCCTTATCTCCTTCAGAATAGCGGAAACTGTTAGTTGGACAACCTATGACTTGGCAGAAGGGCGTGAAAGAGATTATGAAGAGTTTGGGTGTTTTCGGTATTGTACGTCTTCCAGGATGGGGTCCCCGTGAACCTTCTTGCGCTTGGCTGGAGACGTTACAAGTGATAGCGGCTAGTCGATGTCATTGGCGTTCGTGCTGCCAGTTCCTTTTCAAATTGTCTGATTGAACGCTTGGAGGTGTGGGCACCTCAGAATGCTTAACATAAGCCAGCACCAGGTCCCTCACCCACTCGTTTTGCCTTCTTTTCAGTCGAAGACCTTAGACATAATTAGACAAACTTTGTGGTTGTACGGCATCAGTGTCAGTACTGATGTTTTTGTCTCCGATGATGATGATGACAGTTCAAGGAGAGGCATTCGAGGTATTTTGATAGTTGTGTAACTCCTGACTGTAGTTTGGCAGGTGAGGTCAGTGTACGAATCTCTAAGACTCCGATCGCCTTTGTTAATTCGAGATACCTATGACAGCAATGCTGCGTATCCCCCGATCTCAAGAGACGCGTATATCAGTCATTATTACACTGTCTTTTTCTATGGTTTCGAGACGTCGTATGCACGAACAGCGTGACTAGAACGTCTGCGGGTTTCCGATTGACGCTGTCCCAGAATACTAGCTCATTTAGGCGTTTGCTAGTCAATCCGTAAGCGGTTCGGTCATTCCTTCAACGACTTCACTCGAAGAATGTGTCCAGCAATCTGTTGCGCATGCCGATTTATCGTTTACTGAAAGGAGTGCTGCCCATTCCTGAATGGCACGAGTTAAGAGGTGGTCAGCCTTTGATTTGACAGAACATATTGAGAGTAACTACGATAAGTCTGGGTATTGTCGGCGTGAATCGCCTTCCAAGATGGAGTCGGTCATCTTTCCTACGCATAGTTGGAGACGCTGCAGGATATGGTTGCTAGCTAGTGTAGATGGTGTTCTTGTCACTTTCTACCCAGATTTGTATGTTTCGGTGGGTTGCACCACCGTAAAAATCAGTTTGTGTGACGGTGTTTGATGACAACTACTCGATAACCATCCAGCACTTAAAGCCCCTGAGTAGGATGTTGAGGCTTCAAGTGGGAGTCCATATGTGGAATTTTTATCTCCATATGGTCAACTAGCATGTGACAGAAGAATTAAAAGCATCATATATACTTGAGGACTTCTACAGTTTTCTAGTGCCGTACGGGTGTTTATAGACTTTGCTCCATCTTACGAGTTGTTAGGAGGACTGCCTCGAAACGAACAAACCCTGTTTGCCAACGATTTGTATACTGAAAGCTTGATTTTACATTTCAGCCTCTCACTATTGGACTGTTAATTCGTTTTATATTCTGGCTCAGTTGAAATCCATATCACAGAACTATCCACTTGTTTGCGGTATAACTTCCTCGAACTTGTTTGTTTTCCTCGTTCCAGTACACTAACTAGTCTGGCTGATACATTATCAAAGAGTATATAACGGGATTGTAACTCGGTGGACTGATCGACGAAACGGTTTCAAAGACTCGATGGTGTAGGTTTTACTGGATACAATAGTAGTCAAAATAGTATTCAACGTCGAAAATTCTGACGATTGGCGCTGCCTTGCGTCGTGTGTTGTGTGTGTGTGGTGTTCCGAACAAGCTAGCTCACGTTTTCTCGCGCGTGTTCTCAATCGGAGTTGGTCGGGTTTCGTGGTACGTAGACTACTCAAAATCTCATTCTGATAGATTGATTAGGTTTCAGCATGCCGTTTTACCAGGTGACGCGCTTTCTGCGAAGTAGCTTACTATTGAGTTATCCGCACGCTAGTCTTTCTACCGCAGTTCACTTTTGTCATTCAGTAAGTCACGTGAACCGTCACTGTACTACGTTTGCATTTTGGACTTTTGTTTCACAGTCCCGCATTCTTCGCTTTCATTTTGTTAAGCACATGGAAACATTCCTTTGAAGGCCGAGAGCAGACCGGATTGGACGTTGATAGGACGAGTGACTGAGAAAGGAGAAACTGTCCTGTTCAAGGAGAAATTCATCGATTGGCCCGAGGCCACTCGACTTGGCTTACGACTAAAGCCCGTTAGTAAATCGTCAGCTACCACTGTGAGTCCACTGATCTCTCTCATGTCTAAAAAAATCGTCTATTTTACGTCTTTGTTCCTGAAACTACAAGTATGGGATCACTGGGCGGGGTTCCGGCGGCTAGTTTAAAGGGGTCATTTGGAAATCCAATTCTGTTAAAGAAGGCAGTAACGCCCGATCTCTTTCTCCCGATCAACCAAACTTTTCTGAATTTGGTTACGTATATCCTGTTATTTATGTTATTTAGCTGCTGACGCACTTTGTCGGTTTTTCTTTGGTTTCTGTAAATGCAGCCCTTTGAACTACAAATCACCGACTTGTGTGATGGGTTCTCACGAGAGTCTGTTGATTAGTTAGTGTAAGTTGGTGCACATAATCTGATGTGTATCGCGACCGCAATGATTGCCGCGCCTTAATCACCGAATAGTTCCTGCTAATTGGTGAGATAACCTCTCCACCCCTTATTTGTGTGTGTGCACAGTCCCAATTCAGAAGAATCGTACACAGTGCTCCCCTCTGTCCTCTTCACTGTACTGGGTGTCAGTCTCACTAGGTTACTGACAAAGTCGTCGGTTTCGTCCAGTTTCCATGTGTTCGCTTAACATCCGCATTCATAATGACTGACAGCTGTGAGGCAGCACACCGACTGTACTGAATCGGCTCTTCATCCGGAAGGCTGCAAGCTGACAGCCGATAGTTGGATGAATTTGTTTCAGGTGTGTTCTTCTCTTAGGTGCACTGCATAGTTTAAACAAAACGTAACTCGCACAATCAGCCGGGATAAAACGGTCCGAACTCTTAAATGAAATCAGAATGCGAGGGAACCTATTTGTTACTTGTTCATACGTCAGGAGGGAAATATGTCCGATGAGATTGACTTGCTTCGAATGTATCTCCGAAGGCGATAGCACATGACCGCATCACCGAAGCGAGTATCACCGTTTCATTCGACCTGCAGTCATTTTTTGTTTGGTGATTCGAGCCTTTTTCTGTTTCTAGCCTGGAGCCTCTATTTACTCAGCTATTCAACCATACTCTGCAGAAGAACTATGCCATGCGGCTTTCAAGGAGCCCCCACCTTCTCCTCTGTTACTCACTTTGGAGGGTCGCTTTGTTGGTCGGGGAGGCGAAGGCTGTCGATATGAAGATGGTATTGTGCGCCGATTCCGTGTAGAATCAGGTTTGGTGCGTGTTTGGCACGTGTCCGAATTCAACCGGGTTGAGCTAAGCGAAATTAGCCATGGACAGTTTCACCAAGGCGACACTTATGTAGTCCGATGGCCTTTCAAAGTTATCCACGGTATGTATATACTCTTGGTCGTCTACTGATAGCTACTATATATAATTTTCGTCTCTCACCTTACAACGACAGATGACAAGGTTAAACCGTTTGACCACTAATCCAGCCATTTCACTCCATTAGGGTCCAAAAACGTAGGTCTAACGAAGTCCGCTTCTTTATTTGAAGAATGGAAGTGGTGGCGCACAATGGCTGTTGCGAGATTGCGTTTTCAGTACTCTGATATAAGCTTGTTTGAAGTTTCTTTTGAAAAATTGCGGAAACTTAACCGTTTTTTCACTGCAGTGGCTTTCAGTATAGGCCATAACCTTGCTGTCATTTGCTACCATCTCATCTTTCATCCCTCTCCAGTCGGCCTGCGAGACATCCCATTACGTTCCGCGGACAGTTCTCGTGAACAGTGTGCCTACTTTTTCTGGCAGGGGTCGCACAGCAAAGTCACTGAACAGGGTGCTGCTGCGCTCATGACCATGGAATTAGACGCAGAACGGGGTCCTCAGGTTCGTCCGTTTCTGTGGTCGGTTTATTTACATCGTTCTTATCCTCCTGATGTGAAAGATTTTCGTGGAATTTTTAGGTGATGATTATTATAACAACCAGTTTGGACGACACCTTTTGAGTGTTCCGTAAATGACCAGAAATGCACACTGAGTTCATGAGCTTATTGAATATGCTCTTTTTTCAGGTCCGCATACCTGAAGGGAAGGAGCCTCCAGCGTTCTGCCGTCTTTTCGATGGCCGAATGGTAATCTACTCAGGTAAACGGAATGCTGACTGGGACGTCTCTGCAGACACGAAGGTATATCGATCACATTTCATTCCACCTCTGTTGCGCAGAGAGACTATTTTCATCTAAGTTCTTGTGCGTTTGCGCTCTTGCTCACGTTTACTCTTGCTGGTTGGTGCTCACCCGCATGCACCTATCTCGACTAAAATGATTAATTTGCACTTAGGCTGTGGCCCTGATCGCACAACTAGATACGTTTGGCATATCTCGCCTGCCTGGTTAAACAATAGGTAGTCCCTCCGCGAAGATTGGTTGCTGCCAAACGATAGCGTATTGCAGTGGATGTTAACTTTTTTGTTTGCCACTGTGTCTTCACCAATCTGTGGTATCTGACTGGTGACCTAGCTTCAGCGTCCAGTGCCGGAAAAATGACTCACCGAAGGGAACACAACTGCTTTATTCCGAGCAAGCGAGTGTGAAAGCATGAGTGCGAAAATACGACCGCCTCATGCTATTTTATTGGAGCGCACTGTCTTAACTTGATCCGACGCTGATTCACACTGTCTGGCTCTGATACAAGGCCGCGAGGCACTGGATATTGAGGGGGAAGGTGTCTGTCTAGTCAGCATCTAGTGGAGCTAATAAGGGTGTCAGTAGATTCCGAGCACTCAATTGTTACTTTCATGAATCTGACCTTCCTGTTACTTAGTGATTGTCCTGTAAATTTACTGCAAAAAACTTTACTTGACACCAGGTGAACTGTTAAATTACATGCTCATGCGCACCTGTTGAAATTCACCAGAAGATACCCATAACTCAATACGTTATTAGTTTGTTCTGAGTGGATGTAAATTACTGCATGCTATTTACAGCCCTAGGTACCTGTCATCATTGGTTTTCTGCACCGGAACATTACGACAGCTGGCTGATATTCCACTCAGCATAACTTTCTGATGATATTAGAAATTTTGACAATGTTGACGGTCCGGTCCTAATACAAGTTCGAAGAGAGTGGTATTTGCGCTTGGATTGACTTTATTTCAGGATACTGAAATCACAAGGCTCGAGCATTCCTTCATAAAGCACTCGAGCAGCAGTTCTGAATTTAATTTCCTCATCCACTCTTTGGGAGTAGTGCAAACTCTATCAAGAGAAGTGATTTGTCGATAAACCTCGGGCTATAGACTGACTGTTACGAACGCTCTCCAAATTTCAGGATCATTGGTGAATGCAACACCAAAGCAACACAGGAAAGTCCCAACCCGCACTTTATTCAGTTTCTTCCAAGTATGTGGTTTGACGCTTTATGGACCTCACAAACACGCTCAGAAATAATGTCACAGGTGCCTGTCTCCTTTGGATAATCGAAAACCTGGTGTGCTCGATAGCTTCATGCTTCTACCATCTTACGTTGCGGAATACACTGTAGGTTGTGTCGAAACCGTGGGGATTAACTTCAATTCACTAGGGTAGATGATTAGGAGAGGTCTGTAAGTCATATTAGGTTTTACTGAACCGCAGAACACTGCAGGTATTCGCCAATTTTAGTGTTGTCCTATTTCTCGTTGACACGCTTCTCGGCTGTCCTTCATAGTCATCGGCAGATGGCCCAAGTGGTTAGAGCGCGAATTTACGGACCGGAAGGTCCGTGGTTCGAACCCGACCTCTGCCACTCGACTTCCCCTGTCTAGGCTTGGGTAGCCTGGCAGTATCCCGGCCCTTGTGCTTCCTTTGGGTGGCATGGCAGTTAGGCACCGAAAGGGTGCTACAGCTGAACGATTACATGCTCCGTATTGACTCGTCCTAGCACAAGTGAGCAATAATCTGTACAGCTATCCAGCATGTTTTAAGGCGCACTTCATGGAGGGCTTTTTTTTTTACTATTCCTGTTCATTTCCACCTGTACGTTGCTCTTCTGTCAATCTTAGCTGGGCGGAGCTTTTTTCGCCAACTCAAATCCAAGTGTGCGTGGTACTTTCCCAGTCCCAAGGGTGTCTGTTCATTGCAGACCACCGCACCATTCTACCTGGTGTATTTACCTCTATCCGTCACTGTGGTCCTTAGCTTTTCACCTGGTTAGTCCACGGTACTGATGTGCTTTGAATAGAGCTCAGTCAGCGATTATCCGTGCAGTAGTCGTCACTCAAGTTCCTAATAGGAATCCAAACAACTCCGACCCCTTACGTCAATACAGCGCAGATGCTGAGGATGTAAGAAAGAACTTGCTGTTTCCTTGAGAATGTTCTTGGTTGATCAGTTTCTCTTGTTGGCCTACCCCTTTTAAGATACCAAGTAGATTTCCCGGAACTAGCTTGGTTCCTAGTCCTTCGTCCTATGGTCCTATAACCATTGTGCAAAGCAAAGCTGGAACCGCTACTTACGGCACAAGTTTACTCAAACATTTCCACAACCCACTAAGTTCTCAACAACCCAGCCATAAAACTAACCTGGTACTGTCGCTCTTACAACAAGGAAGTAGGCATGGAGTGTACAAAATTATTCGCATGATCCCTTGTTCTAAATTCCGCTTCATTTTCCATCCTGATATCAGCCACGCATTCGTCTTTTCCTGGTTCGTGGTGAAGTACCTGCTGAGGGTTACCTGTTAGAAGTTCCACCTCAGCTTTCCTCGCTCCGTTCCCAAGGCGTATTTCTGGCCTTGCAATACGCTCCTTTCGAACGCTCAGTACACAAGGCTTGGTTGTGGTGTGGTCAATGCGCTGCACAACCTACCGTGGACACTGGACGTCATATAGTAAACCATTTGCGTGAAAGGTAACTATGATGGTTCAGTCATTTACTTGTGAACGACCATTTTGATCGGGTTGATCCAATTCATATATATAGACGAGATCTACATACCAGGAGCTACTTGAACTTCCTTCGAGTAATGCAAGTCGTTGACTATTGGAACCAGAATAATAAAAACCTCTCATATTGATCGGACGCATAAATCACTCTGAAACAGAGTCTGACACAATTGTTAGTGGCGTTTTGCTGCCAGATTGCACACCTCTCGAAAGATTTATGCATATGGAGCCAATTTCACAGGCGAAACATAAGTGAACTACCTGTTACTCGGTTGATCTGTCGATCAAATGGAAAGTCAGTCCTAGATCAGGTCGGTTTCTCTATTTGCTGGGATACTTGATATCATTTTATAGCAGGGCCAGTTCAATCCCTCCTGGGTCGCTCCAGACTGCTATTTTTAATGTCC
This sequence comes from Opisthorchis viverrini, assembly GCF_000715545.1. Classification (NCBI taxonomy): domain Eukaryota; kingdom Metazoa; phylum Platyhelminthes; class Trematoda; order Opisthorchiida; family Opisthorchiidae; genus Opisthorchis; species Opisthorchis viverrini. Next base: position 467,836 of record NW_008751790.1, read on the forward strand.
CCAATTCTTAGAGGTAGCCTACGAATGAAGTTTCAGCCCTAAACACTTATTTAGCTCTCAACAGATTATCTGAAACAGTTATGAGGCACACCTTGGAAGGTTCCGCGCATGTTTAGGCAATACAGCAATTCATTCACGTCATCAAATACTGTCACGGTCTGTCTTTAGGTAGGTTGCTGCTGTTTTAGACACTAAACCCAAGTCAGCTAATTAGGCACATCCGGTGCACACTGAATACAGCGATGTTATCGCGACTGGTGTCTTCTGTGTTCAAATGAACTGAGAGCGAATGCACTTTGCAATGAACTGAACTTCTGTCCAACAATGCATCGCTACTGGTTTTATTGTTCGGTTTATGGTTTGCAGGACGCGGTACAGATCGGACGCAACTAGAAGCCGCACTTTGTTTGGTTTGTCAGGNCAGCCAACACAGCTTCTGGTGCTGGATACACTCTTCGATGGAGGTACCCGTTGCACAACCGAAACGCCACAATCAGGTTTTGGTACACCCTCACGACGTTTAACTGCACCTTGTCCACTTATTAGTAGCGGACAAAATGATCTAGCTTGAGTAATATATATATATATATATATATATATATATATATATATATATATATATATACTGTTTATATATAACGTTGGAAGGCAATCAGGAATAGGTATCTAAGCACTCCATCAATTTTGTTTATCCCTGAAGCGACGGAATTCACAGTTTCAAACACAGTGCGAGAGTCTCCTGGTAAACTGAAATCCGTCTTCTAAACCCAGTATTACTTCCATTCTTGTCAACATCATCTTTTCAAATGACTGGGCGGAAGGTACACGCAATGGAGCTAAATTTTAAGAAGCTGTTTTTAGGGGAAAATGGTTAAGCTAGCTGACCATCAACAATCAGTCACTTGTATTGTGGGCAGATGAGCGGAAAAGAGGGGCAACACGATCTTACAAAACGACCGTAATCAACACATAAGGACCACGATCTAGTTTTCTGTGGATAACCTCAGGTCGAATGACCGTCGACCGAATAGGTAAAGCGAAACTTCTTGAGGAAAGTTTAGAAGGATACGATGTAGGGGATTCCTGATTGATCTTTTCGGTATCAATGTCCTCACTGGACTCTCTCTTCATCTGAGTTTCGTCAGGACACGCTACACTTCACGTCGACTTTGTTTCCCAATGTGCAGTTTCAGTAGGTAGGCGATTTAAAAGTTCAGGCTCGAGTTTGGCCTGTGCCGATACGCTTCCAGCATCAACTTACAACCCAGCTCGATTTCTGACTTCTGTGTCGCTTCAGTTTGAGCGACGTGGATCTGTCAGCACCAATCACACTGGACTCCTCTGGACAGCAAAGGATGAAGCTAAGGTTTAAGCAGTCTGTACTGTACTCACAACAGGATGTGGAGTGTCGGTGAACAAACCATATCCTTTGAATTTCCAAGGTCTCAGATGATCAGCCCGTCTCTTATACCAGTTTCTAAGTACAACGTGAATAGTGAAAGCAGTTGTTTTGCAGCAAACTTGAGGGTGCAAGATTATGACTTGGAGGCCTGATGTACTAAGGATGCAGTCTTTTGGACAAAAATACGTGAGTCATCTTTAACGACACCGTCCATTTATAACTTAGAACTCGCGAGAAAACGTGCTCCGTTGCACAAACCAAATGAAGTCAGGAACAGAGGATAAAATCCCTTGAAATTTTCCACTGTTTGTGGAGTTAGTTTCACCGAACTCTACCACTGAATTGTTAGGTTAAAGGTAGGTGTCAGCTACGACAATGGAGTGAAAGAAATGTAGCTCCCACTGTAGAGTCAGGCGGTGTATGGATTCATTGCTAATGTCATGCAAGACCTTCGTGGATTTGCGTCAGGTTGGTGTCATTTTGGTGGTAATACCTCTACCACAACCGTTTATAAGCGTATCACTTCCGAGTATACTTTACCCTTCTATATCTATTGCGCCATCCTTGGTGTTTTCTGTCATTCGGACTTCCTTAAGCATAACAACACCAGCGTTCTTTTATCCGTTCCGAAGCAGCAGAGCCCAGGGTCCGCCCAATTAGCTGACCATCTAGCATCTTGTTCTGTAGATGGGATGATTATTCTGCTGAAGTTGAGGCATCTAAGCCCGACAAGTCATGTCTGAGTGATGTTTGTTTGCCAATCTGCGACCTTCGTCTATGCGCCTTTTGAATCGGCCCAAGACTCAATGACCAAAGTTAAATATGCAACTGACGCGGCATTGGAGAAATATTCCAAATGTGTGCTACTCTAGACAAGGTTACATAAATAAACTTCTGATTCGAATACGTGGAAATCAAATTTTTACTGTAACTCCGAAATACCACTTGGGAGCATGGCCTGTTTCGAGTACCTCGTTCCGAAGAAACAATGGCTTATTTAAGCATTCAGTATTTTCGAAACTTTTTCATTTGACTCATGTCTCCTCCGTTCTTTTCTCTATGACTACTACTACTGTCAGAAAGGTTTTAATAACCTCTCGATTTTCTTTTTTTCTGAGATGTCCACCGGAGTTGGCTACCGCCATTCCGAATGTATTTGAAGTGCATCAAACCGAGGAAAAGCTAGGACCCGGCGAACTGGTCTTCCTCCTGAATGCCGAAGATACTCCTTCCTCTTTGATATGTGCTAACCTGGAACGTGGTGAGTGCTTACCTTCGAATTCCTTATACAGAGGAAATTTATACCACTTTTTTGCCTATGGTGTCTATGGTGACGGTTAAAGAGGTTTGAATGACTCTTGACCGTCCTTATCTTTTCTTTCGTGTGATTTAAGCTCAGGGGCCACTTGTGATTTGGCACTTGACTGCACCCGTCTCGCAACAGCTAAACGTACGACGGTTAAGTTACACTCTTCAGCCCGATGCGACGCTGCCCGTCAAGCTACCCGAATTCCAAAGCGCGCAACCGGTCACTGATGTCAATCCGATTGAAATGTCGAAAATGGTTGCCGAGCGTTTGCGAGCCTCGAGTGACGTGGTTGCCCTTGGTCAACAAACAATCAGTGCTCCAGTCAGTTTTCCGTTCCTGTTGAAGGATCTATACGCCGCTCCGCAGCCAGGTAGGTTTTGGCAAAAGGTAATAAATGTCTGACAATTCTACTCAATGTGTTATGTAGTACGGAGAAGTTAAACTTTTCTTGCTAGACGCTATACGATGTTTGTATGCAAATCGCAGAACTCATTCGTGCAAAGCGCTTCGTTCACAGTCAATTTGATAGTTAGCTTGGGATTTCCGGTGCAGGAATTCGACGAAAGAAATCCGCGTTTAGAGCGCTCAGAAAGGTCTCTACGTAGTATTAGTGGTCAAGTTTTCAACCATATTTCGGGTTGTAAACACTATATCTATCTTTCAGGAAAAGATAAACGTTTTGGGAACGTGATAGACGGTTACGACCGAAACCCATGAATGTACTCAAATCGACCTGGCTTGCTTCGTTGTAGACACAACATATTATTGTCGTTCCTCCAACAATGCTAAGATGTGTAGTTGCTCTTTTTTGGAGCTCGTAGAAGGATTTTGCGGGGGACACCCCATCGTTCTTCCCAATAGCTTCGTTTTAGGTGAATATCATGTGGTACTTACGTCTTTCTAACGATCCATGTTTAGCTCTGTTTCTGGTGCTGTCCGGTACGAAGCATGTCTTCCTTTGGCAAGGTTGGTGGACTCCCAACACTCGACTCAAATCTCAAACTCCTAGCCCCTCTGTCGGACAACAGTTATCGCGACCCTCAGTCGTTTCACAATCCACATCTAATGCTGGTCCCTATTCGGACAATTCTCCTGAATGTATCGACGACAGTCAGCTCGATATAGAAGACTATTCAGAACCAACCACTCCAGAATCGACCAGAGGTAGATTCTACGCCTTGCGCCAGGCCGCTCTTAACACAGCTGGAGCACTGGCCAAACGAGGTAGGTTATTTGAAATATGCTACTGTATCACGTGCAAACACCTACCGTCTCTCTGGAAGTCATATTACTGCCTCCTTAAAATCAGAGCTACTCGCTCTGTTTATTGTGAGTCACTTCGCAACACACTATCCTTTGCCCTTAACAAACCATATAAATGTTTTTCCGTCCTAGTTGGAACAACTGCCGTGGTCGTGTACGGTGGTTTGGAGCCACCCGAGTTCTTGTGCCTCTTCCCACCGTTTGCGCGCAACCCGGAAGCTAGTCTCTACCATCTACGCGAAGTGAGTGCTATCAGTGGAACTCACGCGACTAATCGTGACTTACAACCATTTTCAGTTAAACAACGATTTACAGAGGTATGAAAGCAGTATTTGGAAAAAGAGATCTCTTTTTTGTTGTCTTATTATTGGGTTTAGAACGAAAAAAGACCATGAATTGGAATAGCCACCGAAAGGGGGCCGCCTTATGTCACATATGAGGTGAGTGAAATGAAATCGTGTTAGAATTCTAATTCTATCATGCTGTTTAGTTGGGGTCAAACTGACCGCGCAAACAAACAGAGATTGTGTGGTCAATTGACATTGGATTCCACAGCCTCTGGAGGTATTGGCCTAATTTATGGTGAGCCAATCAGATGCTCCGCTTTGTGGTGGTGATTGGCGATGGTGATTCCTATACCATTTACCGGTTCTGCGAGCAGTAGTTGTTGGCTAGTCGGGTGATCAATAGTTTTCTCCAAGAAAACCTGCAGCAATATCATTTGAACAGATAAATGTGGAGTGACAAGTCCATTCAGGACAGTCGTTTTACGGCTCTGAACTACAAGGTGGCCGGTACCAAGGCTATCACGTGACTGGTTGGATTCAGAGTGATATCCTCTATAGAAGGTTATTTTTTCCTACCGGACGATCATACTCCTTTTCCTAAGGTTGGGTTTAACCCGCCTTTTACAAACGACACAGGAATATCAGTTCTATGCTGTCGTATGGAGATATCTTCGGAGTAGTTTTAGTTAAAATACCTTAGCTTTTACTTCTGGTGAAGTGGAGTAAATCCGTGCGAAGTGTGCAATTTATCCCACCGAATGCATTTTTGGAACGCTTGCTCTACACTAATCTGTCTGGACTCCACAGTTTGTGGACATCTGTGCAGATATTACGGGGCTACCTTCACTTCACTTTGGGGCTGATTATTTAGCTTGTTGCATTGCATTCAAAATCGGTTCCTTTGGCTCCGGTTTATGGCTGTAGAAAGCGAAAGCCCTGTATTTCTCGTGAATATCGGTTTATTTTTGCATTCACAAGACCTTTCAATCCACATCAGCACTCTATCGTACACGCGCCTCATCCAAAGTGCACCTGTCTACCACGTGACAACACGGAATCAGCTGATTTCAGTCAGGTGTCAGGTTATTGATTGGTTATGAATTCACGGGATTCCGTTTAGACGGTTGCATTGCCTTCGTTGATTTCTGCTTGTGAGTTTATTGTCCTGATAAACTCAAACTCTGTCAGCAAATTGATTTCAAACCCAACGGGACTGTCGGTTGATAGACACCCTACCCGTGAGCCGATGCTTGAACCTGGATGAAAAATATAATTGATGTCGGGATATTGCAGTAGTTCTCTTAGAACACTCTCAATAAGTGATTTTTTTAAAACGCTGGATCATATAATTTCGATTCGTAGTTTTTCCTTCACATAAAACCTGCTTAAGATGATCTGGAGAGTTTAGTTGAATAAACTAGTAGAATGTACATAAACACTTTGTACTTGGGATTTTCGTGGTCTCATATTTACGACCCTCACGGGCTAAGAACACTGAGGATCGTTGGCTCTGCTCAATTGTTACAGCATCAGAGAGCGGGACTCCAATGACACACGAAATCAAGACTGTAGCTTTCAAAGGCTTTTGTACAAACAGGTGTTGCGTGAATCCGTGCGATGGTTTTCTGCATCAGCTTCATATTCGACCCTCCTTTACCCCGAATGATAAGGTGAAAGCTGCCGCTTTTTTGGACTTAATAATGCTTCACTCTCCAAGTTGGTATAACGCAAGTAAGTCAACTAGCGAAACAGACATATGTTGCTGTCTTACTAATTGCCACAAATTCTTACTGTTCTTTGTTGTACACTTAGCTGGCGAACTAGGTTTGAAAATGCCAACCACACCACACGCCTGATCATTTCATGCTTGTGTGTTGCATCGTTTTTACTCTCCCATCTCCATTCAGTACGCTGAGCTTTGTACATACGACTCATATATTGTGGTGCTAAAGTCCTCTAAGCTAGTTCCTCATTTGAGGTCCGAGATCACAAACAACAGTTTGAGACCAGCGTTAATCGAAATACGATTATGGCAGTGTGAGACCGAAGTGAAAATGACCATACTCTAAACAGTTACAAACAATTGAACTCATCAATCGAGTTTAATTTCATTGTACCAGTAGTTTCATTTCACCCTGATAACAATCAATGCTTTGTTCCTGGTACTTCATTTCAGGAGGCCAAGGTTGATGGACAGATGGATCCCGTCGATTCACAACTTACCATGTCCGCCTCGGTTACCTACACACTGGCTGAACTGCAACAGCGACCTTTGCCAGATGAACTGGATGCCACACGTTTAGAGATCTACCTGAGTCCTGAGGAATTTCAGGTTGGTGCGAAATTTTCAGGATGCTTGTACAGAGGTTCAGATTTAAGATCGCCAAAGTGGTTAGAGTGCGAATTTACCGACCGGAAGATCCGTGGTTCGAACCCGACCTCAGCCTCTCGACTTTCCCAGTCTAGGCTTGGGCAACCTGGCAGTATCCCAGCCCTCGTGCAACCTTCGGGTGGCATAGCAGTTGGGCACCGAAAGGGTGCTACAGCTGAACGGTAATATAATATTAACATCCAAAATTATCATTATGGCCGTTGAGGTCGTTGACTCTTCATCCGTTAATCCCATCACCTGATAGTTCTCTTCGTCGAATGGGCACACTTTGGAATCCAGCCCCCAATGAATTTTCTAAGGTGAATATGTAAGCGTTCACTTTTTTTATTGTTTTAGCTGGCAAATGTATCGACCCGATATATATTAGGTCAGCAGTGATTGGCGAATACATCTCTCTGTACAATGACCTGAATGAACTGAAGATTCCCGTAGGGCTTAGCAAGAACGAAATTCCTAGTGTGCCTCATGTTCCTTTATGTTACTTCCGCAGCTGCACTGCATTTACACCCACCATGACGACGCTTGTATCGTTTGTTAATGGTTCTGGTTAAGTGATCTTCGGCCTCAAATCAGCCGGGTACAGTCAGTGTTCATGAACCGAAATTCTATGTGAGTGTGATCGTACCGGTGATTAAACAGAATATTGCTAACGGGATAGCCCTAACCTCAGTGTGTACAAGTCAATGGGAATTCACGAGGGTTATCTGGGCTGAAAAGTCCAAATTTTCCTTCCGCGATACAAAACTAGCAAACTTTTTAGAAACCGCCAAAGAATAAAATTCGGACACACATTTGTTCCTTATGTAATGTCGAAGCAGAACCTGCTTGTGTTTCTCCAGTTCTCCTCAAGTTCTTCCTTTTGCTGTCAAACCGTAACTTCTGTTTCATATACTTTCCTCCGTGCAGACCGTTTTTCGTATGTCCAAAGAAGAATTCGATTCATTACCCGCATGGAAGAAAGCCCAGATCAAGAAGCGTCTCGGTCTTTTCTGAGTAGTTTTTAAGCGCCACTTTCCTACCGACATTTTAGCCCACGCCTTGCACACCTGCAAGAATGTGCCAGCCACTGATGTCTTGAGTTCGTGATTTCCCTACGTTGTTGAACTAAATCTGAGGAAAACTGCTTCGCTCTTTGTAAATCAGATAAGGTTTTCTGCATGTGTACTAATTCGCACAGTTTTGTGGTACAATCTTATTATTGATGGTGATTTTCAGCATACCAGCTACTTTCTATTCACTTAACTGTACCTACCCTATTTTTGTATCCGTTTACACGGATTCATTTTACCGAAACAACCGCTGGACAGACACCCACCACTATGAACTACTATATTGTGCCTACTCTCTCCTGTCTTTCATCCATACCCTTTGTTCGATGACTTATTTCCATCCCGGCCCATGTAGTGAGAAACGTACTTCCGCTACTCGATTATTCTTCATGCATACCTTCACCTTGCTCCTTTCTTCAGTTGTATTGAATCCAAGCTGCTACGCATACTTCAGATCCCGTTCATACTGCTTGAGATATGTAGGCACTCTCTCATACACACACGCACAACAACAGTAAGAAACGTTCATTTTGCTTACTTCGCATTTTACCGGTCTCAATCTGTTTCTGCCAAAGACTTCTTTCCGGTATTGTTTGGCGTTTCTCTTTATTTGATTCCGCTATGGCGGATTACTGCTGTTAATGACGCGGTCATTATCATTACCACACACACGCAACAGTAAGAAACGTTCATTTTGCTTACTTCGCATTTTACCGGTCTCAATCTGTTTCTGCCAAAGACTTCTTTCCGGTATTGTTTGGCGTTTCTCTTTATTTGATTCCGCTATGGCGGATTACTGCTGTTAATGACGCGGTCATTATCATTACCTTTGCGTGCGAAGTTAATTTGAAATACAAAGACATACATATACATGTGATTTATTTTTATAACTCAGTCTGTCTATGCTCGTTCTATGAGGACCCTAGGTCTGTATAAGCCTTAGGTGAATTAGGATCTCGCTTCAATTGAATCCAGCTGAATGGTCTGGATCATAGTGTAGTGTTACGTCCTACATCTTGCTAATTCTCTGTGTCTGCATGTGCAAACAGGTTTAATCCATTCCTGATGTGATTGCTCTAGTCCGTTCGCAAAAGAAACGACTGGTTCGTTGTAGTGGAACCTGTGTAACGCTCATTGTGTATCCGAGCTGTTCCCTTGCTACTTTTTGACCAGTTCACTTGTTTGTTCTAGCCCAAGAGGTTAGACAGGTATGTTTGTTCATGGTCTAATATTTAACCGGTTAACTCTGGCTGTAGGTATCTGGTCGTAGCTGCTCGTGCGTAGTGGTCAGTGGCAAAACACGTAAGCACCAACACTTTTAGTGTGGTCAGCACAAAACTCAACGTTGTCAGTTCAAATTTCAATCTTACATTCCGGTCAGAAAATTGGCTTATCACTGTTTTTGAACGAGAACCGTTTTGTTTGTGTTATCATATGGGCAGTGGTGAACGCCTTATCCAGATCGTCGGAGTTAGCGACTGTTGGAACGCACTTTATGTGAGGTTGGCCAACTTCCACTTTGCAATTATTTGTAAAGCTCATTGATAAGGTTACTCAAGCACGAAGCAGGACCTATCCAATTTAAGCTGGGCTGACTTGGGTATTTCTTTCCTGCAGACAAGCTGAAGTAATATGTGGGCACTGAGCACGCGGACGATGACTTCGATGTGGCCAGTCGACAATGATGACGCAGAGCTTTTTGTGGTCCTCGGGTGCGTGTGAATTCGTAAAGCTCGATGACTCTTATGACGACCGTCAAGACCCCATGTGATCCTCTGGGTGAGCTCTGTCAATCATACTGAAAAACTCTAATAGCCACGCCGGTAATTCATGCCCAATCGGGCTTTCGGGCTTCGTTCATTTGTCACCGGGCCCGTTCACTCGGCTTCACTTATCGTGGTATGAAACCGGGCGAAATCATTACCTGATTGGTGTTGGTCACCGGATAGGCCTGGTAGCACTGACTGTGGACACGTCTACAGGCGGGAGAGCATGGCAGTCGTGACTACCTGATTTGCAGTCGAGGCCTAATCCTATCAATACGTATGATTGTATGTGGCTGGGACGGATGAGCTCGACGCGCGTCGATTCTGTCCAATAGCCAGCCCCGGGTGCCCACATGGCAAATAAATCATCTGCGATTCGGTTGGCCAAAGAAGCGAAGTAAGAGTTGGTATTCTGATTCCGGACAGCTATCGGTGTCCATTATCCGCACAACGCTGCGTCCAATAACTAGCCCCGGGTGCCCAAATGGCGAATGAATCATCTGCGGTTCGGTTGGCCAAAGAAGCGAGGTTAGAGTTGGTTTTCTGATTCCGGACAACTATCGGTGTCCATTATCCGCACAACGCTGTCAGCTGCAAAACCTTTACAAGTGGAGTAAAACTTTCTACGTCAAAATGTTGTATTTTGTTGCGCCTGTGCTCAATCGAAAACCGTCCTAATCTACATCCATATTTTTGCAGCTCACCAAAGTTCATTTTTCACTGAGGCAACCATACCTCTCGCTGAAAAATCTTGCGGGATAATTTCCAGCGATTGCTGAGACCCCGGGATAGCTAAATGGGGCTTGAAGGTTTGTATTAATACTCTCAATTCAATAACCCGATTGCTCCAGTCCATCAGGGACACTTCGTAACTTTCGAAGTTTCAATTCCATTGTGCGAATGGCTAAATGGGGCTTGAAGGTTTGTATTGGTACTCTCAATTCAATAACCCGATTGCTTCAGTCCATCAAGGACACGTCGTAGCTTTCGAAGTTTCAATTCCATTGTGCGAATACTGAGCGCCACAACTATCAAGCTGCAGAAACTACTGCTTAAACAGCCCGCAGATCCAGCGTGAGCGATCCAAGTCTAATCCTGGTTGCTGGATGAACAATCAGTAGGCAGATCCGAGAGTTTTGGGAGATAACAACCCAACCAACAAAAAGCACCGTGTGAACGCGCAGCCAGTTTCTGTCACCATTATGGCCTCCGAAACTACGTATAAAACACTGATTCAGTGGGTAGGCGAGAGATTGCACGTGAGTAATGCGTGCGGGATCAGTTCATGCCAAGAGAGAATTACTCATTATCAGAATAACAGATATTTAAGGTGACTGGAAGAGTTCTGTTACTGGATTGTAGACAGATCGGGTTCCCGGTGTGTATTGTTGGCAGATGACGCCATTTTTGATGTCAGTGTGTCTGTGTTTAATTCACAGATTTGGGCCCGAGAGAGACCAGTGGAAGCCATCCTCTACCTGTCTATTCTTCGACCGAGGTTTGTGACTTCAGCTAAGATTTCAGAATGATGGAAACTTTTCGAGGAAAGCGATACAGCACCGTTTGTATAACGCACTAAGTAGGCCATATCTCTATTTTCTATAAGATTACCTCGCTCCCAAATTTAGCTGAAATAACGTTGTGAGAATAGGACTCAGTTTGTTTGAGGCATGATCATGCATCGGCTGACAGTGTTCAATGCGTTCGTAACTTTTCAAACGGGCCGGCGCATCTACAAGGGTTAGTTCAAATTTGGATCACCATGAACTCGCACTCTATCTCTCCTACTTCTTCTCTGGGGAGTGATTCAATGAAAGTTTGAAGAAACTGAAGCAGTTTATCCTGCAAGGATGTTTCTGCATTTTGGTGGGATTTTTCTTGAAACCACAGGTGCCCTGTATGGAGGCGCTACTGATGTACGGACAGAAGTTCAAAAGTAATTTTCAAAAACTTTTCTGATGAACAAACCCCCACACACTTTGATGATAATCACAGTGAATAAGTTTATCAAGTCACCTCACTTTTCAATGCATGATTAAGGAAGGGGTGCAAGTTGAGAGTGAGCGGTTCTCTTCACAGCATCTAAAGTACACAACTACTGTTCCGTGAGTTGGGACCTGAGCAGTACCACCTTAGTAAACAGTGTGACAAATATTGTCTTTCTTTCAATAATAGAAGTAAAGCCACCTGCTTCAGTCATGCCACATCATGGATAAACGTGTCATTAATTAGCCTTCCGACGAGTAGTGTATAACAGTTTGAATGACGTGAAACTAACGAGGATTGTGCTTACGTTAGATTATTAATGTGTACTAGTGGTCAACTCGGGACAGAAATTATTATTATGCTAGTAGTGTTGTTTGGAGAGCTCATGTTCAGTGGTCCCATTTCGAACTCGATTGAATGTAGCAAACTGAACGTGAAACCAGGAGGACTGTGTAGTCAAAACTACTGCGGTATAGTCAGAAATCAGGCGTTAACTTGAGTTTTTGACGACTGAAGTCTTGGTAGAGATGAGTGCTTCAGAATCCTGCAGTTCTGGAAATACCGAGCGAATAGGTTTATGTAGAATGGAGGTTTACGTCACACCCACACCGGTGAATGGCACTGCACTCAATCTATGTCCTATCTATCCCATTTTCCTTGTACGACAGTTGATAAGGTAGACATTTCACGACTTACACATGTGTACTATCCAGTTGCGAGTTGGTACATGTTCATGACAGATTACTCAAATGAAACAGATGATTATCACTAGAATCAGCGTTTGAAGAAATTATGAACGTTTTATTTAATAAATAATCTGAAATTGATAGATATTGTCCTTAAATTGTAGATAGTTGATCGTACTGGTGCTTTGTCTGAATGAATCATTTGGCCTCTGGAACATAACGGATAAGGGTAATTCTTAGGGCGAGTGTTTCAAACACTTCAAAAAACCCATGAATTATTTTCTACACCAGCTCAAACAAGGGATTGCCAGTTACTGGCTGGAAACCAGATAATATTTGAATCCCATTGCTCGACAGAACTAGTTCGTACAGAAATTCGGTCATCCACCATTGGCTCTGTTCCTTTTCGTTGGATGTAGTCAGCACAAAAGATTGCGTGGTGTTGGTTCATTAATTATTGTGTCAAAGTTGACCTTCGATTATAACAACTTACTTGTAATTAGATCTGGTGGAAAAATAACCGCGTGGATGGAGAGGACAGCTTTTGCGATCCTGTCAACCACAGTACGCACCACATAGATCACAAATAAACGTACAAATCAATATCAGAAATTCAAAGTTCAAATTTCACCTGGAAGACTAACAATGTATAGCCGAGTCACTTGAAACATAATGAGGGCAGCTTCTGACTTGGGCTCTTTTTCTAACCTGGGTAGGAGGTGAATCGTTTAATCAATAAAGTTTCAAGACGAGTCAATGGGCAGAATTTCGCACTTATTGTAGTGACGGTAAACGTTGAAGGAATACCATCCTATTGGCTTCAGTTGTTGCAAAGTTTGGAGACAAGGCGTTTGCCCAGCATTTGACTATCATCAACGATTTTTAAAGCATCTGTTCCAAAAACCAGCTGTTGGCATTCACCTTTTACTTCCGTAGCCCATCCAACTTAGACATTTAGTAACCTGTTGCAGAATAGGACCGTGCACAGTGCCTCCAGCAATTGCTTGATCAAAAAGAGAAAGATGCTTGACGGGTGTGGAAGTATTTCTTCTGGAATCCGTTATTAGTTTAATCCACTGTCTTTACCGGCCTTCATCCGTTTTATTGATTTTTATTGGAACGTTAGACGTGATGGTGAATTAGCCTGGCAAAAAGTTTCCATTAGTTTGCATTTCATGCTGAAATCGTAACATAAAACTCTAGTGGCCCAGCGTTGGAGGTGACTGTTAGGATGAACCGAGATGGCTTTTGTACATCCATGATGATGGTTTATGTGAACGATAAGTTGTCAGTCATGCGGCATTTCGTTTAGTTTCTTCAAAAAATCAGATGTGACATTTCTTTTCCAATTTAACTATAATCTTTCTCCGTTAATGAGAGTGAGCGAGTTTTTTGGGAAGGAGTTGTTTTTAAACTGGCCGAAAACCAATCCAGTGATACCGCACAAATTCCATATTTTGGAGCATCTGCTGCCAACATGATTGGAAGTTTGAGTAATGTGAGTAATGCTTAGTGATAGAAAGACTAACTGACAATGAATGGGGTAAACGGGTGTGAATTTCGGTGAACTACTGCAGTTTGAAGGTTTGAACTGGGTGCTGCTCTCTTAATATATACAATAGTATCGTCACGTGTCAGTACTTGGATTTTTACGAAGCGGTACTTTCAGTGGCACAGCGGAGTTTGCGTTACCAGATCTGACTCTAAACTGAGTAAATCACTGCAAACTGTATTTTCTTATTCGGTAACCGTGCTAATTAGCGTATGTCGGAAAGTCCGCATAGGCTGAAAAGAAGCTTTAATAATACGGAACAATGTTCGTTCGATGTTTCGATGGCTTTAACGTATCCAGCCTACATGTGACAAGATTTCGCTTTCATTTTGGATAGTTATTTGTGTGGTAACATATTAGGATGTATCGTTTTCGAAAAAGTTTGGTGACAATCGGTAGATTTATTGCTGGGCAACGTTTCGCTTTTGACACAAAAGCTTCGTCAGGCCAAGTGACTAGGTTCCGAGGTTGATCGAGATTTAAGGCGGAAGGAGAACCAATCGGCTAAGTCAAGCTAAATCTCTGTTGGGTGTCGGCAGAGGGATTTTAGTGTGTTAGAGTGGTTGAACAAGTGTTGGGTCGGTGGGGAAACCTACATGTGTTTGGGTCCTGCCTAGGGTCTAGTTCTTCCGGTTCGGTTCATTTGATGGTTCCTCTTGAACTTCATTTGAACCTTCTGTTAGTTTGTGTGGGTGAGCTAGTGCTAAGACAGTTGTGTAGGAGGGATGCTGTGACCTTTGGTCGGTTGGGGTTTCCACCCCCACACCCCGGTTTTTCTAATGATCCTAAGTGAATTGACAACCACACCGTCACGTGTCAACTCGGCTTATCTAAGACCGCTTTCCAAACGCTCGCTAACTCCACACCCTCGATTCTATTCACGCTGTGATGCTTAGTGATTTCCACCGCCTCGGCTATCAGCCCTTGTGGTGGGAATCGCAGCCCCCGTC
>NW_008751790.1:484633-496435 GCF_000715545.1 Opisthorchis viverrini
TAGCGAAGGGCTTTCCTCCTTACATCATCACATTGACTCGGAATCCTACTTCTCAGTACCAGGCAAATGAACTCAGGAAAACAACCTGTCCAGTCGCTCCGGCTGGTGTAATCTTGTGACTAATTATCAGTATACTGCGAGTTAGTTGAACTGCCCTAACGTTGCCAAGGTACGGTACGCATCTACACTACCATCACTTGCCACAATAACCACACTAGTCGGGCATTTCGACTGGGTTTCAACAAGTATGCTTGTTATCTTTGTCCAATCTATAATGGCTAAACGCTTTACACCGATATGGACGTGCATTCGTCGTACAAATGTGCAGGTTGTTGATCTAGCGTCAAATTACCCGTTTTCCCTTCCAAGAGTTCTGCTTGGGATAACCGCATGGTAAAGATTCCTATTATATTACCGACCTTTGAGTACTATTCATTCGCACTGAGCTGATGCGGGTCGACCAAGCGATTGTACAGCTATGCCGTGGTCTTTGGTACCTCTACTTGTCTTACACCCATGCGAATGTCCTGTGCGTACTACATTTGGAAAAAAAACATGTGAACCTCATCCTAGAGGTTCGCTTTGCATGTCTACAGAACCAGTAAGTAAACCATGCGTAACACTAGTTAGGTATGCTGATTTTTCTCTTTTGATTTTGAAGCCATAGCTCAGTGGTTGAAACGGTGCAGTTTATTTGCTGTTTTAATTACCGTTCAACTAGTACGGTCCATTAGCCTGTAAACGCGTACTTTATTTTTAACCAGATAACAATCTGTTTGAGACACCATGGAGAAAAGACCGATATTGTATCAGCCGTTTCATTCCTTATGGAAATGGTCACATTACCTTCTCAAGGAAAAAGACTGATTGTGGACGGGTTTCCCTGAGTCCATTTATAAGCTGCCCGTTGTAACGAAAAGAATTGATTTGTCGCTGCCTAACGTCCCCTTGCTTGTAATCCCAAACACTTTCTCAATCCGAACGCTATTCCGACCCCCAGACTTGAAATCGGTATTTCTATCATCCATGATTTCCTTAGCTTTTTTTCAGAAATGACTTGAAAACCCCGACCCCTCAAGATTTCCTCTTCATTTAGGGATATGAATCTCGCGACCGTTGAAAACAAGCGAAAGTTCTGCAAATTGTGTTATACCGCATATCAAATCCGGGATTAAAATTTTATAAAAGTTAAGTCGAAAGATTCAGCGTCATTGCCACCCGAATTGTGACCTGCGTTCTTTGGTGGTTAGTGCCGGCCAAGAGTGTCCGCACGGACTAAAACATACCATCATTCAAGCTACTAATGAGTAGTACAAAACGGAATAAAATGCGACCCCGCACTTCAACGATGGGCCTTGTGCGGCACTTGTAACATCAAGATAGAAAAGGATGTTAGTTGAGGTCCGCAAGATATGGCAAAGAAAATTAGAGTGCATAATAGATGAAAGGCTAGAGGTAACCACTTCCTCGGTTCCGTCGGTGGCTGGGGTTCGCAATGTTGGTGAAGATGTTGTAGGGGTGGTGCATTGTCCCCGGTCGAAGACTGCACTAAACAACATGTTACTGGGTTTTGACAATCAGACAAATGAATGGAGTGCAAGAGTTTCAAGGAAGGAATCGTCTTTTGCTTCTTCTTCTATCCATCTTGATGCAAATTTGTTTACACATCTGGCGAATTTCAAAATAATATTTACTAATATCTACCTCAAAAAGGAATAGTGTGTGGCCTGTGTGTCCAACTTCAGCCTCATCTGGCGAATTCGGTTGGAACCATTCACAAAAGCAGATATATTTCCATTCCATTTGATGTTTGCCATTACCCCATTTTTCGAGCAGTTGCTCGCTTTATTCAAATGGTGCACAATCAAACCTAAAGTAAGGCCAAATTGTTTACACAGCAATATTTACAGTCATTTAACCAAAAGGGTACTGAGACATGCAAAATGGGTGATGCCGCCTACTGCCTGCCTGAGGACACTGCCTGTTTGAGCTGTCTCATAAAAATGAAGTTTCGACAGTAGGCAAAGTAATTGGGTATTTTGTGTAGACGCAACACGCCACTCGTAAGGTTACTAAATACTCTTTGACAGCTTATGACCGGTTTTGCCATTCTCGAGACTCGGAGACACAGTCTCCGAATTTCCTTCAACCTTATGTTCTACTTGAACCCAAATTGGACAAATTTCGACAAATACACTCATTGACAAATCAACTTGGTTATGACAGGTGGTTCACCTGAAACGCAGCTGGATCTCTCGTTCCTGGTGTTGTCAAGCAGCTGAACGTGCTGCACCTGGCCGCCTTACTTTTTATTTGTTACGATATTAGAGATATCGTGATATAGCATCATAGACGAGAGGTTCAGCTGGGTTCTTGATGAGTCCTACGTCAAAACCAAATTGAGTGCATCTGTCCGATTCGGGTTCAAGTAGACGATATTAGATCGTGATATAGCATCATAGACGAGAGGTTCAGCTGGGTTCTTGATGAGTCCTACGTCAAAACCAAATTGAGTGCATCTGTCTGTTTCGGGTTCAAGTAGAACATTAGGTTGACGGAAACCCAAAATCTGTGCTATTGGCTTGTTTGTTCTATATTAATTGAACGGCCCCCATGCAGAAAACGCATTATAGGCAATGGAAGAAGGACTAACTCTTCACCAAATGAAACGAAGCCATTTGATTGCATACAGGATAAAGACAGTTAACCGGCTATCCTAGAGCTCAGCGCCCCATCCCGTTGGGTGTGTAGATTACGGGAACCGAATGGTAAACTTACCCTGTAAAAAGACCGGGGTGGTTTTCGATGATTTGATTTCTGCCCTGGATATTGTTAACTGCCAGAGTGTGCAAGTGCAGGTAAGTGTATCTCGTGTAACAGACTAGAGAGAACAATCAAATCGTCTTTGGTTCACGTTGATTACGCGGTTTCAATGTCCGATATACAACCTGTCAACTTGTAGTATCCGTTGCGTAGAATTTTTCCAGGTCTTGGGCAGAACGTGGGTGTGACCTTACCTGTAAGCTTGGTATGTTTGGTTGGATGCTTGAACACAGAGGGTGGCGAGATGGCCCAAGTGGTTAGAGCCCGAATTCACTGACCGGAAGTTCCGTGGTTCGAACCCGACCTCCGCCTCTCGACTTCCCCTGTCTGGGCTTGGGTAACTTGGCAGTATCCCAGCTCTCGTGCAACCTTCTGGTGGCATGGCAGTTAGGCACCGAAAGGGTGCTACAGCTGAGCGACTTAAACGCAGAGGCAGTTTCCTGTCAGCGAAGATGATCTGCATATCCTGTTGGTTAACACCACGAACTTCCGTTTCAACCATCCGGGGTCGAATCCGTGCATGGGTGCCTTCAAGCCTCCTACCGGTTCCCATCTTGAAAGTTGCACACAGGCCTACTGGGATTCTATAATCCATACATTCGTCTCTCATGACCATTTTCGTTCGTTTCATGTGTGGAATTCCGAGACCGCACCCTTGGTTTGGAAATTCGATCCACAGGTTTTTAACAACCCATTCTCTCGGGCGATTTATTGATATGTGTGAACTACCTTTCTCGCCACCATCTGCTGGATGACCCAACAAACTATTCAAATGCGTCAAACACAACCAATCATTCCTCTAAAACACCATTTTGGGTAACATCTTAATTGCGACTACGGCAATTCTAGGCATTATTGGGTAGGATAATGCGTAATGAACTAAAACCACAGGTTCAAACCTTACGAGAACATTCCTATACGAACATAACGGAATAAAGGTCTATTAAAAATATCAAGCATCACCTCTTCGTGATCTCGGCAATCAATAAAACCGCTGTCGATAGGCGCAATTTAAGCCGTGATGTAATAACGGTATTATCTCAGCTTCGTTCTCGGTCTGAACCTTCCGAGCTAACGTTCCCGTCAAAACAACCAACAAAGGTACACAGCGTGTATTAACGCACAAATTCGGGTTCAAGTAGAACATTAGGTTGACGGAAACCCAAAATCTGTGCTATTGGCTTGTTTGTTCTATATTAATTGAACGGCCCCCATGCAGAAAACGCATTATAGGCAATGGAAGAAGGACTAACTCTTCACCAAATGAAACGAAGCCATTTGATTGCATACAGGATAAAGACAGTTAACCGGCTATCCTAGAGCTCAGCGCCCCATCCCGTTGGGTGTGTAGATTACGGGAACCGAATGGTAAACTTACCCAAGTAATCATCTGGCTTACAAAAGTACAATAGTACCATTGTAACGGCGCCACGAGAGTAGTATGCAGTTTTCTCGTAACTCCAAATCGCGTCTAAAGGAAGGTAGGGTTTATTGCGGAACTTGTGGAACTGCTTTGCAGTGTTCGTTTACAATTGTGTGATAGCTTATGAATATCCACGATAGTTCAAGAAGGCGCGCGAGGATGTTCAGTTTTTAAAAACAATATGCATATGAGACGTTTATTTTCCAGTCCAATCGTTTGTAACTGTATATTTGGTGTTTGCAAGTCAGCGAATTCGTAGCGAAGGGTTTTCCTCCTTACATCATCACATTGACTCGGAATCCTACTTCTCAGTACCAGGCAAATGAACTCAGGAAAACAACCTGTCCAGTCGCTCCGGCTGGTGTAATCTTGTGACTAATTATCAGTATACTGCGAGTTAGTTGAACTGCCCTAACGTTGCCAAGGTACGGTACGCATCTACACTACCATCACTTGCCACAATAACCACACTAGTCGGGCATTTCGACTGGGTTTCAACAAGTATGCTTGTTATCTTTGTCCAATCTATAATGGCTAAACGCTTTACACCGATATGGACGTGCATTCGTCGTACAAATGTGCAGGTTGTTGATCTAGCGTCAAATTACCCGTTTTCCCTTCCAAGAGTTCTGCTTGGGATAACCGCATGGTAAAGATTCCTATTATATTACCGACCTTTGAGTACCATTCATTCACACTGAGCTGATGCGGGTCGACCAAGCGATTGTACAGCTATGCCGTGGTCTTTGGTACCTCTACTTGTCTTACACCCATGCGAATGTCCTGTGCGTATTACACTTGGAAAAAAACATGTGAACCTCATCCTAGAGGTTCGCTTTGCATGTCTACAGAACCAGTAAGTAAACCATGCGTAACACTAGTTAGGTATGCTGATTTTTCTCTTTTGATTTTGAAGCCATAGCTCAGTGGTTGAAACGGTGCAGTTTATTTGCTGTTTTAATTACCGTTCAACTAGTACGGTCCATTAGCCTGTAAACGCGTACTTTATTTTTAACCAGATAACAATCTGTTTGAGACACCATGGAGAAAAGACCGATATTGTATCAGCCGTTTCATTCCTTATGGAAATGGTCACATTACCTTCTCAAGGAAAAAGACTGATTGTGGACGGGTTTCCCTGAGTCCATTTATAAGCTGCCCGTTGTAACGAAAAGAATTGATTTGTCGCTGCCTAACGTCCCCTTGCTTGTAATCCCAAACACTTTCTCAATCCGAACGCTATTCCGACCCCCAGACTTGAAATCGGTATTTCTATCATCCATGATTTCCTTAGCTTTTTTTCAGAAATGACTTGAAAACCCCGACCCCTCAAGATTTCCTCTTCATTTAGGGATATGAATCTCGCGACCGTTGAAAACAAGCGAAAGTTCTGCAAATTGTGTTATACCGTATATCAAATCCGGACTTAGGACTTTATAAAAGGTAAGTCGAAAGATTTAGCGTCATTGCCACCCGAATTGTGACCTGCGTTCTTTGGTGGTTAGTGCCGGCCAAGAGTGTCCGCACGGACTAAAACATACCATCATTCAAGCTACTAATGAGTAGTACAAAACGGAATAAAATGCGACCCCGCACTTCAACGATGGGCCTTGTGCGGCACTTGTAACATCAAGATAGAAAAGGATGTTAGTTGAGGTCCGCAAGATATGGCAAAGAAAATTAGAGTGCATAATAGATGAAAGGCTAGAGGTAACCACTTCCTCGGTTCCGTCGGTGGCTGGGGTTCGCAATGTTGGTGAAGATGTTGTAGGGGTGGTGCATTGTCCCTGGTCGAAGACTGCACTAAACAACATGTTACTGGGTTTTGTGAATTTCGCTTGCAGCCCACGTTTCTTCACTCTCGTCTTCTTTCAATCAGTGCGGGCTTCAACACGACGGTGCAAATAATCTTCTGATACCAGCTCAGCCGGTCCCTCATTAAGTGGACAAACACGTCATTTTCGTCAACCAAACTTTTTCGTGACGCACGTGCAGCTCTTTGAAGGCGCTGATAAGTAGTGGTAAAAGGTCTCCTTGGTTTTTGGCGAAAAATCGCCTTGCTTCCTAGTTGAAATACAATACTGGTTTCACTGCTGCATTGCCGGCTGTGCTGTTGATCAACACCAACGTACAAAAGTCACTCAGCTGAATACAAGTGGCCTTGAGGGGGCTCGTTTTCTCCACTATCAGAGGTGTCAAAAAACCAAATAAGCAAATTTATTTAGTTTTCATTGACTCAGACTTTATGATGTTTGCACCCGGTTTGCAGTACCACTTTACACTTTTAAAGTGAAAAGCAATTAGTAATGCTTCGACGCAGTACACTACTCATAAGATTACTGAAAACTCATCGACAATCCAAAGCCGACTTTTTCATTCTTAGTGTTCATGAGGCGGGCTCAGTCCCCGAGCTCCCGTCAACCTTATGCTTTACTTGAACCCTGAGTTCATGAAATTCGACCATACACTCATTTCCATGGCAATCTGGTTTTGACCCATCTGGAACTCAGCTGAAGAATAACACTATAAACGAAAGATTCGGCAGGGCTCTAAGTTCGTCTTCCTTCATGTACCTCAGTGCACGTTTAACCAGCTCACTCGGTCAAACGCTGTACTGGTAAGTAAACTGGACATTGCGACTTTCACTTTTCACACTAAGCAGATATTTCCTGTACAGTCTCCATTGTTTGAGACTGTAACTGTCACCTTGAGTGCTGAACCTAACTTCGCCCTATATACCTTACTTCTACTACATACTCTACTATACTCTATACTTCGCCCTTCCATTGACCTTCTGTGTCAATTTTTTTCTATTGATAACCTGTTTCGCTTCGTTACGGTCTTCATACACCATTCGCTTTGTCATACTGTCCACCCCTATGTAGACCCAATTACCCGTTCGCGTTCGGGTTCCATCTCGATTTGCTCTGACTTGAGCTGAGGCGTTAGTCGTATGGTCGAGCAACCAATCAGAATTACAAGATTGGCCTCTGAAGGGAGGACCGCACCGCGCCACCGAGTCACAAATTTCCTCGTCGTTATCTTGTATATGCACTTTGACGCTGCACTCAGCCAGTCCTTGACAGACTCGTGCACATGTTGACGCCACGAGTGTGAGCGCTTGAGGCTTGCTGTATACCTTTGATTGGCTGTGTGTAGTTTAATTTCGAACCCAATCCTCCCCAAGCAGTTTGTTCCCCAATCATGTTCTTCAGATCCGTATGCACAGATGAAATACCTGTCGGTAATTTTATTCCTCAGATTTCATGCGGTTTGAATTAGGCAGCTCTGGATGAGCTGCGCTAAACGCCCATTAGACTGTGGTCGGACAGAATCCAAAGACTAGTTCTTATTTTAAATGATGTTTTTTTCTCTGGGGGTCTCTTGTGGTAGAAAGGAGCAGATTTACCAAACTCATTTCCCCTACCGGGTTACTGTATGTCATGGTGCTGCCTGTACGAGCACTAGACTGGACAAGTTGAATGTGTCCCTTTTTCCCACAGAGAAAACGCTTCGCCTGTCTATGAGGGCATGAGTTTCTGGAATTATTTCGTCAACAAAGTTCAAATTTGCCAAATTTTTGAACCGCCGAATTGAGATTACGATCTGTGAAGCGACATGTTGACGAATTCGGAACACGAAAATTCGTTCAAGGTTTGAATTGTTGTCTACCTGCATCCTTAAATTATTTCTTTTAGAATAATTTAACAACGCTGCCTCGTCAGTCTTCGTTACATGCTTCACATCTTCATACTGCTCACATAGATTCGGAATAGTTTGAATTTTTCTATCTGGACAGAGCAGCAGCTTCTGTTGTAATTCGAAATTTTTTATCTGGACAGAGCAGCGGCTCCCGTTGTAATTCGAGCAAATGAACACCAGCAATGATATCACGCAGCTGGTCTTCCAGTTGAGCACAGCATTTGTACACCAGCAATGAGTCTATCGTGCAGTTGATCTTCTAGTTGAGCACCGTAATCACATTTGGCTGCCTGCGTCTGTAAGTGTGTTACAAAATCACGAACTGAGTGAGAATGGGAGCGGGTCAACATACTGGACCTAATTCTTTTGGCTGCTACAAATTTAATTGGTTTGAAGTATTACATAACTTTTTCCTTCAATGCATTGTAGGAAATATCGATTAAAGATTCAGGATATACTAAATAATTGATCAATGTATACGACCTCATGCCAACAAAACGTAGAAAATACGCCGCGAGTTTCTTGTCATCCGTATAGGATTTCGTAAGACACCATATGTCAAACCGTTCCAAAAAGTCCCCTAGGTCTCGCGCAGTTGAATCAACATTAAATGATTCAATCTAGATGGGCATGGTGAATTTTTCCGTTCGCGAAAATGTAGTAATGTAGTAATGTAGTAATTAGGTTCAGCACGTATGCTGGTATAACCAGACGAACTAGAAACCTAGGATCGAGCGCAGCGTAACGAGCAGCTCGCGTGTGTTCAAAATGGTGCATGTCTACAGCACCTGGAAAATTAAAACAAGGGAATAATGAAAAGAGCATTAATCATGTTCATCACAATTTACCGAACTTATTTCACCCTAAGGGTTACTGTATGTCATAGTGCTGCTCATTCCAGCACTTGACTAGAGTTTGGTTGCACGTCTGTTAGCACCTGCTGTATGCAGCATTTAGCAAATATTTCGGCTTCATTGAAGAAGATTTTTCGGAGTAAGTGGTATGACACATGTTGTCGAAGACGCAACCGATGACCGCAGCTAAGACGAACCATTTCCCTATTCTATGCCGGATAGGAAATCACTGGACCCTGAAAGTGCTTTTGCTTACAGACGCCGCTAAACGAAAATTATCGTTGTTAAAACTTTGACCGACAAAGTCTTCATTGAATTTTTCGGAGTAAGTGGTATGACACATGTTGTCGAAGACGCAACCGATGACCGCAGCTAAGACGAACCATTTCCCTATTCTATGCCGGATAGGAAATCACTGGACCCTGAAAGTGCTTTTGCTTACAGACGCCGCTAAACGAAAATTATCGTTGTTAAAACTTTGACCGACAAAGTCCGATTGAATCATGGGGTTTAAAAAGGCTCTTCCTGCCTCTTTTTTCTGTCACCGGTAATCCTATGGATAAATGAATTACCTCAGCATCAACCTGTAGTAGATACATGTGATCCATCGAGTTCCCAACAAACCAACGAGTCAGCATAAGCAAGTTCGCACCGTCGATCAACTCAGCACCGAGCTCGATTGGATATCCTACTGCAGAAGTGTGCATTTTCCAACACGTGAATGGTGCTGGGGGGATGCCAATGAAGTACTCCAGTGAATCTACTTGTGACAACAAGCACACAACAGTCACTCTCACCAAGTTTCACGTTAACACCCGCAAAATCACCAATTTGTTATCACCCTCGTTTTCACCACCGGTTGAGGCTGCAACGCTCAGACAATTGTACTCATGCTTTCGTTTCTACCCTTATTGTTCTCTCCGTTTTGTGAGCTTGGTAGGCCCAGCTTTGGCAGCTGTATACTTCAGGCTAGCTGCCACATGCAGGACTCGATAGCCCTCAAAATCCATATCCCTAATGAATCTGAACAAGGCTCTGCTTCATCGTGAACAGTTTCGTTGAATCCTCATACGCTCCGGAGGTCTGGTTGCAATTTTAGTCTTTGACCAGCTAGCTTGTTGTCTTGTCCCAATAACTTCTTATTTGCAAAATGGGCCCCTTATATTCTAAACCCAACTAGTCTCAACTTTTGTTACCCCTAATTTGGACGTCGTCAGCTACCACTGCGAGATTAGACCAGCCGTTCGATTTCCGCACCAGTGTGTAAAATTAGTGGAAAGAGGTCAAAGACAGGCCTACAGCACATCATACCCCTGTCTGCCACCAAAGAAGTTATATTCCGTTCATGGCTCCTTATGACTGAATCCTGTTGCCACGAACAAGCTTTCCTTGTGGTGTTCTGGCCACCTAAAAGGCTAGTTCACCAAGAGTGTGTGGCGAAGAAATGAAATTAATAACGCTAGATTGAGTGAACAATAATAAAGAGAGTCAAAAGAAAGAGACTCACCAGAGCTGTTCCCTTTAAATTCGTCGTTTGCTCAGGTCAGCGAATAACTAATAATCCTATCATGGTTGCCCAGGGTTTTTCTGAACGGCTCTCGCACATAATAAATTTCGAAAATAGTCTGAAATGTTTTGACACCAGAGTAAGCACATGAAACCCACGGATGACCGGTTTAAACGCGAGCCAAATCAGAAGAGAAAGTTGAAACACGCGACCACGTTTGTATTGCGTGTATTTATGCAAAAGCGCGTTTTCGTAGTTTTTCGTATTTGAACAAAAAACGCTTGTGTGACTGACAAAATACGTAATGCTATAATGGAAGCAAAAGAAATATACAAAACACCACATCTTCTACAATGAACTGATTTCAGGTCTCTCTAACAAATGGTGAATTATCTATGTTAGAAAAAGCAAACCATTTTCAATGGAATCCCTTCAGGACGAAAACTTTCATAACCGTACTGAATAAATTGACACAGACAGTGGGAACAGAATACTCCATCGAATATGACTGGAAAGTATCAAAGCGTGGACAGCTAAATACTGAATATAACGTGCAGACTGGTAAGACGTTTGTCTGAGATGAAGTAATCCGAGAACCAGGCTTAAAATGAGGCGAGGACATAAACACTACCAAGGGATTATTCGCAACAAAAACTACTACCAGATGAATGTCATGAATAGGGATAATAAGGCAAAAGAAAATAAGGTTGATAGATCGATCTTATAGTTGTTTTATAGAAAACCACGGGGTTAAATCTAACAAGGCCCGACCTGACCTGCCAGTTGTAACAACGCATGTCATATGTTCATTTCGGTAAACCACTGTCTCAGGGAGAGAAAAATAGGCCTTGGTTCTTATACCTATGCGTGGATGATGGAAACAATCAAGAGTGCGGTTGGATAAAGTCACGTGGGATGGACGGAGACGGCGCGCTGCTAATCACAGTAAGCCTAGTGTGGATAACCAATGACAGAGAAGCCGATTGGCGAGGACAACAAGAGCTCTTGTATACCGATAGACTGTTTTTAGCTGAGCAGTTGTTTTCTATAATCCCTTGTTTGTCACACCGAAGTGACTTCCACTGCGCCGACTAAGGTCTGTTATGCGCAAACAAATCAGCACGAACTACTGACGGATAGTGTTAACCGCGATAAGTTCGTATGCGGTAGGTAATATATAGAATTAATAATGATCATAAACAGCGCAAGGTAAACTAAAACCTACACTCCAAATTCAGCACACATTGAGTGGAAATGCATAGGATTTGCCGTGGAGAGTAAGGGCAAAATCACGTATGCGGTAATATATAGAATTAATAATGATCATAAACAGCGCAAGGTAAACTAAAACCTACACTCCAAATTCAGCACACATTGAGTGGGTGGACATAGGATTTGCCGTGGAGAGTAAGGGCAAAATCATGCAGATGCGGAATTGGGTAGTTGTCCGGGATAGTGACACGATTTAGTGCGCGATAATTGCCACATGGTCG
>NW_008751790.1:498396-503073 GCF_000715545.1 Opisthorchis viverrini
TGGCGTTTCCCGAATTCGAAGGTTTTGTGGAGAAAGTGCAAGGTCTGGTGCATCAAGCAGCGCGGTCACCGGAGCGACGGTGGTGGTGGCACCAGCCAGGTTGGTCACTGTGCTTGTGAGCACGACTGTGAGATCGAGACCTAGATCGTCTATATTGTTGAGGGCGACTTATAAGTTTTGTGACTTCATTCAGTTGGAGGGAAAACTCAGAAAATTGAGCTTTCAGTGCATTGAACTCGGCCTTCAGGTTAGAAGGCGAAGTGCATTTTTGCTGAACGTTGTCTATTGCGGGTGTATACGCTTTTTCAGAAGCCATGGTGACGTGGAAAATAAGTATAATAAAGCACGGGAGTATTGCAGAGAAAAAAATTAAGCAGTCACGTCGGGCTCACCAATTATGTAGCGGGCTACGACCTTATCAGCGTGTTCGGATAAATTAACAAGCAAAAGTAACCAATACAAAATCACAAAATCACAATGGGAAAGGAATGAGTAGTCAAATGGGGGCTCACGAATGTGCAGGTCGAATAGTCCACTACACCGATCCAAATGCAGTAACTGGCTGTGAAAGGAAATATTCACTTGTCGGAATTTCCCACAGATGGTTCCGCGTGCGTGATATATTCCACGGTAGGAAAATTATTCACGGCTATGAAATGTCACAGGGATTTATTGCGACGTTCAACAGTTGACACAACTACAGAGACTTAGTCCCACTGGTTCAGCGGTCAACAACCAGTTCAACGGAGCGTAAATACGCTCGTTCAGCAAGAAGTCAGCAGGTCGCACCGGAAAATTGTGTATTCGTGACATTAAAACAAACGTCATGATACAATGTGAACGATAGTTACAAAGTATGGTTTAAGTTCAGGAAGAATGGTAAATGTGACAACGGATTACAGACACTACTGACCCTCCGATGGGATTCTGTAACTGGGTCTAACCTGCTGCCGCTCCCTGTGTAAACCACCCTGCCCCGCCCGTATCAATTTGTCCATCGACTAGCCTCCATGTTCTCTACCTCCTCCACTAAGTCCTCGCCTTCTACTACAACTACGCTCACTCTGGCCTTGCTCCTACTTATTGGCAAAGCATGAGATACAATTTTCATCACCAATGCTGGTCTCTTGCACCGCTGTTTGAGTGTGCTGCATCCTCGCAGAGCAGGAGCACGCTAGTTTTGATTTGTTGTGTCCTCACAATACATCGGCAACCACATTTCGTTCTTGGTTGCAAGATCAGCCAACAAAAACACACTTCCGTGGGTTCTTTCCATCATTCAACCATCAAAAGCAGCTGCTCGAAACTCTCCGCTTTACCACCGTTCATTCTGGCGGGTCCTCCGTTTGCACCCACAGAAACCTACAAATGAATCAAATTGCCGTGACTCTACCAGGGCAGGTCAGTCCAATGATTGCACGTCCCTGACTACTTCCTTCCTATTCTCGACTGTATACTCTCCTGCTGGCACCTTACTTGCAACTACAACCAGTTACTTACCTGGCCCCAACCGCTTCTGGAATGTGTTCGTTCCCATCCGCCGAACTCTTGGTTCGCATACAACAATCCCGGTTTTGAGATTTCGACTTTCCCCTTCCATAAGTCCAACAATTTTGCATGCGGTGCTCTTTCAAGTCTATGAATTTGCACATCTCCCAAGCAAACATCTTTTACACCTGACCTCCCCCCAATAGTTACCCCGGTAAATCTAATCAGTTTCGGCTGAACCATATTTCTGAGTGGAAACTTACCATTCGTCTCGGCTCGGAACTTCTCCGTTTCCACACCTCCATTCGTGCTGTCGCTGTTGATTCGTAAAGTTCGACTGAGTTCTCGAAAACTGCGGAGTTTTCCAGGTTGTCATTGCATCGTTAAGAATGTGGCTAGTAAATTTCTCTGTAACATTCCACATGGATGATTTGTTTAAGTGAGCGAACCTTCAAGGTCATCTATCATCACCGATTTGGGGCAAGGTGACAAATGTAACAAGATATCGCGAAATGATTCGCCTACAATAGACAAAGGTTGAAGGTTGAGTGCACTACTCATAAGGTTTCTGAAAATTCTTCGACAGCCCACGACCGGTTCCGTCCTTCTCGTGGCTCATCAGGTGGGCGCACTTCCGAGTTTCTGTCAACCTTATGTCCTATTTGGAACCAAATTGCACGAAATTAGCGAAAAATGCTCACTTATGTGGTGTTTTGTAGCCTCGATTTGCTTCCAGTATAACATTACGTATCTAGTTAATCGCATAATGGTTTTGTTTGAATACAGAAAGCTAAAAAACGCATACCCGTACAATTATGCGGTGTAGCCTCGAAAGCTAAAAAACGCATACCCGTACAATTTCACAAAATACGAACGCGTTCGCTTGGGTGTTCGTTATTCGCACAACGGAATTGAATTTTCGAAAGCTACGACGTGTCTCTGTTTGGACAAAAACAGATAGGCAAGTGAGTTAGGAGTACGAGTCCAAACTTTTAAGCCCCATCTAGGCATCCCGCGGTGGCAGCGATGCTAGGAGATTATTCCACCAGACCTTTCCAGCCAGAGGTATAACTGATGCAGTGAGCAATAAAATTCGGTGAGCTGCAAAGATATGAACGTAGATTGCGACGGATTTTGGTTTGAGTACATGCGCAACAAAATGCAATGTTTTGGCGTAAAAAGTTTGTTTCACTCCCAAATATTTTGCACCTAAGGGTATTGTGGGGCTAATGGACGCCGTCGCATGCTCCGACTGCCTCCTCAGATTTCGGGGCTTACAGCCGTCATTAGCGAGTCTCATGTGCTGACTCTGGCAGCAAAACATTGCAGACTATCTTCGGAATCTATCATAAATGAGGATTGTTTAGAAGAAGACCCCCGGACAACCATGATTGGATTATTGTTTATTCGCTGACCTGGACCAACGATCAACTATTTTAAAGAGAACGATCATTAGTGAGTCTGTTCCATATGACCTCATTATTGTATACTCAATCTAGCGTTCTTATTTTCAATTCTTTACCACGGACTCCCGGTTACGTGACTTATTGGGGAGCCAGGTCACTACAAATTTGGTGAGCCCCAGTCTGTCCAGATATTTTCTCCTTTCAAGCCGTCGTAACCTTTTCTTTTACCCGGTCACTATTGAGGCACGCTTTGATTCAGAGGCTCTAGTCGAGAATGCAATTAGCATACGTTTACCAGACTATAATCCCCGCAATTCCAGGATATAATTTCACTAGGTTGAGGCTGCTTTTAACACACGACGTCTCACTTCCCAAGCCACCCGCTTCTCCTGTGTGTTTCAGCATCTTCCTGGTGATGTAGCAACAGAAGTAGAAGGTCTGCTGGAAAATATTTCCGAGAACATCTCCAAGACGCCCTTGGAGCTACTGTATTCAGAAGGATAGGAATTTCCGAAAACCAGGTGCTACAGGATTAAGTCACCATAGTCGAACTTGGTGACAGGTCGCCATCACAAATGCTTCGCCACATGCGCAGTCTCCTCTGCGGTCGTAAGCTAGCGGTGGAAAGCATGGCACAACTATGGCTCGGTGAACTTCCACCCTCCATGTCCCGCGTCATCAGTGCTTTCGTTGATGACCACAGCACGGAGCGGCTAGCTCGAATGGCGGACAAACTCCAGGAGACCTACCACAGTCACCCTGTTAACTCCGCTCCCCGCCCTATACTAACTACATCCACAGATTCCGATACAATACTTTCTGTCATTTTACAACTACGGTTTCTATTTGCTACATTGACCGATGACCTCCAACGTCTGGAGGTCAACAAGCATCGACCACTTTCACGATCTCGATCGTTTTCTCGTACCCGTCTCTCCTGATGCTGTTAGCACCAATCCTCCGGGCCTAATGCACGCAACTAGTAACCTCCTTATTGCTTCAGGCTGCGTTCTAACAGCTCCTTAAACACCCCGACCAATCATCACGGTTGCTACTGTCTGTGGCCCTCCTCGCACCAGTAGCCTATTCCACATCACCGATCGCTCAAGTGGTCTACGTTTCCTCGTAGATAAGGGGGCTGAAGTTAGTATACTACCACACAAGAATCCGCTTCCTGATTCTGATTCTTATTCGTTACATGCCGCTAACGGTACCTGCATTGCTCCATACGGCGAACGTTCCCTTGGCCTTGACGTTGTATTGAGACGTGCGTTCAAGTAGATTTTCCTTTTGGACGACGTCCAAACACCCATTAATGTTTCGGATCTTCTGACCCACTACAACCTATCAGTCGATATTTGGCTCAGACGTTTCCTGGGCATGCCAACTTTCCTCTCAGTCAACGGAATTAGTGCCCCAACTTTATCTACAGGAATCCGAGTTATCTTACCTGATTCCCATTTTGCTGACATACTCATGGGGTTTCCAACCCTTACTCTTCCTTGTCAGTACGCCTCACCGATCAGTTATTCGGTTGTACAACACATCCAGACGAGAGGTCTCCCTGTGTTGTAACGGTATTTTCCTCAGCTTAGTTCTCGGTCTGAGCCTCCCAAGCTAGCGTTCACGTCAAAACAAACACCAAAGGTGCGAAAGGTCTATTAACGCCCAAAACGAAATCGGGAACAGTTGTACAGCGCTTCGTACATATAGCGTAAGCGGCTATAACTTTCTGGAATTTCTGACGCGTTCTGGAGCTTCATTGGCAACCGGCATTTGGCCA
>NW_008751790.1:503320-504138 GCF_000715545.1 Opisthorchis viverrini
AATGTGCTCCACCAGGACGCCTCATGTTTCGGTCGCTGCGATATTCGAGATACCGCGGTACTTGTGTATTCGTATTGCACTATTCATAAGGTTGCCTACTGAGATTCAGCTGGGTTGCAGGTGAGTCCCCCAAGAGACAAATTTAATGATAATTGTGTTTATTCCCAAATGTGGGTGGTATGATCAGACGGTATGATCATACCGTCTGGTATGATCATACGTTTAAAGTCAGAATGAAGCATAACTGGGGGATTTGCGGGTAGTAGGGATTGCGCAAAAAGAGGACAGTGTCATGTACGGTGAGGAGTATTTGATGTAATGGGAATAATAGGTTTGTTTCCAGCTTATGGGGTCCGACAAGTTCCAAGACAACCTACTGACACGAGCTAAAACTGGGAACCATTGTTGGCCATGAGTGGCCTTGGGCGGTTGGGTAATTGGCCGGAGTCACAACGAGCACAAGTGGGGATGGAGATGGGATGATTAGACTTGGGCTGACATGGTGAGTTTAGTCTCAAAAATACATACGAATCCGAAACTAAGCAGACTAACTGGTTGGACTGTTGCAGGGAAGTCAGGTGAAGGGGTTAGGTTGGATGGGGTCACAGAGGTGGTTGAATTTGAACGAGTAGTCCAATAGGTTGGAATGAATGTCATGGTGGTCGTTGGGGTCAATGAAACGAGTAGGCAAGAGGGCACAGTTGCGGGTGTGCTATCAAACTGAGTATGGCAGTGCCGTGCCATCATTAGCCTGAAACGCTTCAGTATTTGGACAGCCCCGTAACGGATGTCGCATCTAAGGTAATTGGGCTGCGGTG
>NW_008751790.1:507370-509267 GCF_000715545.1 Opisthorchis viverrini
GGACGAAGCATAAGTTGACGGGGTAGGAGAAAACAACCGGGCCAGTAACACAGCATAATTAGAATTAGTAGGTGATTAAGTCGTGCAGTGATTTGGGGAAGAAATAGCTAATTTTGATTTGGTTTTTGTCAGTAGAGTTTGGAGGTATCTCTGCGGCTGAAATGATTCATTGAGCTTCATAGACCTTACGTTTTGCCTGTGGATGCAAAATATACGGGAGTATCACTCTTGTAAATAATTTCCGCTATGTATATCCTGTTGTGTTGGGTGAGCCCAGAATTCTGTATTCTGGGACCTGGAGAAGTGCTGTCCAGAGTTGGTAATAATAGGTATATTCCGCAACCTGTAGACAACACGCCATTTTGGGCACGATCGGTTGGACACATTCGTTATTTTCGGATAACTCTTTCAATCTTTGAAGAACAAAGGGCCAGCAGATGATGACTCATGCCCGTAGGTCACGTTTTGCAGAAAATTTCGGCGAAGCTTTCCGTTGTAACCGGCAAGAAATGTCAGGATGATCATGTCATCAATCATAGTGGCTAGCTGAATGAACCTAACTGACGTACAAGACTAACATGCGGCTAGGGGTCCATGTTACCCAATCAACTAGCTAAATGTAATTGAAGTATATCCCAGTGGACAGGGGGGACTCCAAAGGGCCAACCACTACAACCGTTAAAAGTCAAGCGTCTAACTTGGGCGAGGGGAAAATTGAAATTGCATTCTGCGTTTTGATTACTACATATATATTAGCAGAAGGTGTACGTTGTCCTTGGTGCCTAGTGTACAGCGAGCCTTTGACGTCCCGAAATGAAAGTTATGAGTCATTTTATCAAAGTATCACTCTGAGTTAGGCGGCCTTAAAACCGGAAACAGTTCTTACGTAAAGCAATCACTTTAGTGCGGACAAACTCTCAGATCCGTGTCTACATGATCCGTACTGCATCAGTTCATGTAACTGACGCCCTATCCTTGACCACGATGACAGGTCGCTGGTCACAGACATCGGACTTTCGCGAGGCAGCATTCGGCCCCGAGCAGGCCACTTCTGATGCCTGTGGAATTCCTCGTTCAAGTGCCTGCAGCTTAATCGCCACTCTAGTAAACTGTTAACAAAAACCATCAAAGGCTGATGGCGGTGGCCGGGTAAGAAGTGCGAGGAGTACTCTTCGTCCGGGAGGTTGTAATCGGACAACTACCGCTGGTGAGTGGGGAAGCAAATTAGGAACTAATTTAAGAGCAATATTTCTTACTTCTTGAAACAGACTGGTCTTTGGTAAATATACGTGCATGTTTTGCGATGGCTTTGCGAATGTTTACACAGCACGAGCCGAGCACGGCCCTGGCCACTCGCACCTACGCGGCCTATCAGTCCACGACGAAAGTTCTCATTGGATACTGCCCGCTAAAAACTTCCCTGAACAAATGAAACAGCATGCGCTTGGGGTTAATTATTCGTTTCCACAAAAGCATACACAATCGGTTGCCCGGTGATCAGGAAGGTGCAGAGCACATATCTAGAGGACATATATTGATTGCCTTAAAAAAGCTTAGCCAAAACGGCTTGTCGCTCGTGTTCCATCGAAATTTACTACATTCGAGAAGCGCCGTAACGGCGCTATCTGCTGCCATACGAAGAAGCATGTGTACTTGTAGCGACCCCTCATGACTGCAGTACAAGCACAAGCAGTAAAAGTCCTGAAAATTCGTCAGGACAAAAAACATCATCTGCTACAATGACCCAACTAGGAGCCTCTTACTAATCGGAGATGCTGACTGCACACTCATCGGTTGTATATGTTTTGAGTGGTAGAAAAGTTAATTGGAGTCATCGTCCAAAACCCGTCTCACCTCACGAGACAGAGTTCAACCGTTAAGCAGGGCCCTGCAGGGT
>NW_008751790.1:509652-514173 GCF_000715545.1 Opisthorchis viverrini
TCTCACCTCACGAGACAGAGTTCCACCGTTCAGCAGGGCCCTGCAGGCTCCAACTCCTCTCCAGTTGGCCATAGATCCACCGGAAGCCGACCGCATAAAATGTTGGAAGCCTTGCTGGTTTGTTCAGTATAATAGGGGGTGTCCAGGAGATGATTCTCTTGTCTTCTTAGGCAAAAACGCACACGACTACCGGCGCCTTGCATACCGTTTGTCAATAAAAATACGCTCAGCTTACCGGCTTTTTTGGTTTCATTGGCTTCACTGACCACCCATTTGTAACGCAGTACAGCGTTGATGCTTCGATCACTGGCTGCATGCCACGGAATCCGTCGCTAAGTTACTCTCCCGCTGCCACACTCAGCTTGCTAGCACATCCTGCTGTTGACCGTAATTTTCACATTCTTGTTCAATTAATTGCAAATAAAAACACGCTCTTCACCCGGTTCCACTCACCATCAGGGCGCCTTCATTCCCAACTACTGAACCTTTCCTTTGAATTTGACCGTTTCGGTGGACTTTCAATTTGTCCTCTCAATCAGCTCAATAATTTTTTGTACAGTTCGCGTTCCGGCTTGTATATTGTCACGAATTCACCCTTCAAAAAATTCCTTACCCGACCCCATTATAGCAGCGACGCCAGTGATTCTATACAGTTCCGCTGTACATCGTGATTATGAGATTCTTGCCGTCATTTATCCGCATTGACACTTCCTCTACTTCATCACCCCCACTTACGCTTTTCTTGAATCTGGCCCTAAGCCCAATACTCCAAGGTCAAGAGGCTCGAGTTCAAATTGACCGGTGGATTAAACCAGATCCGCTGCTTCGCCAGATCCGTTGTGATGATCCCTTATTTTCCGCAATGCGCAGTTTTCTTTTTGTGTGTCAGGCAGCAGGACCATTGTTTTGCCACTCTCGTTTTGTTTTTGCCCGCTACCTTCAAATCCCATCAATGTGGTCTTGCTTCGGCTTGATATGCACTCCAAAAGAAAAAAGTAGTGCTAACTGTGCTTCCTGAACCTTGCCGGTTTAGGAGTGACCAAGTCTACATCGGATAATGCCCATTGTTTTAACACGTTCGATTTCCCACACAGTTGAAACTGACCGAAGAGAACATTTCTATTTGGCAGCGGACACGAGTGGCCACATCGCGCCGTCAGCCACGATGAGCTAATTAACACCCGAACGAAGTGATTGTTTTCAATACAGTTATCTTCGTATATGGCCAACTTACACTGAGTGACTGTCCAGTTCTGTATATTTGTGTGTCTTTTCATTTCAGAAGGCTCCACTACCTCAATGACAATTTTTCTGCTCCTACCGATCCCGCCGTTAATCATTGCACATTGTGCTCAGTTTACGCTGTTCGTTACCACATTTTCAATACAACCACTTCCCGACAGTTAAGCTAAATGCCGTCAAGTACCAAACCTTCAAATAGAAGCTTTCGCCGTTTAAAATATAGTTTAAGAGAAATTTGGGTGGGCATGTAATAATCGGCACTGGATGCAAACTGAGTTAAACTAGAGTCAAGCATTGCGACGCCTAAGGTACAGTTTGCTTTGCACTGACTATATCCTTCCTTAGCCTTTATGTTCGTGTCACCGTGATCACCTCACCTTCCAAGTCTGACACACAACTACGTGCCCCACGTGTTTCCCAATCGATAAGCCCCGCATTTTTTAAAAACCAGACTCTCATAGACTCACCCGATCTGAAGATCTAGCTGTGTTCCCATTTCCGAACAGCACATGGAATTAAGAAGCCGGCAATCTACACATTCTGATGTCACTATTCATCCTAGCTTTTTCATTTTTCATTTCAAGTGGGCAAAACTGGATAGTCTCAGTAGCTTTGTGCAGCAGCTCCTGAAGCACCGTTCTGCCATAGCAAGCTCCCTGTATGATTGGCCCAACCCCATAAATGACCGTCAGGTAATCACTTATTCTTGTGAAGTTGCCGCAAACATTCGATTTTTTACATCTCACATTTCTTTCTTGCTTGCCCAGCTCTGTGGATGGCTGCGTAATCAGCGTTGATTCATGTGAGACATCATCTCAGTAACGGAATTTCCCCATATTTACTTTTGGTCATGCCAAGATCATTCTGGTAACCAGTCGCACATGCTGATCTTCTACACCTGAATAGGACGTTTTTAGTGCGCCACGTTGCGTATCAAGTATCTGGTTTGAATCTGGAACCATTGCAGATCCGCGATAAGTGGCCTTGAGCCTTTGTTTTTCGCTTAACAATATAGGTCGCAATATACTGGCAACCATTTAAACCATATCCACGCTGGGTACACAGCCTCATTGCCCTTGCCGGATAGCGAGAACAATGCTTGCTCTGCACATTCAATGGACTGATGAATGCCGGGGCTCCATACATGGCTCGCTCCAGCGCATTCCCCTGGCTCACTCTACCGACCCTGAATGAATTCACCAACAAAAGCTTCAATTATGATGACAATGTACAGGGCCAACCATGAGCGATGACGGTACCGCAAAAGCTGTACTAAGCCAAATGGGCTGCAGGCAGTTTAATGCTTCTCTGCTGTTTCCCACTGATCGAGTTACCTGCAAAAACAGGCTTGCCTCGATCCGTAGAAATTGTGCCACAAGCACAATGTGTTGATTACCTTTATACGGTCCTGGCTCATTCTACTGAGAAATACAACCATTTAACCTTCTATTGCAATCCGGTTTTTTGCAGTCTCAACTAACAACTTACTGACAACTTCACCTTAACCTCACAACACGGATTTTATGTTCAGGCCGTCCCAGTGACAGTCGCAAATATCCCGAGGTCCAGTTTTCCCTCATCGACGAAGTCCTGTCGAGCTACAAAATAAAACAAGTTTCACCGTCATTGATGCCATGGTTTTTACACTTTCGTTTTCCGAATTCGGTCAGATCATATCTATTTTTGACCATCTCCCCGCTTTCATGCACTTTCAGGCCCCTTAAATGCCATCTGCTATATACCAACGTGGTGGTGGGCAATGGCGTGCTGTATTCCTGCTTGGAATAGTATATTACTATTTTTATAGCTATCTGTTGTTGTAGGTGAACTCTTAGCTCATTATTTTTCAAAAAAAGTGCCCAAGAAGCACGCTAACAGTAGCCAGCGGGTTTTTTCTTCAGGTGGCAAAAACGCTAATACAAACCCAAATAATGCCAAATATTGCCGTCGTACTGTTCGTATTAAGCAACAACCTTCATAGAATGGTACAGGTGAATGCCTTCCCCTTGCGGCGATTCCAGTTCCGTCTCGTCTGCACAATGCAGGCCAGAAAAGTTTAAAACGAATATCTCCAGCGAGCAGAGAGTGCAGCTACTTG
Source organism: Opisthorchis viverrini (assembly GCF_000715545.1). Lineage (NCBI taxonomy): Eukaryota > Metazoa > Platyhelminthes > Trematoda > Opisthorchiida > Opisthorchiidae > Opisthorchis > Opisthorchis viverrini. The sequence goes on from NW_008751790.1 coordinate 512,993, forward strand.
CACTGACAAACGTCATCCTGCTATCCAGAGAAAGATTGTGGAAATGTAAAAACCAACAACAACTCGCATAATATGCTAGCTGTGTTGGTGCTGAACCAAAGGGTTAACAGGTGTTCAGTTAAATCTATCCAACTATAAATTCACAGCCTCCTGAATTTATGGTATTCGTAGTCCTCTGTGGTTTGCCGTCACGTACTGAACAGAAAAGATCATGGTTTGGCGCCAGGAACTTGCTCGGGTAAGTCGCTCGTGATCAATAATGCGCAAACGTGAATGCCGTGGAGTTTCCATATTTTGTGGCTTCTAGCTGGCTCTAAATTTTACAAGTGAGTGGAAAATCTCCTGATGTCGACAGATGCTACGATCGCTTATGTTAATACACGAATAATCACATTTGGAATGGAGATAAAAAGGCTCTTAATCCGGCCCAAAATGACTAGTAAGAAGGTAAGACATAAACATCGTAAAAGCGGTTTATGTTGGCAAATATTTTACGGTGCCAGTGCAGCGCACGCAAGACTGATATATGTATAGATATTAGCATTAATAAGTCCAATAATTTTGGTTTATACTGAGTAAAAAACGAATATCGACTGCAGCGAAACATTGAAAGGATCCACATAAAACTAAGACGTACAACAGGATATCAATAATATAATGGTTCATACACAGCGAAACATATAGAAACTGACAGAATAAAAAAGGTAGGCAGATAGGTGGTGTAGTGGTCTGGTTACACAATAAGTTAGTTTACCAGGAGTGTGTGGCAAAGAAATAAAAATAATTAAGCTAGTTTTGGTATACAAAAATAAAGAGATCAGATGGTACAGACTCACTAACAATTGTTCCCCTTAAAATAGTTCGTCGTTGGCCCAGGTCAGCGAATAAACAATAATCCAATTATGTTGGTCCAGAGGCCTTCTTCTGAACAGTTCCCACGCATAATAGATTCCGAAGATGTCTGAAATGTTTTGGTACCAGAGTTAGTACATGAGACTCGCGAATGACCGCTGCAAGCGCGAGCGAAATCAGAAGAGAGAGTCGAAGCACGTGACCACGCTTGTATTCTGTGAAATTGTACAAGTGCGCGTTTATGTAGTTTTTCGTATTTAAACAAAAAACGATTATGCAATTGATGAAATACGTAGTGTTATAATGGAAGTAAAACAAAGGTACAAAAC
>NW_008751790.1:514341-514831 GCF_000715545.1 Opisthorchis viverrini
TCTAAAACAAAATATTTGGAGTGACGTTCGATAACTTTGAAGGGGCCATCGTAATACGGTTGGAGGGGTTTCCTCGTTGCGTCATGTCGGACAAATACAAATGGTTTAGAAGAGAGTTCAGTTGAGATGTGCTCCGTTCGCGTTGATCGTCTGGTCGGTGTCGCACAAAGTTCGGCCATATGCTGTTTCAGACGGGTGACGAATGTGACGGGTGATTCGGGCTGTGCGCCAGAAGGGGAAACCACTTCACCTGGTAGACGTAGAGTTGTACCGTACACTAGTTGGGCTGGGGAACAGTGGAGATCCTCCTCAATAGTGGAGGGAATGGCAAGCAGAATGCGGGGTAAAGAAGAGAACCATGAAGATGGGTTCATTTGGGCAGTCAACGCAGCTTTGAGGTATCGATGGAAACGCTCAACCAAACCGTTGGAACACGGATGATACGTGGTAGTCGATATGTGATGGAAGCCGAATAGTGCAGAAAACTCTC
>NW_008751790.1:517182-528855 GCF_000715545.1 Opisthorchis viverrini
CTGATATACGTATAGATATTAGCATTAATAAGTCCAATAATTTTGGTTTATACTGAGTAAAAAACGAATATCGACTGCAGCGAAACATTGAAAGGATCCACATAAAACTAAGACGTACAACAGGATATCAATAATATAATGGTTCATACACAGCGAAACATATAGAAACTGACAGAATAAAAAAGGTAGGCAGATAGGTGGTGTAGTGGTCTGGTTACACAATAAGTTAGTTTACCAGGAGTGTGTGGCAAAGAAATAAAAATAATTAAGCTAGTTTTGGTATACAAAAATAAAGAGATCAGATGGTACAGACTCACTAACAATTGTTCCCTTTAAAATAGTTCGTCGTTGGCCCAGGTCAGCGAATAAACAATAATCCAATTATGTTGGTCCAGAGGCCTTCTTCTGAACAGTTCCCACGCATAATAGATTCCGAAGATGTTTGAAATGTTTTGGTACCAGAGTTAGTACATGAGACTCGCGAATGACCGCTGCAAGCGCGAGCGAAATCAGAAGAGAGCGTCGAAGCACGTGACCACACTTGTATTCTGTGAAATTGTACAAGTGCGCGTTTATGTAGTTTTTCGTATTTAAACAAAAAACGATTATGCAATTGATGAAATACGTAGTGTTATAATGGAAGTAAAACAAAGGTACAAAACACCACGGCGGACGAAGAACGCATAAATCTACATATACTACTACACTGCTGGAAAAGGAACACCGCATTATTTACACTTTTTATCGTGGTTTGCTACCCGTGTTTCCCGCCGTTGGCGTGGATCACCGAGATCGTGCTTCCTTAATTGTTCAACAAGTAATACTTAATCGGCGCTGTCCATGTTTTCTTCTATTTGTGGCAGTTTTGGTCGGTCAATTTTTTGCGCTCCAATCATCCTTCAGTGATCGCTCTTCTCTTTCACGCATCCCGCATCATCGCTCTGAATTTGAAATCCTCCGGCTCCTGTCCTTGTATGACCTGCTGGACCTATAGATCTATTTGTTTTTGCCGCCAATTCCGCATTGAATTGAACTGAACTAGTTGGCGGATGCTTAATTGGTGCTCGCTGGGGTTTACGCCGGCTGCCGGTTCGATTGGTTTTTGTGAGTGTTGGTGTTGTTTGTTACCCTGCACTTTCGACTGTTGTTCGTGGTTCTCCCTGTTTTACATGCATGAAAACTGTTGGAGCAAGGCCTTCGAGAAGGCGCTATGTTCTGTGACTGAGGCGTGTGACACAGGACAGACGCACTAGTAACCCGAGGGCCACCGTTCTGCATATTCTGGATTTTCGCTCATCTCTGCTGCTGGACTCAAGCTGTAGATCCCGCACGTGATGATACTGCAATTTCTTCATCTTTTTACTTGTATGTCGCGACTATCATGTAATATATACATTTCACGATAGACAGCACATCAGTATTTAGTACCGATGATTCGTTACCGTTGATAGAGGGAGAGGGGGTTGGAGACCCTTCCGGGATGAATTACACCCACTTGTGACTGTCCGTTTAGTGACCAAGATATTGATGCCTCCGGCAGCTTCACTCGGGCTACGGAATGCCTGAGACTCTCGAGGAGAATGGTGTTTGACAGTATTTTAGTTGATTTCCCATAAGTGTTGGTGAATGTGTTGCTTTGTTTGCCGGGTCCCGGCTAATGAGGTTTTTACTCTCTGCATCCACAGACATTATCCACTAACTCTCCCATTGAAGAACCAGTCCCAGTGGTTCCACAAAGTGCATACCGCAGCGCGTCCTCAGGATGGTAAGTTTATATGTGGCTTATCAGGTGTTTCTTTGCAGGAGCATGATGCGTACGCGCGGGAGCTCGCTGTGTTATACAGTATTGACCCGAAGTTAGATTATGGCACTCTTCTGGATGAGCTCAAAAAGGTTCTGGACTCTAAAAAGACACGTCTTCAGAAGTTGTACAAGATGAAGGCTGGTGTTCACAAAATCGAAGGCGCTCGTGTGAGCAGTCAGCGGCCAATTACTGAATATGGTGGGGCGTCTAGCTTAGGTCATCCGAGAGATTCAGCGACTGAGAAGCGTTCCAGCAAGGTCGCAACAACTGATGTCGTTAAGAGTATAAATGAAGAGGTTCAGGACCTCACGCAAGATATCGGAGATTTGGAGACGTCTCTGCTCTATCTAAAACACTCCTCTTCTAGTACTGGTGGTGTTAACACCTCAAGTACAACCTCAGGAAGCGAAAGACTGGTGAGAGATCAGGTCGCAGAACTCCAAAAGGCGCTGGATATTGAATTGCAGGTGGGAAGAACTTTCGTTAAAACTTACCCAAACAGGTTCGAAGTGGCGCACAGCGCCTGGTTGAGCGGTATAAAATGGGACCTCGAGATGTCTTAGAAGAAGCTAAGCGACAATGCGAGAACGCCAACAAAAAGATCGGTTTTATACGTAACCAAATGGTGCGCGTGAAACAGCAAAATGAATTCAACCAGCAGGTGAGCTTTGTGACATTGTCAATTTAATACTACTCATGTGCTAACAACCACATGTTTTTTCCTTGCCTATTTGGGGCAAGACCCGTAGTAACCATTCTTATGTCTGGTGCAATTTAACCAACAAAGAAAATGAACGAATCGGTCCACATTGTGTTCCAGTTTGGCTTCAGATCATTCCCAGAATTGTAGCTCAATCACCAATTCAGTGGTGCTCATGTGAGAGCTGTTGCAGGCCTCGTCACAGCTTAGGCCACACAGCTCACCTCAGTGCAACACACCCTGATTTACATTGTCCATGATGTAGTTATCTTTTTCATTGCATGACCCTATCTACACTTCTATAACCCATCGCTTAGCCACCAGGCTGAATCTGAAGCGATCGCTTAATAAACTTTTGGACAGGTTTTTCCAGATTGGCCGAGTGATTAGTGTTACGCACCTCCTGTGCCTCCAACCTTCTCATCACTGAAGACAGCGTTGTTTTCTGTTCCGAGCGATTGTGGGCGACAGATTCGTTGGGGATATATCATGACCTGGTGACAAAATGAGGGCGGCTACCAAACGATGCTGTGGGATCTTCGCGCCTTGGCTAAGGCCCACGCAATGCTGATTGCAGGTGGTTGGAAGCCCTGAAAGAAATTTCGCGCAACTGACTTCAGTGGCGTGCGCGCTGTATTTTCCTAGCTGGACTGCCTAGCCAAAGTTCGTCTGTCATGCGCTGGGCTTAGGTCGGGCGAGGTTCGCAATGGACGCTGGATTGATGACGCTGAGGGCCTCCTACTCCAATTTGATGCTCAGATTTATTTGGTTTAGCACTATCCAAAAGTGCAGTTACCTTATCTCTTAGCTGTAACACCTTCCGGTGCCTTGCTGCCATGCTACCCGAAGGAAGCACGAGGGCTGGGATACTGCCAGTTTGCCCAAGCCTAGACAGGGGAAGTCGGGGGACAGAGGTCGGGTTCGAACCAGGACCTTCTGCTCAATAGATTCGTGCTCAAACCACTTGCGCCATCCCTTATCCTTGATCACTTTTCCTAAGGACATAAGGCTTCTTCCTAATAGGTCCCTTCCCTTACTTCCTAGTCTCTATTATAGTTTCTCTTTATGTTTGTATGGCAGTTAAGCGCCAATATGTATTACTGGTGTGTTACTGTCAATGATGATGATGGTGATGACTTATACCTTCGCCTACTTAACCTGATGTGATTGTGCGCTGGCGAACTTCCGATGTCTATCAGTTGGAATGATGCCCATATTTTATTTCTGGAAATCGACGTCTCTTGTGCATCGTAATAGGCGTCCAAAACGGCACTTGTGATCTGAGGCCGACTGTGGTCACCAACGTTCGCAATACAAGTTACGTAGTTTGATCATCATTTGTGCTTGTCCCAATTGATGCTAACAAGGACAAACTCTAGGACCTTCAGACGTCAGCTCTGCCGTTCAGTCAGGTCAACTTATATCAATAAAGCCTAATAGTCGAAAAATACAATGAGGAAAGGAGGAGGACCAAAGTCTAGCTTACCACAAACGTCCAAGGTGCCTACACTTCCGGACCTCAGTCAGACAATCAGCATAAATGTCACTGATATAGATTAGCCCCTATACCGTTCATTTTCCCCAGCCCATTACAGGATGGGTTATGTGGACCCCATCCTGGAAGAGGAACACTACCAAGGGCGCAAACTTGTCGTTAGGTCCTTTATTCCTTTCTGCCATGTCAACCTCCGTCCCTTTCTAGGTTTCCGGTACTATAAATTTGGCTCGGAAAGCAGTGCTCATTTCGATACGCGGTAACTCGTCACGCAAAGCACGTTACCCAGCCGTCTTAGGTTGCAGTACTGGATGTATTCTGTGAAGCGAGTACCCTTTATCTCACCAAAAACTCTTCTGCTCATCTCCTTTCGAATTTACTGGTTCCAGTGAGACATCTGAGGCATCGGTGTTTAATCACTTGTGTTACGAATAGAGTATCGATTCTGATTGAGAATTTACTGGGTGAGACATCTGAGGCATCGGTGTTTAATCACTTGTGTTACGAATAGAGTATCGATTCTGATTGAGCGCGAGAACAAGAAAAGAATGCGTATAATGAATGGCGGTTTACTTGTCTAAGAATAGACGTACATAAGCTGAAAATGAAGGCGAAAGCATGGTTAATACAAAACGATAATGTGAGCACAAAGAATATTCATGACATTCACCCTGGCCGTTGGATTGTGTGTAGAGGGATAAATTGGGTACAGGTATTGGATGAATGATTGTAAAAATCTAATGAGTAATAGTGAGTGTGGTTAGGCTTCTCGATTTCTTAAAACGTAGGGCCGTGTACGCTGCTGGAGCCTGGCTAAATCAGAGATGCTAGGGTCATATGTATCTGGAGATGCAGGTGCATTGCCGGGGCACGGGGGTGAGACTGAAGTACGATCAATATCATCTCCAATGTTATTGAGCGGAGGCGTGTGCAAGTCAGATAGAGGGGGTGCATGAACACCATTGTCTTCATTGGGTGAGGTACGCGTGGGATCGTTGACATGTGTGTGATCACCACAAGGAGCGAGATGGCGGACGGATACAGTGCTTTCTTTCCCGCCGGGAAAACGAACACGGGCGTAATGTGGATTGCTATTTATTAATTGGACTTCCTCAACGACGGGCTCATACTTTGAGGCACGGTCAAATCTCCTCAGTAAAACAGGTCCTGGAACAGTGAGCCAAGTCGGTATAGATAAACCACAGGATGACCGGCGTTCAAACCGGAATATCCGTTCATGTGGAGTAACATTCGTGGAGACGCAGAGAAGGGACCGTATAGAGTGGAGGGCATCCGGTAGAGCCGACTCCCAGTGACAGATTTGGAGGCCTTTCGTCTTGAGTCTAAGCTGGATTGCGTTCCAGAGTGTTCCGTTGAGGCGTTCGACTTGCCCGTTCCCCTGGGGATTATAAGAAGTTGTTCGGCTGGTGCAAACTCCCCTGTCATGTAGGAATGTGGACAGTTCGTCAGATATGAATGACGAGCCACGATCCGAATGTACATATGCAGGCATGCCAAACAAAGAGAATAACTCACACAGACATTTAATAACTGTAGACGCACATGTATCTACGCAGGGAAAGGCAAACGGAAAACGAGAAAACTCGTCAACGATGGTAAGGAGATACCGGTTTCGAGTAACAGAAGGTAGAGGTCCTTTAAAATCGATGCTAATTCGTTCAAATGGTTGGGTCGCTTTGATGAGCGTAGCGGGGGGTGGTTTGTAAAACTGCGGTTTGATGGCGGCGCAAACCGTACACTTTGTGGTGATGTCCTTGACATCTTGGAGAGAGAACGGCAGGTTTTTGGAAAGAACAAAGTGGTGCATTCGAGTGATTCCAGGATGGCACAAGGAATCGTGAATTTCTTTTAATTTATCATTGCCGATCACATTGGCGCATAGGTTACGCGATAAGGTGTCAGCAACCAGATTGTCTTTTCCAGGTCTGTAGCTCACATCGTAGCTAAAAGCGGAAAGTTCCATTTTCCATCGCTGAATTTTATCATTTTTTATCTTACTTTTCTGCGACGAACCATACATAAAGGAAACTGACCGCTGGTCAGTGATAAGCTTGAAGTGCTTCCCGAAGAGATAATGCTTCCATTTACGGATAGATTCAACGATGGCGTATGCCTCCTTCTCAATAGCAGAGTGATTCTTTTCGCTCGGTGTCAGTGTTCTAGAAAAGAAGGCCACCGGTTGGCCGTTCTGAGTCAGAGATGCAGCAATGGCTATGTCTGAGGCGTCAGTCTCGACAACCAATGGTGCGTTGTAGTCGACTGTCACAACCATGGCGTTCTCTAACTCCTTCTTTAAATTTTTGAAAGACTGTTGCACACGCTCCGGTAAGGGGAAAGTCTTATTTCTGACAAGCACACTGATTTTGTCAGAGAAGCATGGTATCCATTGCGAATAATAAGCAAACATACCAACAACACGTTGTTGGGATTTAGCGTCATGTGGATGAGGGAGTTCACGAATAGGTTTCATTCGTTCAGGATCTGGTTTGATAATTCCTTTAGAGACTTCGTAGCCCAGAAGGCGTATTTGTTTGGCTGCTATGATGCTTTTCTTACAGTTAAGGGTAATTCCATATTTTCTTATTACTTCAAAGAAAGATTTGAGGTTCTGGTCATGCTCACTTTGGGTAGTCCCACAAATAGTGACGTTGTCGATGTAAGCGTAGGTGCTACTTAGGTTCTCAGACTTGATTATTTGGTCAATAGTACGTTGAAAACATGCTACTCCGTTGGTTACACCGAAAGGAATACGACGGAACTGAAACAGCTCTCCGCATGCTTCAAAAGCCGTATACGGTTTATCTTGCTCACTGATTGGAACTTGATGGTAAGCACTCAATAGGTCTAAGGTGCTAAAGACAGTATGACGGGAAATTTCTTCGATCATTTTATCCAGTCGCGGTAACGGATACGCGTCTAGGTATGTGAACCGATTAATGGTTTGACTGTAGTCCACTACCATGCGTCTTTTGTGGTTTGAATTTTTCGTGACCAGTACTTGAGCCCTCCATGGAGAACTCGAAGGTTCGATTATACCTTCATCCAATAGTCGATTAACTTCACAGCGGATAAATTGTTCATCGTCCGGATTATAACGTCGCGATTTTGTAGCAACAGGCTTGCAGTCGGGTGAGAGGTTAGCAAAAAGAGGAGGTGACTCGACCGCAGCAGCAGGTAGACCGCAGAGGGTGAATGGACCTCGGTCCCCACCGAATGTGATTTCAACTTTGTTATGTAGACCAAGGAAGTCATGGCCTAGCAGCAGGTCAGCACATAGATTGGGTAATACCAATAGTTTGATCTTTTTGTAAACGGTGCCCCTGTAATCGATGGATGCGTAGCAGTAGCCTCTAGTTGAACACGTCAGAGAGGTAGATGCCATGGTAATCACAGAATTGTTAGCATATACCTTCCAGCCATGTTTACCAACCACCAAAGGAGATATGTAACTGCTCGAACTTCCTGTGTCTATGAGGGCCTGAAGCGATATCCCGTTCACCTTTATGCTGGTCACCGTGCGAGACAAGCAGTTCGGGGCCGCAGCAGTCAACAGGGAAGATAAGGCCGAATCCGTTGTGCAATTTGAGTGACACTTTACAGATTTGGATCGACAAACACGCTGAAAATGGCCTGTTTTGCCACATGATTTACAAACTGCTTCTCTTGCGGGGCACTTTGACCGTGGATGTCTGGAACGACCACAAAAGTAACATATCTGAGAACTGATTGACGAGAGATAGGGTGTAGAATCAGGGGAGTTTGAGTGTGAAGGGATAACTGTAGATGTCTGTAAAGGTGCTGCAGCCGCAGAAAATGATATCGCCTGGTTATGTGAGTATGACTGAGCTTGTTTGTGGGCCAATTCTAATGACCTGGCCAATTCATGAGCTTCATCGAGAGTGAGTTCGTTTTGAGCTAGAAGTCGTTCTCTGATGGTAGTAGACTGAAGTCCGTTGATTAGAGCATCGCGTACACTTTCGTTTTGATGGTCAATGGCGGACACCGCCTTGAAATCACAATTTTTGGCCAAGGATTTAAGCCTCTGAACAAACTGATCAACATCTTGACTGGTGTCTTGTTTGCAAGTTTGTAGAAGATGGCGAGCATAAATTATATTCTTTGGACGAACGTACAACTTTTCAAGTGCACTGATAGCTGATTCGTAATCTGGACAGTCAGCGATATAAACGTATACAGGTGCATCCACAAAATGGATCAGAGTTTCGAGTTTATTTAGATTGGGCGATTCGACAGTGCCCAGAAACGTTTGGAAGGTTCGGAACCAATGATTCCAACGCGTTGTTGCGTCTGGAGAATTAGGATCTGCGTCGAAACACTTGGGTCGCAGCAACGGGTCCATTGTATTCTTAGACAAGTAAATTGTTACGAATAGAATATCGATTCTGATTGAGCGCGAGAACAAGAATGAATGGCGTATAATGAATGGCGGTTTACTTGTCTAAGAATAGACGTACATAAGCTGAAAATGAAGGCGAAAGCATGGTTAATACAAAACGATAAGGTGAGCACAAAGAATATTCATGACAACTTGACGATGTCTCAGACCCTCCGCCCAAATTCACCAAGTCTCGCAGTTGTACAAAAATACCGCCCGCAATTTAATCTGATGTGTGCGTCCTCTGACACCCGATGAGATTCCTTTCTGGCATCAAAAGTGGTGCGAAGTGGCAAAAGGAATTCCGGCCTAAGAGATTCTTGCGTTCACCTCGTCTGTCACACTAGCGTCAGAGGTAATACAACTTCAAAGATACGCATAGTGTTCCACGAACTCCAATGTCACTCCCTGAGTTCTCAAAGGCATGCTAGAAGGTTGTACGTCCTGCAACTAGCTCTGTGGATGGGAAGCTTCGGTAAGTCTTTTTCTAGTATTTTTCTCGCCTCAGGAGTGAGAACAATGTTCCGCATATTCCAGGTTGACTAGGTTCTCGCTCGGCGAGATCTATACACAAAGATTTTAAAGACCTTCCAGTGCTCTCATGGCCTCGAAAAACGAAATTCAACGAAAAGGGCATCCTTTTCGGATACGACTGCTTGTAGGAAAGTTTTTTTTGGAATCCCCCATAAACTGTTACGCGCCCACATGTATGTGAATACAAACAACGAATGGTACTCATGGACTTCTGTTCAAGAGGTTCATGAGCATTTACAGCGGAAAACGAAACCCGAAATCGCGAACAAATTAATGGGAGTGTGGAACCGAGTGCGTGTGGAGGGAGGTTGCTGATGGCGTGCGTGGACGTTGGGCATGGTGTATGTCGTTGTTGATCGTCTTATATGCAGGTGGCTAGTAGGAAACGCTTGGTATATCTGACACATACCAACAAATGTTCAGCCGTGTACTGATGGTAGGGTTTACAGTAATGACTTCCGAACGGTGGATATCTCGCCCCACTATCCGTCAGTGAAACCGACCGGGATCTCACTGGACTAGGTTGTTACTGGTTGTTGATGGACCATTGTTGGCTTTAATCATGGGCATGTTCTCCGCTTTTTTCACTTTGCCTGTGAACGCAAACCATGCACGTCTGTCTTAACAACTGGAAGACCCTCGATTGGGGAAGTCGGCAGGAACTTCTCTGTTGTTTACCTGGAGACGGGATTTAGGAGATATCATTGGAGCGAGGTTTACTAGGTCATACGCGATGGCGAAACCTCCATCCTCGGCGAAACTAAGACGTCCTTATCAAACCACTGGATTTAGCTTTGGTCCCCACCCAAAGCTATCACCTTTTCGTGATGGTCGGGCTTCAGTGCTGCAATGATTCTGCGGGCTATGCTGGTTGGAACTCAGTTCCCAAAAGTTCAACCATGCCAGGAGGGTCAACGGGGAGCAGCCCGACGAAGAGGAGCGAGTCCACGTACTGCGAGTAATCGTGTCACGAGACGGTCTGGAGGTACATTCGTACTGTCCTCTGCGATAGCAGTGGACAGCATGTCCATATTTATGGAAGCATCGATGCTGCATTTCACCGAGGAAGGACGGGTTGGAAAAGGTCGGCCCCAAAATCCGCACACTTCGATCGCCAAACGGTTGACCGTGATCACCGGGTGTTATTCAATACGGTTCAAATATTTTTTAAACCAAAGCGTCCGGCACTGCTCAAAAGACACCTGTGCGCAGCTTCACTAGGTCGTTCAGCTGTAACACTTTTCCGGTACCTAGCTGCCATGCTACCCGAAGGAAGCACGAGGGCTAGGATACTGCCAGGTCGCCCAAATCTTGATAGGGGAAGTCGAGAGGCAGAGGTCGGGTTTGAACCACGAATCTTCCGGTCAGTAAATTCGCGCTCTACTCACTTGAGCCATCTCGTCCCAGCTGAGTGAGACAGTAATGCCCTGCGCCCTCGGGCCAGGCCGCCCCCTTCAGCCAAATCGGTCAGACTGACTACGGGAAGGGCCCCACAAGCAAACCCTAACAACCGCTGTCTCGCGGTTCAGGCTCTCGAATCAGAGGCTAGGGGCAGGGTCCCCGAACGTAACCTTACGTCCTCCGTTTACACTGTTGTTCAGACTTTTGAGTGTGCTGTGTCTCAAACGAGAATTGAAGATGCAAGCACAGTGATTGAGCTAACTGCTCCGTCAATCTCCACTCGCTTCCGGCTGCGCACCTCTGGTAATCCAGAGGCTGCTGCGGCGGGATGTACAGGGGTTGGTATCGTGCTAAGTCACTGGATGGAAGTATCCTTACCTGACTGGATACCTGTTGATAGTCGCCTCTGTGCGGTTCGTCTGGCAACGGCTGTGAAGGAGTCTCACAAGCGGCAAGTTGTTAGATGCCTATATATCGTGTCTGCCTACTCCCCAACTGACTGTAGCTCCGACGCCGTCAAAGACAGTTTTTATGACGCCCTGAATGCCCTGCTGCGGCGAGCTTAAAGCTCAGACATGGTGGTGTTTACCGGAGATACGAATGCACAAGTGGACAGGCTTAGTGCATCTGAGACTCAATAAGAAGGTCGACATGGATTGGACTCGGTACGTACGGACAATGGGGAACGATTTCTTCAGCTGTGTGCTGATCGTAGGCTGTTTTATGCAGTGCTAACTTCCGAAATAGCCGAACTGGTCTGGCCACATGGTGTCCTCCAACGGCAGACCGGCCACAAACTGAAATCGACCACATTGCCATCAGTTACCGATGGCGCCTGTCGTTTTGGAACACAGCCAGTCCCGAACATAACCCGGTGCGAAGAATTATCAAACGACAAGTGAAAGTCAGCGGGCAAGCTACCGGGAAGTGTGGTGGACACAGAAAGCCAAGCTAATGGAAGAGGCCCAGAAAGCCGTTAAAGTCCGAAGATTATTTCAGTCGATCCGCGCGACGGGGCCTCGGAAACCACCAGGAATCAGAAGGGAGTGACCATCTCGAATAAAGAACACATCGACCGGTGGGCTGAATACTTCGAACAACAACTGTCGTGACCACCAGCTGGCACTCATCTAGAGCCCACAGGCGAAGTACAACCCTGGATGGTGAACGTGGAACCACCTACGGCCTCGGCGGTTTACGACTGCATATGTTCTCTCAAGCGGCACCGAGCTCCCGGTCCGGATGACCTTCCACCTGCACTGTTCAAAGATGGGGGTGAAGTCCTCAGTCAGCGCCTGTCCGACCTGTTTGCTTGCATTTGG
>NW_008751790.1:529672-547660 GCF_000715545.1 Opisthorchis viverrini
TGACCAAAGTCATCCCGTCCTTTGGTATGCACTTTGCACCCACAAAGTGTAAGGTCCTGCTTGTGGACGTGCAGTCACTGAACACGCCCCTTACAATCCAGGGAGAGGTACTGGAAGTTGGGGAGCGTTTTACGTATCTTGGAAGTTCTGTTAATTTTAACAGATGAGGTTATTGCACGAATTTGCAGGGCTCGGGCTGCGCGTGCTAATTTGAGACACCTATGGTATCAGAGTGGTTCATCCCTGAATCTGAAGGGACGTGTGTATCAAGCTACAGTACGGGCTGTTTTGTTGTATGGCTATGAGACTTGGCCTATTCGGGCAGCAGACCTGAGACGCACTCAGGTGTTCGACAGTCGTCTCAGAACCGTAGCTCGTGTGGGCTGGTGTCGGCGAATCCGTAATGAGGCAGTTAGAAAGCGCGTTTGGTTGTGCAACGGGTACTTCCATTGAAGAATGTGTCCGGCACCAGAAGCTGCGTTGGTTGGGACATGTGTTTCGTATGCCGATCCCACCGTTTGCCGAAGAGAGTGCTGTTTTCCATGCCGAATTCAGAGTGGTGTAAACAGAGAGGTGGCCAACCCTTGACTTGGCAGAGGAGTATGAGGGAGATCACGAAACGCTTGGGTGCTGTCGGTGCTACTCGCCTTCCAGGATGGAGACCGCGTGATCCTCACTGNNNGCCAACCGATGTCAGTGTCGTTCTTGTTGTTAGTTGAATGTCTGGAGGTATAGGCACCTCGGAATGATTGTGGTAAGCTAGCACTTGTCCACTGATTGTATGTCATCACTCACCACATCTGAGCGATGTTCTTATCTTCCTAGTTTGGACCCATGTTATTCTCCACGCCCGTCGTTCGAAGCTTTATAGAGCGTGGTATCTAACGGGTCTCCCTATCAAAGGCGCCGTCACTTCCTAGTTGAACGGGCTAGCAACGCGTTTAGGCTTAGCAAGGTGTGTTCGGTCAACTCCACTGGTATATTTTTACTCCGCCATGATGTTCAGATTTGTTCAGTCCTCTGTTATTAGTGTAGATACCTTGTTCTCTATGGTTTTCGCCAAGTTCAACCTTCTCCCCCTGCGAATGTGTGCTAGGGCATTTTTCATGGTTGTATGGCCGTTGAGTGACAGTATTGTTAACCGGTGTACTGTTGTCGATAATGGTGCTGATGATGTCCAATGTGGATTTCGTGACATTCGGGATGAGACATGTGAAACTACTCATCGGCGAACAGCCAGTAGTTACTCGATTTCTACACTGTCCCGACAACGCAATCGTGTTCTCGTCTGTACATCATGCTTTTCTTCACACTTTTATAAATATCTAAACCCAATATGCTTCACCCTTCAGCACCAGTTTTCTCATAACTTCGTTCGAACTATTTAGCACCATGGACCGCTAAGTACAAGCGGTTTTCAATGGCCAGTTCGACTGTGGGTGTTTGCCGTGAGTTATCAGCTCTCTGCTTCGGCTAACTGTTCGCAGTTTGAAAGTGTCCTGTTACCTTGTTTTCCATTTTTCATTTTTTTTACTGTTTGCAATCCGGTGTAATCGTTCAACTGTGTGTTAATCAATGATGCCTGCTTTCTGATTCTGTTTTGAGCGTTTGGTCCCAATGGCGACATCGATAGTTTGGAACGTTGTGACGCTGATTCTCGCGATGACTACTTCTGTACTTTAGAAATCTGTGAAGTGCGCACAGCCTACGCTGGACTAAGTATGAGGCACACAAAACTTAGCTGTACATTTATTGTAGGATAGTTTTCTCCTGTGCCAGTTTGATTGACCACTCATGTGATTTGCCGTAAATTCGTTGCTTTTGACAGTTCCGAACTAACCTAGAAAGACTGTCTTCTAGGCCCCACCAAGTTTGCTTTCAACTTACACCTGAGATTTCGGTCATGTAGTTGCTGTAAACTATTCATGCAGGTCGTCATCGCTTGCGCTAGCCTATCTGCCTCACCGAGCACAATCTGGCAATGTATCTTACTGGTGCTAGTTTTACCGCTTGTTGCTGTCCATGTATGGTGTCGCGTACTTTTCATGATTTGGGCGCCCGGTTTACTACCTGATTACGAATGCTTTTATTGGGCTCTCCATTGATCTCTTTCATGCCAGGTGAAAATGTTGCTGGTGAAATGATACTTCCACGTGCTATCCTCAAGTGAACCATGATCGATTGAAATTGGAATTAGATTGGTAGTTGACGTCTTCGTCTTAGATTCTAGCTTTTCAGGAATTATATTGTGACGCAACACGTCCAGAAAATACATAGCGTTACGAGGCTGATTTACTCTTTCGGTATGCTCATCTGTTTGCGAAAGCCGCCTAGCCACCTTACGCATGAGGACAAAGATAGTGACATTGCTTTGTAGCCTTTTTTCTGTGAACCACTAACTCTTGACGCTAATTTCTATACTGCGCTCTTAGGCTTGGTTATTTCTTTTGCGTGAGTAATGGTGTTCCGTCATCAACCAGAGATAATCCATAACCAGACGTCGATCAGTTGCCGTGTACTTCTGAGCAAAAATTTCTTCAGAGAACTTTTATGCCTCTGGTTTTGTTGTAAATTACTATTTAGTTTGCTCAGCTCTAAATGAATGAGTGACAATCTCTGTACTCTACAGGGGTAGCTGCAATCTCTGATATGCTAGGAGCCAGCGCATTCCAGTCATCGGCCAGCCGAACTGAATTGGGATGAAGGTACGCTTTCTGTGGTCCATGAGCGTTGTGAGTCGTCATCTCCACAACCTCACTTGTATGCTATCGGCAGCTCATTCTGGTCTGAAGGCAACACAACTTTTACCTCATGTGTCTCTATAGCTATTCTGTAGAGTAGCTTCTGTTTTGTCCCTTCGAAAGTCCTTTGGTTCTGTCCTTATCCTAACCCTTTTTTCGTACCTGTTTGCTATGGCCTGTCTAAGGTTCTTCAGCTGTCTCAATTTACACTGTGATTTTTTTCCATCCTATGTAGTCCGGTGATATTTTGAACCGAACGGGCTCGCAGACCGTGGATGTTAGGCAGCTGAGTAACGGATCTGTCCCAGCCATGGCTAATTCCCGCGATCCTCTAGTAAATTGGAAAGCCAAAGTGTTCGACTTGGCGCACCGTTGTCGTGTTGAACGTGCAGTGTTACAGGGAAGCCGAAAAGCCGTGCAAGCACTTCTGGACAGCCAAACACATGCCGACAAAACACGGAAGCTGGCGGTGGGTTTTTATTCTCTGATGCATGCTACTCGTCCGTCAACCGTTAAGTAATGAATTCCACCGCATTCTTATTCAGTCGGTTGTGTTATCTCTGTCTGATTGTTTTTGCCTTGTCACATGTTTCGCAGATGTGATTTACACGTTGGATTCATCATCGACCATGTCAGTGAATTCAGATATAAGCCAAAACCCCATCTTTTACAAGTTCGTTTCTCTATCAAAGCATGTCGCTTTTTTAATTATCCAGGCATTGCACAATGTCAGGGAGTCGTTGCACAAGTTGTACCTGTTCCAGCTGGCATTGTCTGCGCATTTGGACAACCCTCCAGAGAAATCCAAAGATGTTGATGCGATTCGTCGTGATCCGGAACTGTCCACATTGTTGGCTTCCGTGTGGAGTTCACAACAGCCTGCGCCACCCTCAGGAACTCTTCATATGCCCAGTGCTCCCACGGCAGTTACTGGCACGCTAGAAGTACGCTGTGTTGGTTGTCACGATCTGTTGGATACCTTCCCATTTGAACTAGTCCATAACGATCTCACGGGCAATGGCTCCTTTTATAATTCGGGCGCAGCGAAAGAACTTACTGCACGCATATCGGACAACCAATGGGGTAAGTGATTTTCCCCCGCTTCTTCGTCAGTCAGCCTTATATTCTGATTCCCCTTGAATCACAGGAATTTTATTGAGACCCATTCAGAAAAAACAACAACCCTCACCCAAGGAGGTGTGAAAACTGTGTTCATATTATTTTTTCTCCAACTGGTATCCATCTCTTAGATGTATGTTATATCGTTTTGAGTTTAAACCAGCAGATATTCGGTTAGACGGTGAGACGAATTTACCAGATTCAGCTAAGTGGTATATATATATATATATAATATAATATAAACGTGGGATTCTCCCTTCGCATTTGGCGAGTTAATGCATTTTTCGCTCCGTTAGGAAATGCCTGTGATTTGGCTTTTGCTCTTCGACTTGTCCGCTTTAAATCTCTTGGACAGTTTTAGTGAGTTCAGGTTCCCTACTGACGCCGAACATTTATACATGGAAATTCAGAATGGAGAAACTGCTTCCTCATGTGCAAACTCAATACAGGCGACTGTAGTTGTCCCAAGTGCAGCGCCATGCAGTCCTTTTTGTGTAGGCTAAATGTGATAGTTCTGGTTCGCGAAGGCTTTTTGGAAACATTTGCTCATTAATAAGCAAAACCCATGCACCGAACAAACTACCGTCAATATTTCCCTGAGCAAGGAAGTGGCTAGAATCCATCAGAAACTCATCGTTGCGGCGAAGTTGGAGAAACGGTTACCCTCCTGTATCACTCGCTTTCATTTCGAAGTGCTTGGTCATTAGCGACTCCTACACGCTTGTGAGTTTTATACATTCGCAACCGACTTGACCGCATCGACGTAGATACTGTGTAACGGCATCTGATGGCGGCTGCCGGGATGCAAAGACATTTGTTCCCGATCCATTTGTTCAGAAATGTGAGGTAATTGAGAATGCAGGAAAGTACATCGCGTCACAAACAGTCAGCACCGGTCCATACCATTTTACCCCTCCTTGAGGGTTCCAGAGATTGGAACTTGATCCTAGTTTCAGTTCCTTTTTCATTGAATTTCATAGCTGGCAACTCGCAATCGGAACAGGAATGATTTATGTATTAGGAAGCCTAACGCAACTGAGGTAGATGACACGGTTAATCAGAGGCGGAGGGACGGTGGCCCATGATTCATATTATTCTTTTTGAGCTCAGTGGTCAAGGTGTGAACTTTCCGGCCGAAAAGTCCGTGGTCGGAACCTAACACAGGCATCTCGGCCGCTTTTGTCTAGGCCTGTGCAACCTTGCAGTATCTCCGCCCTCGCTCTTGATTCTGGTGATATGGCAGCTAGGCACCGGAAGAGGAGTTACAACTGAACGATTTTCATTATGTGATTTTTCATTCCGATGCACCTCATTACTAAACTAAAACCAACTCTGGTTCACTCCTCAGTCCGGAAAACAATTTCGAAAGCTCTGGCAGCTACTTTAGATCTTGGGATATCGTTTATCATGAGAGGTTAGGATCGGCTGTGTTATGCCTGACTGCCTGATGCCGAAAAAAACGCCAACAAGGAGCATAATAGCTTTATTGCGAACAAGCGAGTGAGTGCGAAAAGTACAGCGGCACTGTGTGACCTTGATCCAAGGCTGTATAATTGGCATTTAATGGATTTTGAAGGTCTCAGTGGGTTTCGGGTATTTTGGGGGTGATCTTCAGGAATCTGTCCTTCCTGGCAGGCTGTGTATTTTTCTGAGCTCTTAGATTCAAGTATTTTTCACCTTCCGTACAAAGCTGCTCGTGCTCTCGAAAAACATATCACAAGTTAAAATCGTCAATTTTAACTTTTGAGTGTATTCGTTGTCGGCAGTTAAGCTATTTACTGTGCTTTCTGTGGTATCGAGACCAGTTCATATAGAGGCGAGCTTTAAACTTCCTCCAGCACCGTACGTGGTACGCACTCACCGCCCGTCCAATATCTACTTACTTAGTCTGTAGTGTCTCTTCGTATCATCTTATTAGAGCTCATACACTAACGTTTCAAAATCTTGGACACCTGCCCATTTACTTATCTGTGCTTCGTGTCTTGTGCCAATGTAAGACATTACCTAGAGGCAAGGGTTTATTTGATTCCTTAACTGGTCTCTTGTTGGTTCTAGATGTGATCCTTATAGACTGGTGGGTTGGATAGACAGCAGCTGCTGGTATACATTTGCCAATGTTTGTGAGAATAGTCCAGGCTTATTGATTCTTTGCATGTCTGATAAACCCGGACTGTCAGCGCAGTAATTTCTTCTATTTCGTTCGCAGCGGATGTGCGGTGCTGCTTCCTCATCGATAACAAACAAGTATGGGAATCCAATTGGCGACCACCCGGGCAACAGTGTTGGGACGTGCAGACAGAGTTTAGCTTGGATCAAGCCAAAGAGTTGCAAGTACAGGTGTTCTGGAGGCGAGTCTTCTCTCCTGTCGGTTCTCCACAGGTTAGCGTCAGTTCAGCAACCCTGTCTTCTTCGGCGGGCACCATGACGAGGCCAAGTATTTATGGTCCATCAGACAGTTATGTGTCTGGATTAGATTGGGTATTGGGAGCTGTCACGTGAGTTGAATGAAGATTAACGTTAGCCTGAGGTCTCTTAAATTTTCATGCTGTTAATTATTAGGGCTTCTTTTGAATAGTAGAACACATTATGACCCAGAAACTAAGTTATTCTTTACCCTGCAGACCCTGGTGCTCAGTAAATTAAGTTGAAGTGTCTTGAGATCCCACCAGTCGAATCAGCCGGGTTTTTTGTCAGGTAGAACATTCTTCAATCTATGCGGACTGTTATTTTCCTCATCTTCGTCCTAGTTCTCGTATTAGGTTTTGGTGAAAACGCAACACTATTTTGTACAATTTTGTGAAGATGCACGTACAGCTTGACGAGACCTATTGAAAGATATTTCACTTGTCTCAACCTGACCAATATTAACGTGTCCGTTTAGTGTTTTTACTTTGGTCACGTGGACATCAGCGAGTAGCTTTGATGCCCAGAAGTGACCTTTGACACGGTCGCCCTTTACTTGTTTGTGCGAGGTCTGCGATCCGATGCTGCTAGCTATGATGAAATGATTGCACAGTCCACCATGTAGCGATAGTAGGTACAGGTTTTAGTTGCCCACATATCGTATTTTCTCTGGGGCGTATGCAAATTACTGTTCTGGTTGTTCATTTTTCTGGCCATGTGGGGAATCCATTCTTATAAATGATTAGATGTCTGTTATGACCAAATGTTTTGTCAGAAAGAGTCTCCCTTATGAGAAGCATCAAGAAAAATCCTAACCTTCGTTGCAACCGAAATATGGGATGGATTTTGTGCAGCATATTCACTTGAATCCTATGATACACGAGATGTTCATTTGAATTTCAGTTGAGTCTCCGGTTACCACAGACTTAACCTGCAAATGATTGCTTATTTCCGTGTAGGCAGGCTTCGTCACCTACCGCACAAAAACCGTCATTTGATCCGTTACTTCAACGCTATCTGTGCTGGTTAGCCACTGTTGAACAGATAGAGTGAGAAAGTAACGCTGTTAATTTAATGGGACCAAGATAAATTAACTAGGGTTGGTTCGAACGTCAAACAAGCTACAAATCCCCCAGAAAAATGTGGTGCACTGGCCTCTTAGGATTCGACAGAGTTGGAGAAAGCTCGGTCTCTTGACTTCCGCTTCAGATTGATGAATATATTCGTCAATAATCAAGTGGTGGTTACTTGTCTGATCGATTAAGGTATAAGCAAGATGTCATTATTCACTTGGCCGTTATAACGACCCCGGAACAAATTCAACTTTTGGGGATCATATTGTTGTCTCTAGCTTTAACTGAATGCTCTGTGTCTCTGTACACAACCTGTCTATCGGTTACAGTTGGATTTGTTATGGCTCCCACATTTCACAAGGTTCCGAGTCACTAGTGCCTGGTACAAACGAGGCGAGACTGCTCAGTGGTTAGAGCGCGAAATTACTGACCGGAAGTTCCGTGTTTCGAACCCGACATCTCCCTCTCGACTTCCCACGTGTAGGCTTAGGCAACTTGGCAGTATCCCAGCCCTCGTGGTTACTTCTGGTGGCATGGTAGTTAGGCACCGAAAAGGTGCTACAGCTGAACGATTACAACGGTACAAACGAGGCATCCATAATTTCTAATGGTCTTCGCTCTATAGGGTCAGACTATGACTATCCTCGTCGTCATCGCCATGACCAGCAACATCACCGTTGACGGTGATATTTCACGAACCCGCTTAATCTATTTTACCAATTCAATAAGAAACAATAGACATTGAAGAACCTCAACATTCTGTGTTGCTTACGCACCCAGACACTTACTCCGACAATCTATACTATTCCCCAAAAATGCACATTGGCCGTAAACTGCAGTTACGCAGTGGCATTTGTTTGGAAGTCCGTGACTGGATTTGAACCTCCATTTGACTTGAGGTTTGACTTGAGGTTTAGTTTGCTTTTAGTTTCGTTGAATGCCTAGTTCCACTTTACTACCATTTTTGCCAAATAATGTGTCCTCAGTGATGGCCGAATATATGCCAAGATCCACTCCCGACTCAGGTTTCTGGACCCTTCCTCGTCGTGCCGCTCAAATTCATTTCTCCATATAACAGTAAGAAACAAATTGCCATGTGGTGTGAAACACTCTAAGGATTGCCAGTATTAAACACCAGTGCCACGTCTCTGTTCCTCAAACACCCCTGAAAACTGAGCTCTGGTTTATGGTAACCCTAGCTGCATTCGCTGTTGAGCCCGGCTGATTGGTAGTTGAGTACCATAATTAAATACTTGTTGTCTCTAATGTATCCAGGCTGCCTGTAGTGGTCACGGTTCCATTAAAACCATCGTAACATTCCAAAGAAATATGTGAGTTTCATACATCGATTTTGCAGTCTTCCACGTGCTGATAGCCTTCCATACGAGCCATCTTTATCGTCATCAGAGACAACACAACTTCCGTGTTTAACACTGGCGCTCCGCTGACTTACAACCATAATTTGTTTAAAAGCTTTATGATGACAAAAAGAATAAAGGAGGATGGGAAGGACTTGGTGCTAGCCTAGCACAATTATTCCGATATGTCTCCACTTCTTGACCTTGTTTAAATAATCTGGATAGAAAGTGTAGCCAGTTCGAGGTCTTTACTGTACTGTGTTGATGGATGTGGTCTACTGGTTTGAGATCTAAGTTATCATCCCAATTAGTTGTTCGGGTCAGCAGCCTACATGCACCAACAACGTGGTTGGTTCTGTGTTGGTTTTGTTCGACGTTTTTCCGTATCCTCTCATGTGTTATTCTCCTTCCCATCTATCATTCGTTTTTCACGGTTCTGCATTCCCTTCCCTCACTCCATCCTTGACTGATTACTTTCATGCCAATTCACCAGTGCTCACTCGTAGAATTCAATACTGCTTAGGACGTTTTCCGCCGGAGTGATTTACCGTCGATGTTCACAACTGAAGCAAAATAAACTCTGTCTGCTGGATGAAGTGGAAGGCTGTTTTCCTGTAAACACGTTGGTCATAGAAACACAGTTATCTGTATAGTTCATTCATCGCTCTGTTTCCTTTCCTTTGCAGATATCTCCGTCTGGAGGATTTCCTTGGTTGTCAGTCCTCGCCTCTTGTCCTAGAGATGTTACCCAAAGGCAATGTTTTCCTGGTGCTGAAATTCACGGACCCTCTTCTGACGAAACCCGTTGCCCGCCTCCGGAGACAACAGCGTCTGTTCTCCAAACGGAAAGGTTAGCATCCCTCTGTGGTGTGAATTTCAACTGGGCACCAATCCTAGTCGTTATCGCTTTTTCGATTCATTTTAGCCTTCAACAATACGAGAGCATTCTCAATGAACTTGTGAATTGGGGCAACTTGTCTTTCATTCTCTGTCTAACTAAAAACATTAACCCAAACGTCTCGTACATGACTGAAAGGAGGACAGAATCGGCGCAGAGTTGTTACAATGAATCCTTTGTTTTCTACATTTATACCTCATTTGTTATCCAGCTAGCTCCCATCTTCCCCTTATATGTTTGTTCTGATGCTTCTGAAAGGTGTAGTGAGCAGGTGTTACCCTGTCTGCGAGTGTTACTGCTAAAAAAGCATTGTCTAATGGTAGTGGATTCTATGGATGCTGTAAGTTCGGATTGGAGCAGAATAGAGAAGTCGATACAGCCTATGAATGTTATTTCATCGGTTTAAGGCTTATCAAGGATGCTGGTAAGTTCTGTGTTCAGAGCCGTGATGTCTTTTACCATCATCACACGAGGGAACTAGTACGGATCGTTAGAAACGATTCGACCACAAATAATGCATAGTCCAAAGATGTCGATAGAAGGAGAAACGAAACATTTGTGTATAGGAGGAGTAGCGTGCGATGGAAAACAAAGATTCACGAGCAACTGCATCACAGAGGCAGCGCCACTCATTAGTATTTCAAGATATGTAGGTAGCTTCATATCCAGTGAACTAAATTGTGTAGCTCGTACATGAGAAGTTTGGTAAGACGGTCCACATACCCGTCAGTCCCCGTCAGGCTGCCAAGTGTTCCAGGTGGGAGAACAAACATATGACCGGTGAACCAGCACCCCAAGGAGAGAAGAGATTTGTAACTTCCAGATGAATGAATTGTGAGAGGGAATCTGGAATTAGGAGGGCTGCTCTTGATTATTTCAGTAGAAACCACAGAACCTTCTGGAATACAACCGTTCGACGGGAAAGTGTACTGAAGGCATACACCATGGGCTGTAGGGGAATGGGAAAGATTACTAAGAAAACAACTTGAACGGTGATGTCGCCGAGAATACATACTTTCCATCTGAAGTTAAACTGTTTGCAGTTAGTGTTTAACAAATATGAAAGAGAGAATACACTATTGTCACTTCGTGCTTGGTAAATACAGCAGAGATATTTCGGTGGGTTGAGTTGAATGCAAAACACAAGAGATTCTGGAGTACAAATGTTTCCTTCGAAAGCTGTGAAATATATTATAGGCGAACTCCATCCTTAGAACAGAAGCGTTGCAAAATAGGTCGCCGGAAAGTTTTGGTTAGTTGTGGTGATGAAGGTATGGAGGAGAGCAAGTTAGAGGTTAAGAATTGGTGGCCCGAGTTAATTCATTCCAGTCAGAATGTTGTACCGTGAGCCTTTAAAATCGTATTAACGAAGCATTCGTATAGTATGTATTTTCAATTCCTGCAGATGCGTGCCCGACATCCCAACTCGGAGCTTGGAGTAAGAACCACATAAGGCTCCAATCAGGTGGTGGATGGCATCTCTACGGGTGTTTACAATAACGACGGACTTTTGCTAGTGTCATCCCATCAGAGCTGCATTTTTTGTAAATGTGACCAAGGTAATGCGACCAGGGTTCATACAGCAGTTCACCACACTGTGGTATTCCGATTCGTGGTTGCCAAAGCATCTGAAGGCCTCACGAAAGGCTTAGTCAGTACAGAGCACTCAAAAAACCAAGGTTGATCCCAAACCAACCTTTTGGCCGGTAGTCGGTGCGCGAGCTGTCCCGATCTTCATTGTCATTATTAGGAGGGTGTTGTGTTGCAGGTCCAAACTCAAATCAGAGGCGCATTTTGGGGTTATTAGTTTACTGGGAATTAGACTGCAGGATCGCGCCTCCTGCGTGTATTGCTCAGCTAAGTACCCTTTGGCTTACCTGTTTCCCCTCAATGAGGCTGATCATGTCATGTGGTCAAGGGGCCATCAGAGCCCATAAATGGCTGCGAAGCTAATTTAGGCGGAACAGAACTTAAAACTACCAACATTACGCAGCCCACCATAAAATCGGACGTACATCAAACGGCTGATGCAAGATCCAATAGTAAGGCTGTGAAAGAATAAAACAGCAAACCGGAGATATCCTTTACACATCTGTACGATGTACAGAGTACCAGAATAGAATACACTCTTGGAAAACCGATACAGAGGGTTGGAAGAAACAAATTCCTTCGTTTAAAATCATTTTATCTCGTTTCTGCGGTGAGTCAAGTAGATTTTGACGGCACGTTGCAAAGGTTACGGCCCGTATCTTGTGGCAGACATTTCAGCAATTAGTCATGACTCGTTAGACAATAACAAGTATGCTAAATCAGGAGCACCAATCATACATGTCGGCCATTCAAGAATGCTCTGGAATCCACCTTCGTCCTATGTGTGGGATTATCCGGTTCAGTTCAGTGCACCCACGTATTGCCCAAGACCTAAACAATGCAGACTGAATAGGTTACCCTGTGGTTCTTCAGCACTGTTCAACCCGATAGAACGTGATCGAAACTAATCAACTTCAAGCCAGTTTTGATGCAGACTAGTTACTAGCTGCTTGCCGTATAGGCTCTGGTGTTCAGCCCTAGCCTTGCTATCAATGACACTGATAATGCATAGCGGATGAAAGCCATCGAAACGGCAACAAAATCTAAAATTTGTTTACACCTGATAGCACAAAATCAGCTTCATTGATCCTCACTAGTTCACTCTCAATTACTAGCTGTTTTTTACTTTGTAGCATATCGAAGAGCATTTTTGGGTATGCAGTTTTGTTAATTTGTTTTAACTAGGTGTTTTTACCTCAATAACCGAAATATCCCAAGGGCGACTTTTTGGAGACATTCATTCTTTTCCCCAGGTCAGCGACCTTGTTTTAACGGGATTTTATTTCACACCTGATGCAACGGATATGCTGCTTATTAACCAACGATTGGAAAGCCAGATGTTTCTGTGTCAGGGATTCAGTTTGTTTTGAGGATGCTATTTGGGCGTGAATTCCCAGGAAGGCGCGCAGTTCGTAACGTGGTGCAAACGATCCAACTGGAGTGAGTTAACCCAGTAGTAACAGCACGGAACGAGTCAGGATTGACAGAGAACAGGTCGGTGATAGAATCACAGAATTTTGATACTCGATCGTTCCAACGAGTAAACATCAGCATTGCATGTGGAGAGAAATTGAGTCAAAACACGGTGAAATTATCTAACGAAACTGTCGTTAGCGTCAAAATGCATGTTTGACGGCAACCCATAAATGTATTCGTCTTACCAATATTTTGACCTGAAAGACATTTCTCAGTGACCTGACTGAGACACTAGTGGTCCTCACAGAGACCACGGGACGTAACACGGAACCAGTAAATCCGGTGAGGTAAGAAACGGCGTCATCAACTGAGGAAGATCGGCAACCCATAAATGTATTCGTCTTACCAATATTTTGACCAGTTTTTCGAATTTCGATGAAAACCGTTAATGTGTAACAGGGACATCTGGAGCAGTTCACTATTTGGGAAACAATCTTTCAGTCGGTGATCGCACCACAGGACTATGGATTTAGAACGGTATCCTTGTTACATATACATGATCCGATCGTTTCTGCAACTTACATTTACCAGCACTGCTAACTACGTAACGAAACTAACCAATGGTTTATCAAGAATATTTTGACCAGTTTTTCGAATTTCGATGAAAACCGTTAATGTGTAACAGGGACATCTGGAGCAGTTCACTATTTGGGAAACAATCTTTCAGTCGGTGATCGCACCACAGGACTATGGATTTAGAACGGTATCCTTGTTACATATACATGATCCGATCGTTTCTGCAACTTACATTTACCAGCACTGCTAACTACGTAATGAAACTAACCAATGGTTTATCAAGCCTTGAGCTTTCTCGTTCTTTTCTGCTTTCTTTTGTTTAATAGGCCGCGATATTCCACGTTCCTGTGAATTAAACATCAACGTGCGCCTTTGGGCTCGACTGCTTAAGAGCGGTCAGCTACTCAATGTCACTCGCCCAGTCAGCTCTGGTTCTGCTACGCTAACGCCGAGAGCCACTGAGACCGCCTACTCAACTCACTCTTCAGCCGAACCGCAGACTTTAATGGGTCACGAGGGACGCTTTATGAACACCGCAATGTCAGACAGAAGGAAAGGCAGTTCTCCCCAGGTGACTAGCTCTCTTCATAAACCATTCGTCATTGAAATAGTGCGTTGGGTTTCCTTCAAGGATGAAAGCACTTCATGTCGCACATCCGTTTCACGCAAGCCATCATCTCGTCGCCATAAAAAGTCATTTTCTTATCCCAATCCGGAATTACCACTATCCTATCTTAAGCCTCTATCTGTTGGAGCTCCTGCTTTCCGTGACCATCGGCACTTTATCTCAGGGCGTGATTCATGCACCTCAAGTGAAAACACACGCCGTCGCAGGTCCATGCTTTCACGTATGACGAACAGTCAGGTTGGTGGGAATTTGGTGGCATCTATAGCAGACTGTTCGACTAACTCCGGGTGTTTCGTCACAGGTGTTCTGATCTCTCGCAAGTCAATGGTTTTTTTTGTGACGTGTATCAGAAGCCCGAGGATATCAGTGTTGTCCCTTTTTCCCTGTTCACGAGGCGTCATCGTCCAAGGTACTAATCTGTGGCGTGGCTACTTTTGCTGTCGATATCGTTGGTTGATTTATGATAGCTGTACACTTTTTTGCAAGACCTCATGAGTAACTCTTTGGTTGGCTTTTGGTGCACTAACCTACCTGTATTTTCAGAGGGATTGCTTACGCAGACAGTTTCTTTTTCACAAACTTCCCAGTGTCGTTTTTGGTCTAATCGTAGTTGGTGGCTATGGAGCAGCGCTACGATACTTCCTCAACTGAAGCTGCCACAAAGTGAATTTTCATGCATCAGGCTGGTGACTAGCGATCTTAATGGTCGGCTCAGGGTAAATTGAGCTAAATCGTTCAGCTGTGATCCCCTTTTGGTGCATGTGTTTGACAAATTTATGAGTTGTGGGCTCTCTCCAGATGAGGGACTTCTTCCCAGTCTCTAGTTTGTTTCCAATGATACAGATTACACTTCATCTATAAAGACCATTACCCTAATAGAACGGTTTTACCGTACAAAGGACTGTCTTTTGAGAATAACAGCATGCAACTCGTCATAGACACTTTTCAACTATCTCACCTGTCACTATGATTCTGACAAACTGAAGTTAAGTACAGGACGGAAGCCTCATTTTGTGGGCAACGGAAAACTCCTACCATGATTATGCAAGAAGGGCAGCATGTTTCTTTGGCGTGTTTTTTCCTGTTAAAGTGGGATGAATAGGAAACGAAGCATTATGCTGTCGCAAGCATCTTCTTGCACTCCTGCTTAGTGTACCTGCATTAAAGTCACTGTTCCTCATGTGAGAATTCGATGATAGACGTATACGCGTCTTGATAGACAGTTGGAAAGCTACCTTAAGTTCTTATTTTCGGAACGGTATTTTCGCACATTATCACGATGTTGGCTGGTCACCAGTTTTCCGTATGCTTCACTTGGATCCAGCGATATGTTTCATTCAGGTCACTCGTTCGATCGACGCGGAAAGTGTCACTGTGACTTGAAGCAACTTTTCTTGGTTATTTTTATGGAACCAGGTTTTTTGTCATAATGTCACTCACAGATAGAGAGTTTACATTTCTGAATTCGTGGGGACGAAATCATGTTGATTGTACAAAAAATGACTCTGGAATCATAGACACAAAACTGGGTGAAATAAATATGGTATTTGGTGAGTTTACAGATGAGGCTTCTTCCGGTCTTGTGGTGGTCATTTCTAAACCACTACCACTTTTCCATGGCGGTTGTCCATTCTAACAATGGGATTTTAGCCAAACATGAGTGAACTATGCTGCTCAGCTTGGTTGCTATCCGTTATTTACATTTAGAGTGGCCTGATTAACTTGAATCCAACAAGGAAGAACTTCGGGCTTTCTCGGAAGAGTCTGAGTGTTTGTGAAACAAACCTGGCAGCGAACTTCATCGCCTCATCGAGCTGCTCGTACTCATAATATACGGTTCGATGCCGAGTGACTGGACCAGTTTTATCAAAGCGAGCTTCACACGAAGCTGTCCAGTAGTGGCAACATTCGGCTTCGCGTTTCAGGGAGTACTTGCTTCCCTGGCCCATACATGTGTGCACCTTACTATGCATGATGGCGCGGCGTTGCGCCTGTCTGCGTATGGGCATAAATGAACCAGATGAATTGTATCAAGTTCCTGCTTTGGTAACTTGGCTCAATCGACATCATCGTAGGGTTTTACACTGACCTACGCATTCCTTACTTGCTTGATCACGTGGTCGTATGCACGAAGGCAGGTTGTCTCGAGCCGCATTTCGACAGTGGCGCCAAGCTGTTATTGGCAGCCAGCAGTTGATAGAAGAGCAGGAGTATGCAAACACTCCTTCTTGGTCGACGCAGCATGCACTCACTTTAATGATCCATCACCGCTTATTTAGGATATTTAACGCGTAGCGTGATCAGTACTTTAACTTGTTCTCATTAATGATATTATAAAAATGAATGAAGTATCGATTTGTCTTTCCGTGTTCCATTACTATTGCGTTACCTTCGTGGGTAATACCCGCAGTGGATCACGTGAAATGTACGCTTGGTTTCAGCTGATACAAGAAACAGGTTGCTATCTCCGTGCTCCGGGGATATATTTATTCTTCCGGTGATCGTTACCTTGTCTTGCTTTCTACTATGCCCACAAATGTGTGTACTTGGGACTCCCAGCTTTCATTGACTGACTTTTCAAGCCTTATTAAATTCGATATCTACAACGTTTAGCTTTCTGAAGGAAAATCCACTCTGTATGTGTGTGCTTTCCAACGGGGATCTGTGCCGCCAAGCAAACAGTGTACCCAGATCACTAAAAGTACTTTGTTTGATGTCTCCGATCGGTAACTGGATTATTGTGGTTTAATCTGCATGCAAGATTTACTGCTCGACAAGGGTGCCGCTGCTGGAGTTTATCTGGCGAACAGTCTATTCCTCTTCCCATTCTTTATTTTTGAATCCACACTGAAGATGTTGAATCTTACCTGGGTTGTTCTGTGGGAGCATGCTGGTCCTATCTGAGAATGTTTTGTGGGAAACGAGGCTTTGTTCATCCTTAAGTTACTGTGTTCAATACATGGCATATTTCCAGGAGAGTTCTCTGGAAAAACTAGGATGATTCGTCATGTGATACGCATGGTATTATGAGAACATGCTTTAGTGGTTGCGGTTTGGTATGCCTGGAATCTGCGGAATGGATTCCTGTTTATTTGCTCATACTGCTGTTAGCTGGTGCGTTTTGCATGGTTTGATGTGTTGGTCTCCCTACTTTCCTTATTGATGTTCTAAACAAAAGAGTTTATTCTGTCCTGCCTCAAGTACCGGCAGACAAACACACCTGTCTATTACTGCTCTCGAGTGAATGGGCAAATTTAGAAGAGTTTAGCTTTTTTAACACTGCGGAGGCTGGTTTCGCATCTGCAGCACCATTCCACGACAAAATTATACACCCAGCTCATTTTCACAACACCATTTACTTTATTTTGACCCGCAAGATTTGGAGGCAAAAGAAAAAATTACCATTTGACAAATTTCGCTATCTGTAATTTTCCAGGAAGCACAGAATCCAGGGACATAAATGGGCAATGAGTGCGGCGTAGTTCAATCATCACCTTGGTTTGCTACGTCACGTAAAACATAACTGTGAATCTCAAGAGGAAGAAAAAATTTTGACAAATTTCGCTATCTGTAATTTTCCAGGAAGCACAGAATCCAGGGACATAAATGGGCAATGAGTGCGGCGTAGTTCAGTTCACACCTTGGTTTGCTACGTCACGTAAAACATAACTGTGAATCTCAAGAGGACAGGGTGTTGTCTACATGTAATATGCTACTCATAAGGTTGCTGAAAACCGTCTAAGATCAAAAGTTTCTTCTCTGTCCGACAATGGACTATGTTGAAGCAGCGAGATTTGGTGCCAAAATTCTGGGTGTTTTGGTTTATTTTGTTAGAATCGCAGCGGACAAAATTTCGTGTACGTCTTTTAAACGTTTCTGAATTA
Source organism: Opisthorchis viverrini (assembly GCF_000715545.1). Taxonomy (NCBI): domain Eukaryota; kingdom Metazoa; phylum Platyhelminthes; class Trematoda; order Opisthorchiida; family Opisthorchiidae; genus Opisthorchis; species Opisthorchis viverrini. The sequence goes on from NW_008751790.1 coordinate 547,359, forward strand.
ATAGTTACATCATGTTTTTGCCTAGTTATGTGGTTCTGAAGTACTAAAGCACGGCCTGTAGTCAGAAATGACTACATAGCTGTCCTGAGGTCGACTTATTCGTATCGTTTTCATGACCTGCTAGATTGTAGGTTGATGCTCCTCACAGGTGCAACTTAGCAGCCCGAGAAACACCCACAAACTCTTGGACGCAAAAGAATTGAACCTTTGTGAATTTCAAATCCTCACATGTCTGCTTGACATGATTTGACACTGAAGAATATTCTCTGGTTTTTCAAATGATCCAGATTTTGAGGGTTTGA
>NW_008751790.1:548239-555411 GCF_000715545.1 Opisthorchis viverrini
TCCAGTACTGCATTCTGTCGGAGCGTATGCTGATGTGACAAATTGACATCATTTACCGCATCCACTTGCATTGGCTCTAACTAAAGCGAACAACCATATAACGCAAAGACGATTGTTTTCTGGAATCCAGTAAAGCGCTTTCGACTGAGCGCAGTCTCCATAGGATCACCAGGATCACCAGCCACCCGAAGAGTTAAATATGAAATATCTGAGCTCATCCTAAGCGGTTTGGTGTGATTGACGGATGTGTGGTATTGTATTCGTTTTCGGCGACAATATGGAGACAGATAGGTGAAACATTGTTTCAGAAAGAGATACTTGCTGTTCAACTTGCCAGAGGATGCGGATATTGAAGGTTCCAATGTGAACAAAATCTTTTTAGTTTAGGAAGAATTAATTCTCCAGGGCGATACTTTGGACGAGAGACTGGTTAAGGACTGGCAAATGAAGTGATAACAGTGGAGCAGTTGAAGATTGGGGAGTAGGTGAGAGTACGTCCGGTAAACAAAGAACTGCAGGAGTGAATGATGTTCCCTGGTTATGAGGGACGAAGGGGTTCCGTTCAACGTACACCACCTAGGGCCCTTCGCTCAAAAGTCCGAAACACAAGGCAGTGGGTAGTAGGTTTACTTTCGGACTCTGCCTGGACCTAATGGCTCAATAGTCTGATCCACTTGGCTGTGGGACAGTGGCCTGACTCGAGGACGTGGGAACTCAGCATAGAGTTCTCACCTTGATGTTACGATGTATATCAACTGCATTCAGAACTTCACCTGGCTCTTGTTAAACTTTTATTGTGTTTTGCCGTAGTGGTTATGGTCAGCCGTTGCGGGATCGGGGTGTGCGTTTTTAGGGCCGGTCTTTTCTCACCCATCCCTGTTCTTTGAAGAAAACACCTAGTTTTGTCAAAAGCGCAACGCAATAACTCCACCGATAGTTTACCAAGCCTCTCTGAGAACACCTACTCACTCCACACTTTCATTGTGGAGGATAGTGGGACCACCTCCAGACCGCCCCACATTACGGTTGCTTGTCGTACGTTGGCTCGCTGCTCTTAGTCTGCCCGGCCAAGCGGAATGAATGGTGGGCGTATTCATTAAAAAAACTCATAAATTAGCAGCAAATTGTCTTCTTGAGAGGGTTTTGCCAGTTCACATGCCTGTTATTAATCTTGGCTGTAATTTTAACAACGAGCCAGCGGTGACTTCACAAGTCCCCAAATCCTTCAGAATGTATCATTTTGAAAGAACTCATCTGGAAATCACGGAATTTTCGTCCGAACACGTTCACCAAAGCTGTTTTAGTGTCTTCTATATTTTTCCTTTTTCTAACCGTTATTGTCGATGAGCTAATATTGGTGCACAAATGTCTTGATTTTACATATGCAATGTTGACGCTCATCGTTGACCATTTTCTGTTTGTTTCTTACTTCGTATAAAAAGATGAAACCGGGAGAAAAACAAAAAGTTTCAGCAAACAAGGCCCAAACACCCCCAGCTGCATTCCCCTCAGAGAAGGATGGCGGATATGAACGCATTGTCACAGTTCCTCCGCGGGGTTATCGCGAGGAAGACAAACTTTACCCTGCCAGACCGTCTGCTACGAGGACCCCCACTCCTCCCAAGGTTCGCAATACTCTTAATTCCTTGTATCTGCTTTATCGTGACGGTACTCAGAGGTATTTCAGTCACGTTATTCCTTTCATTCACTTTCAGTCCTCTTCAACTGACGATATAGCCAAACTGACGTCAGGTCCCCGTCCGGACATGCACACGTCCTCTTCGCTTCAGGATTACGATAGGCCTCCACTCCGACCAGATTACGATGTTGCGGGTGACGTTCGTTCTGATTATTTCCAGATACCTGGGGTCCCCACAATGACCGGAACTGATATTCCAAAAACGGATGACTATGCGAATCTATCCGTGGCTTCGAAAAATCAACGAGCGCGATCAATTGGACCTGAGTCTGCTTACAATGCAGATGAGCCGTCCTCCATCTCCCCGCCACATAAGCTCACTTCTTTGGAACCACGAACACCAAGTAACTCGTTCGTTTTGAATGAATTTAACACTGGGTTCGGATTCGTAATTACGTTTGGTGCATATTTGCCATTGGTCGTGTGCAGTTCACTTACGAATAAGTTGACCCACCTGATGTTGCATGATCATATCATGTGCACGTGATTCTTTAGGATGTTGACATCGCATGGTAGAGGAGCGGTTTTGCTCGCGTATCATGTGTAAGGCCACTGCTATGTGCAAATATCCCAAGACTTCACCAAACCGCTTCATTTCGGATGGTCTTACGACAGTTGACCACGACCTTAAGCATTTTTACGACTCTCCTAACGATTCCGGGGAAATCTTATCCATGTCACCCTTTGTGTCCGTCAAAGCTGCGTTATTTCAGGGTGAAAGCTTACAAAATAGGAGATGGTCAACCTAACTTCATCGAACACAGGTGACCTGATACGATGGATATCTCCCCTTCTAGACATGTGAATTAGGAGTGGTGGAGTTAAGGCACGTGACCTCTTGTTGAGATTTTTTTCGCATGCACTTTGTCGAATTCAGTTGAAAATTTAACGGTTCCCGTGTTTACTAAGCGTCAGGTCATTTTTTCTCCCGGGATACCTGACATTCGCTTACTTGGGACATGCTATTGGTCACATGTTACGTATAGGCCATTACGAAAGCGGGTGAAACAACGGATGACCAACTGAATGGCAGGAGCATTACTGGATTGTGTGTAACATCCTGATTCCAAAAAACAACAATCAGTTCGACGAATGTACGCATCATTAGCAGTGGGAAAACTAGAGTTTTCCTTGGTGGTTGGGAAATTGATACATACTTTCCTGTCTCCTGTTAGCTTCAATGCGAGTCATAATTGAAGCTGACATATCCTATCCGAGGAGATAGTCAATTCGATGACATTTCAACTAGCCAGATGTTTGTGGGTAAAAAAACCGGGGTAAATTATTGCCAACACATTTAGAATCTTACTGGACCTTTGATAGTGTAGTCGGTACACTTAAACTCGCCAAAGAATCCTGTCAGAACACAAAATACTGAATAGTTATATCGTTTTTGACAAATTTACCAACTCGCCCTCACATTTGTGGAAATATTAAGCATCACAAGTGGAAGCCAGCGGGTAAAGAGGACGGAAAACAATAACACAGACGAAGTAGACTATTTGCGCTGGATTAGGATGGATATTGGAGACTTGGCGTTTTCTTGGCATTTTGATTCTTAACCCACTATTCCTGTCACTGACTGTTTGTGCCATTTTATACGGACTGCGGCGATGACAACTGCAAAACCTGTAAATACTTATGAATATGCGGTGTGGGATCGCACAGACGTACACCTGAAATAGCTTACAACCATTTTCTTTCAACTCGTGTGGCAGACGCGATGAATGAATATGAGTGCTGTTTTTAACACCAACCTAGTAGCTGGCCTCCACGTGATGTATCAAGAGATAAGCGTAATACCCAACATTTTAGTTCCCACTGAGGCTGGGCAATGTTCATGGTTACTTTTCGACAGTCTTTGAATCGAGCGGCTGGTAGTTCAATTTGTGAACTGACTGATCACGTTTTTGTCAGTAGTGGTATATGGCTCACATTGTTTTTGCTCTGATTCATTTGTTTTAATGCATCCTTGAGGGTAATCGTTTTTCGTAGAGTTACCTTCAGCCTGTCCAATTTCTCTTCGAGCGTATCAAGGAAACAGATTTTCAGAGTTCTTTAAGTGAGGCTACGGACTGGGTTGAATTCCGCGTGTATTGGCTCGAATCTGTTATACTAACCGGTCCATGTGGCCTTAATGTGGACACCACTATGTGACATAATCCTAGAAATATAGTTTCTCCATGGGGCTGAGTTTTTCCAAAACATTGTCTCTCGGAGTTGCCTATGTCCAATACATCTGTGCGGTCAAGAACAGTGTTCACAATATGTCTGGTATACGGAGGATTTTCCAAAACTGTTTCGGATATTTATTATTTAATAGACACCCCTCCGTGAACTGAACGAGATGGGGCGAAATGGACCAAGTGGTTAGAACGTGAATTTACTGACTGGCGGGTCCATAGTTCGAACCCGACCTCTGCCTCTCGACTTCCCCTGTCTAGGCTTGGGCGACCTGGCAGTATCCCAGCCCTCGTGCCTGCTTCGTGCGGCATGGCAGCTAGGCACCGAAAGGGTGCTGCAGCTGAACGATATAGTATAGTATTTAGATATATATGAACTGAACGAAAGCGTTTGCCCCAGCAAGTTTGAATCCCAGAGCCTCCTAAGAGGATGTGGCGCCAAAAAGTTCTCACCATGCTGAAACTCAGTAATGTTTCCCATGTATTATCAAAATCTTGAGCAAATGAGTCGTGTTTGACAAGTTCACCAATACAATTTGTTCACTTTTTCGCATTGCCCAACTTGGCGAAGCAGTGAGCTTATACCCCGAAGCGAGGGAGTTTCGCGTATAGCTTTCTGTTTCGCCTCAATTTACTGTTATTTAGCTCGCTGACCAACTTATTCGTGTCATTGCGAGACCAGTGAACACCATGGTGCTTTGTCGTTCCCTCCAACTGCTCTTTCGAACGCATAGAACGACTTACTTTCAGGGCGTCAATCAATCGTTCAGCTGTAACACCTTTTTGGTACCTAGCTGCCATGTCACTTGAAGGAAGCACGAGAGCTGGGATACTGCCAGGTTGCCCAAGCCTAGACAGGGGAAGTTGGGATGCAGAGGTCGGGTTCGAACCATGGACCTACCGGTCAGTAAATTCGCGCTCTAACTACTGAGCCAACCAACGGGTTAAGTTGCATCTATAACCTTTTATCTAGCCAAACTAGCATATTACTCAATCATTTAGCCTCTTTACTAGTTTCAAAACACCGCACTTGCCTCGAATTGTCACTACACTGGGAGTGGTGAAACGGCATTTCAAACAAAGGTTTGGATCTTTGTGTGGAACCTGATAGTCTGGGATGCACAGCGGCAGCTGGACTTGATTATGCGTGCTTATAAGTAAGGAGGGGATTTTCACAGTGAAAGGTGGGTTTTGTCCTCATGTAGACTACGGGTTGTCGAACTGTAATGTAAGCGTGGCCCTATCAAACTCAGTATCCTTGTGGTTATCTGATACGGCAGCTAGCATAGACTTCTGGTCTGTGTGCTGTTGCTTTCCGAGCCCCTAGCTAACTTCACCTGATACATCGCAACAGGACTGAAATGTGTAAGTGCATCACCGTCATCATGTAATCCGGATCCTTCACCACTTACCATCGATGTTCATCTCAAGTTTGCGATGCACATTTGATCCAACTCAGTGTATTGTACTGATAAAGTGTCCGTTTGTTTGCAGAGTCTCTGCTTCGTTTCAAAAGATGCATTTCGTTGGCTAAGTTTGAAACACACCGTTCGTTTTCTAACAGAGTTTGTTGTGCATACCATATACCGTAGGTCTACTTGATAGCCACCTCGAGTTAATATCAAATTAATGTCATTTTCTTTCTAGCCCCCAGCATACGAAAACGAGGTCCGGCGCTCAGCATGCTGGATTTTCGGTGCATTGCGGTTCTCGGCCGTGGGCATTTCGGAAAGGTGCTTCTAACGCAGTACAAAGCCGGCAGTCACTACTATGCCATCAAAGCCCTGAAAAAGGCAGAGATTATATTCCGCAACGAAGTGGATACCTTACTGGCCGAAAAACGGATTTTCCAAACAATCACAGAGGCCCGGCACCCTTTCCTGGTTAATCTGATGGCTTGTTTTCAAACTAAAGTGAGTCATTCACCGTTCATGAATGTTTCCTCTTTTCAGCGCACCTCACTTGTGCACTTGGCCCGCCTTGTCTGCATCCTTCTCGTGTGTGTGTGTGTGTGTGTGTATGTAAATTCCCATAAAGAATTGACCCCTCATACCAGTCAATGTGCACCTCTTTTCTCGCACTGTCCCGAAGCATCTTGTTCATTCTTCTACATTTTGTTTTTCTCTCATGCCTAGTCGTTGTGTGATCTGTGGTGCGACCTATTGGCCAACGGTGTTAACCATAAATTTTTGTCCCTATAATCAGACGTTGTTAGTTGGCACTTGCGTGTGTACTGTGAACGAGAGCTTGCGGTGTTTGCTTTGCGCTGTTACTATGCGGGTCGATTACACCACTATCGTCACAACCCGTAATGTATCGATTTGTCGCTGCACATGACACACACATGATGCGATTGATCATCATCCTCTGGGTGGTGCACATTCTTGTTTTGTTTGGAATGGCCAGAGTACCGGCTTACAGTCTGCCACTGCCTGGTGGATTATGTTATGTGGTTTATAGACCGCGTTCTTTGCACTTTCCATCAGATCATTCTATGTAAGCCGAATGGACTCAATAGCACCTTTAGCCGAAATTCCCCATATGTATAGCGGAAACGGAATGAGACGAAAATGCATTCTTCGATTAAATTACCATGTCCCCATTAGTTGAAGGAGTGCTACTTTGCAGTGCATATCTATGTGTTGATCGACTGCACAGTCGTTGCATCACGTTAGGTTCAGAAACCAGTCCATATTATTGAGACCTCAGTGTCCTGTTCCCCGTTCAGCATATAAGAACAACCGCGTCTGTGAGGCACACACGTAAGAATCACACTCGTTGACTGGGGTCTACCTCATCATCGTGTGGAAATATGGGATTTACTGCTCTCGCGTCCACTCTGCTCCGATGCCCCCACTTGCTGGTTTAGTAGTCCCGTGTACTTTCACTAGAATGTTCGGGAATTCGGGATGGCAGACAGCACATGATAATGCAGCTACATCCATGACTATTTCAGTATTCCCCTGGTCATCCAAGGTCTCATCAACCAGGCGTATAGTATAAGTTATCATCTAAGTGCGCTTTAGATGTAGCTCTTCGCCAGTCACATTGCGCAAGAATAAGACTAATTATCTTACAATGTCCCTCCACGAAAGAGGAAATCTCCATCCGGATTGGGAAGGCCAGAGCATCTTTTGCGAACTTACGTCACCTGTGGCGTAGGCGTGACATCGGCTTCTCTGTCAAGGGTTGAGTTTATAATGCTGCGGTGCGCTCCATATTACTATATGGATCAGAAACCTGGCCGCTGCGCGCCGAGGAAGTCAAAAGACTTTCAGTGTTTGACCATC
>NW_008751790.1:555686-646277 GCF_000715545.1 Opisthorchis viverrini
CAATGGCGCTCGTGCATCCAAGCTATTGCCTTCAATGCATAGCTCCTTTTCCAACCCCCTCACCACTTGACAGCCCACTGACAGTGCTGGATCTATGCCCCAATTTATCAGCTCCCGCCTGCAACGCGCAGCTACCTACCCCCCCCCCAAACCATCGGTGAACGAAACTGCGGCAGCTACAACCACAGTACGACGAGTACGCGGTTATTACAGCTGACAATGATGATGATGATGATGATGTGTCACATTTCTATGATGCAGGCTTTGAGTCAATGTTCTGGTTTCGTTGCATTTTATGATAACCAGAAAATATTCTGCCGTACGGGCTTTCCATTCGTTTTATCGTTTCAGCGCCGACTTTACTAGGTTAGTCATGCTGTCAGAGTGAACCCATTTTGCACTGTTTCAAACTCATTGTTTGGGCCCCATTGACACAGAAGTTTCACCCATCGAGATGCTCTCGGTAGAGCCCTTTACTTCAAGTGAAACTCAACGAGGATGTACATGCTGTTAGCACTCACCTTCAGTAACTAACCATACAACTTTTCGCCGGCCGACAAATACATAACCGTCCATTGAATGATCTTCTGTTTGACGCTGTAACTTTTTCATTCACTTTAACGTAAATCCCCAAATGTTGTTTCAGCGATTTCCAATAATTTAGCGATGTTCCCTTACGGCTTTCTTCATTAACTGTTCATTCGTTTTTGTCATATTTTGGTCGTTGATGGAATTGGTCTAGTACACCCGAGTTGGTCACTCATCAGATCAAAGAAATCCTCCGACGGATTCCTGTCATTACCTATCCTAACTAGAGTAATTATCATGTGGCTCACATTTCCGACTCGCACCAGTAATACGTATCGGAGGTAACCACCAAGGCCTTCGATAACCCTATATCAGTAGCCAGGTCGGCATCAAACAATCTGTTAAGTAGTGTTTGTCTGTGCTGGTTTCAGAAACAGTAAGCACTGTTGGACCATATTTCTGAAAACATTAGGTACCTATTGGGACTTTCCATCAATTTAGTGATGGCGGTTACGGATCTACATTACATGTCATTTCTTGGGGAGCCATTCTTTTCGGAGGCTTTTTTAGAGTGACGCTGTTTCCACACGACGAACTTCGAGGTCCATACACACCCGAACAGTAATTTACCGATGACCTGCAACTGAATATTTTTTTCTACACTTTTATTGGTGTACACTTTTTCTGGAAATCTAAGTCACTGCCGAAACCGTATACTCACCGGCAGCACTTTTGGGTCGTCACCGAATCACCCGGAATAAGACTGTAAGTCACCTATACCTTCCGGATCTCTTAAAATCAGATGCACGAGCGCTAGTTATTTACCTTCAACATCAGTAGGTGCTGTACCAAACGTGGAGACACTCAATTGGACCATTGGATAACTACATTAGACAGTTATGGAGGCGCTTGATTGCAACAAGTAATTTATCTGCCTGATAACATTACTACTCTCCGGATGTACCCATTCTTCGTCCCCAATGCTGATGTCAGTTGTCCTGTGGAATGGGTTTGGGTGAACGAACTGTTGATTCGTCACACAATTCTTCAATGGGTGTCTGTTCTGGACAGTCCTTCCCTAAACACTGATTTGCCGGACGGGTGTGAAGACTAGTATCGGTGTGTGTTTCGAGATTTTTTTCAAGTTGGAGTGTGTGTTCGGACGGATTCAACGTATGCTGTCTGTGACACTCAGTCTCAATTGCGTTCTTTCTTCCAGTCTCTTTCCGGGTTATGCAGCCGTTTTGGGGGTACTTCGGTGTTTTTGGTGGTCTTTAGTGATGGTTCGAGGCTTGAGTTTTCATGTTCATTCCTAGTAACCACTGTACGGTTCGTCCGTAGTTGTTCGTGTCTTCAATGGTTGTAACTGATGCGCGAACCTTCAGTCCTGAGCTGCTAGTTGCTATTTAGGCGTGCGATAATGTCCCTTTTGTTTTTGATATGGCGTCACTTATCACTAACAGTGCACCAGAGAACTGACTGAACAGATTGTTACTTAGTCATGGATACCAATTACATTTCTTTGAAATTCCAAGCAGAATTACAGGTGCGTTAAATATGTTTGGCTGAGTTGTCAATTTTGATAAACGACGTTACTGTCCCCGCTAATTAATACTAGCAAACGTACTTTGGAATGATATTTCGAATTAACTAATACATTCTCCAAGTTGTGATGTATGGGGTTATGATAACCGATTAAGTAGATTTTCAGTGCCCATGTTAACGTATATTTGGATGTTATCTTCCGTTTATCGTAGGAACACGTCATATTTGTGATGGAATATGCTCGAGGTGGTGACCTCATGCTACACATTCAACAGGACGTATTTAATGAACCTCGAGCAGTGTTCTACGCAGGCTGTGTTGTGTTGGGCATCGGATTTCTGCACTCCCGCAAGATTGTTTACCGGTGAGTTTTCTTTAGGACGCATGTTGCACGTCGGTTTCTCTGGTTTAGTATAACATCTTACGTATTTCGCGAATATACACTCATTTGCAAACCAATTTGGTTTTTCGAGAGACTCACCTGGAACCCAGCTGAATCTTTTGTTTGTGATGTTCTCAGACCCCAAAAAGGGCGAAACCAGTCGTGGGCTGTCTACGGATTTTCAGCAACCTTATGAGTAGTATATTACAAAGATCTTACCTACTTCTTATTGAAAGTGTATGACCATTTAATTACCACTGTCTTTACATGACTGTTGGGAATCGGCCGTCTAGGTAAGCTCTTTTGCCTTACGGGTAGATTGCACACGCTGCATGATGCATCCCGTCACGCTGATAACTCGGTCACATGTCCATTTCCTCGTTACTGTGTTTTGTCACCTTTTATAGACGGTTAAACTTTTCCAAATTTTGCAGCTATTTTTTGCTTTCTGATATAATCTTATAATATCTGAATATTGGTGCGCATTCGGGAAGTTCAGCCAGATTCATTTTGCACGAATGATATTTCCATATGGCCCGCAGTGTAGTAACAATCCTATTTTCAATAGTTCGTAGTTAGTCTGCTCTATCGGACGAGTTACGCACGCAACAAACGACTGCTCCATCTGGGCGTTACCCTCTCCAGCTGGTGCATCCCTGCGCGAAAAGCTGTAGAGCGTGACATGGTGAACAACTGCCTCTCTACGACTTGCCACACAGAAGGTACAGACATTGGAAGTGGCGTCTACTTGGTGTTTCTAGTGTAGTATGTCAAATGAGACTGAAACTTGTCAGTACCAGACTGTCAACGCGGACCATCGTCGGTAGTCTTATCGGACCGCAAGCAGGCTAATGGTCCCTGTAACAAGTTAGTTCGTACTTGTCCACCTATGGTTATGCTGTACATTTCATTTCCGAATTCACCTCTCCCGCACACGAGATTTTGCGGAAGTTAAGTAGAAATCAGTATGTCAGGAATACTTCCGCACTTCACATCTCGTTTCCCCATACTGGAATCGCTAACACACCGCGTATTCTTGACTAATGTTTTTCATGTTTTCCTGCCATATTAGCCGAATGATGCACCGAGATGTTCTCCGTTCCTTCATAACTTTATCGCCAAATGTGTGGATTGATTCGCCCATCTCGGTAAGGAATGGGTGTGGGGGGTCGCCTTTCATCAGACGGATCTTGTGGGATGACTGCTTACTAATTGCATATACCACATCTCTGAGGGGAATTTTCATAAACGCACATAATATCACATACATAGAACTGTCCGGCTAGATTCTGTGCTCTTTGCGTCACTCACGATGTTGCAGAATCCCAGGGTATATTAGCATCATCTTTTTCTAAACTTTCAGAGATTTGAAGCTGGACAACCTACTATTGGACTCCGAAGGTTACCTCAAAATGGCAGATTTCGGTTTGTGCAAAGAAGGTATGGGCCCCACAGATCGTACATCCACCTTTTGTGGCACTCCGGAGTTTCTGGCCCCGGAAATTCTAACCGATCGTTCGTACACGCGAGCAGTCGATTGGTGGGGTCTGGGGGTGTTGATCTACGAAATGCTGGTTGGAGAGGTAGGTATGGATTTCTTCCAGTTTAATGAGCTACAAGTTGAGTTGATTTGCTACACTGTGTGGACTACAGCGTTTGACATGTTGACTTTTGTGTAAGGTCATTGAGAAACAGTTTATTGCAAGGCGCTGGGTGCTCGGATCTTAAATTGCCCCCACAGTACACTCTGTAGTTTAACCGAAATCATTGCCCCGTCCCTCCGACGCAGCTCTAGGTGGACATGGTTACTAGCACATTTTGAACCCTACGATACGAGACTCACCCTAGGGGTTAGAAACATCTCTAAGGGTAATGTGTCTTTTTAAATATCCGCTCAAATACCCAAGACCTATCGATGCTTCACGTAGTCTAAATACTCCTGTTTTCATACTAATTTTGTTCTAACGGGAGACCCAAATGAGTCCAGCTGAATCTCTCGTTTGTGATGTTCTGATCCGTTGATTTTATACTCATGAATTGGCGATTTAAGTAAGTTCATGCTAAGTCTTCCCTCAACACTGAGTTAATTTGCCGCAACATGCATGCGGTTTGATGTAGATGTAAGAAATAAGGTTGGTTGTAATTCCGGGACTAGACGTACTGATGGGTGTCAAGAGAAGCGAAACCAGTAGTGGGTTGTCCAGAGTTTTCACCGACTTTATGGATAGCAGTGTGTTTTTGAGAACTATTCGACGTTAGTGCATAATGTATGCTTATGTTCAATAAGACAATTAGGGCGACAAACTTTGCGTATTAACATATGCGATCGCCTCACAGCTTTTGCAGGTACCAGTCCAACTTCGTGCCGCTCATCGTAGAAATTTCCGTCACTGAGATCGCTGGGTATTCCAGGTAGTCGGGTTGAAAGTTGCAGCAAAATTTTACGACTCACGATAGTGAAGCCGATATATATTGGTGGTTATTGGGAAGCGGTTACCTTGCTATTGGTCATGGTGGTCACACAAACACAAGGTTATCGCTAAGTATCCTTTTCTTCGGTTGCACAGCATCTTAGATTGTACATACTGAATGATAAGCAAACCAAGTCCAAGTTATCTTATGGACTCCTGAGGCATCTGACTGCATTCGGTTTAGTTACTAATAAGTCAGCGCTGATGATTATCTGCCGTCTGGACAGAGTGGGGCTCACTGTCTTTTATTCAGACCCTTGGACTGTTTCTTTATGGAGAATCCAGGAATTCTTGCCAAGCCCGAGGCTCTTTTTGTAAGCTTTTTTGATGTGATCTTTCCTTCGAAACGAGTTCGGAAGTTCAACTGACCTTATTAGATCCCGAGCTGCCTATCGCGTTTCTACAGCATCCCGCAATCACTAAGTCACTTTCTCACTTAGCATAGAATTCCAAATAGAAAACGGTTAGTTGGCGCAGCGCATAGCGTCTGTGACTGGCTTAGGGTATTTTACCACAACTAAGGACGTTTTTAATCTTTTTTCATCATCATCTTCAGAGACAGCAACATGTGTTGACACTGACGCTTCATTGTGGTGCAACCATAAGTTTAGTCTAATTATTTTTGAAGCCTTACAGTAAGAAGAAAAAAGAGTGAGTGAGGAAGGGGACCTAGTGTTGGCCTATATCAAGTATTCTGAGGTGCATACACCTCCAACCACTGAATCAGACAATCTGGAAAGAAACTGACAGCACGAATGCCACTGACATCGATTAGCCGCCATTTCTTGCCATGTCTCCAGCCAAGCACAGGCGGGGTCACAGGGACCCCATCCTGAGAGGTGTACAACACCAACAACACCCAGACTCTATGTGATCTCTTTCACGCCTTTCTACCGACTCATGTGCTGTCCACCTCGCGGCTCGCGCCATCCTGAAGGAGGCACGGAGAACAACACTCGTCTCGGTAGATGATGTTTCGGCATGCGTAGCACATGACCGAGCGGCGTAGTCGATGATGCTGGATGTTTTCACGGAGCCACGCTTCTGAGGCGTCGTTGGTCGAAAACCCGAAAATGCCTCACATTATCTGTCCGCAGGGGCCATGTCTCGCACCCATACAACAACACAGCCCTTACTGTAGCCTGGTACACACGACCCTTAAGATCCAGTGAGATGCCTTTTTGATGCCACAGGTGACGCAGATTAGCAAACGTGATTCAAGCCTTTGAGATTCTTGCACTGACTTCATCAGATACGCCTACGTCAGAGCTAATACAACTACCGAGGTATATAAAGTTTTCCACAATCTCCAGTGATTCTCCTTGAATTGTAAGGGATATGTTCGCGGATAGCACGTTCTGAAACCTGACTTTCCACTTTGAAGGTGCTAAACGCATGTCGGAAGATGCTATGACGGTGGTCAGTCTATTCAACAGGGCTTGTGCCTCGTCTTCGGAGACGAAGGAGATGCCGTCTCGTATCGATAAAGTTCTCACCAGCAACGATTTGAACACCGGGGTTCCGAAGGCCTTCCAGCGTTCGGCTTCATATTTCATCAATGACGAAGTTGAACAAGCATGGATGGAATGGACATCCTTGCTGAACACTACTTTTTGCAGGGAAGCTTTTAGAGAGCTTACCCTGGGCTATCACACTTTCGGAGGTATGTGAATATAGGGATCGGATTATGCCCACAAACTTTTAGGGCATACCCTGTTGAGCAGTAGTCAAAAGAGCTGACCAATCGACGGAATCGAACGCACCCTTGAAGTTAAGGAATACCAACACTGTAGGTCGTCTGTATATGTGGCGTTGCTCTGACACCTGACGGAGTGGGAAGTTGTGGTCGACGCAGTCTCTACCCAGTCGAAATCCCGCCTAATTCTTACGAATCAAGGATTTGCATACTGCCGAAGAATCAGTGATGCCATTTGCTTGTTACGATGGGATTCAAACTAACATCTCTGTGGTTACTACATTCACTCTGGGTACCCTTTTTGAAAATGGACACTACTGTCGATTCACCCCAGCTGTCTGGGACGGTATCTTTCTGCCAGATAAACCCAAATCGGCTAGACAGGTACCGTCTGAGAAGCCCACCACCGTCCTTTGAAAGAGGAGGTCGTCAGGACCATCGGCACGATGACGCTTGAGTAAAGAAATACACTCGGACACTTCTGAGACTGAAGGCGCCTCTGTATTCACAGGCCACCTTTAAGTTGAAGCACAGGATTCCAGATTGGAAGTGGCAGTTGGCCAACTGTCCAGCGGTCCGAACTTCCTCCTTTGCTCTATATCAGGGAGCCATTTTGGTTCCCGGTTGTTTCACTCACAAGAGGTTTCCGAAGACCAGTCGAACTTGATTCCACAGCTTGTGGACGGTTCTGACATCTTTCGTCTTCCGTTCCTACGGTCTTTCGAGTCCACCAAGGTTCTCGGTCTGCACGGACACTCATTTTCACCTGGCGTCGGATGCTGCGTGGGAGTCTCCAGCAAATATACGGTCTTATCGGAGATCCAATGTTTGGATGAGTTTGGCTGGGTTGTACCGCAAACAGACGTTCCGGCTTTGAGTAGCGCATGGGATATCTTTTCCAACATCGCACCATCCGGCAGGTGTGAGCTGGTTCTGTTAGTTTTGTTTGATTTCTGGGTCCACTGGCTTCTCACTGACGAAGCAAAGTGCGCGTTTTGCATACACTTGAAAAGCGCAAGGTGATGCAGCAGCGTACAGTTGCATGGTCAGAGTCCACGCTGGTGTTCCAGAAGGAGCGACAGGTGTTGATCGACCCTCGCCACTGATTACTGACGGCGATGTGGCCTATTTGGACTCGGGGCTGTTCCGAAAATTGGTACTGCAAAGGATAGGTCTCAACTCGAAATAAGCGATCCCCGTTCTCTGTGTCTCGTGTCCAAACCAAGACGACCACCACACATCTGAAATAAGCGACCCCCGTTCTCTGTGCGTCTCGTGTCCAAACCAAGACGACCACCCAATCGGGCCTCAGCAGCGCTTAGTCTACCCACCACCAGCAACCACAAAGATATCTGGGCATTTATCCCACTGTAGAAGAGCACCTAGAGCGTCATAAAAACTGTCCTTGGCAGATTCAGAGCTACAGTTAGTTGGGGCGTAAGCAGACAAACAAAATTCGATGAACCTCACTTCCACTAAATTCTCTCAGATATCGCCAAACGAGCGACACAGGCGACTATCAACGGTTGTCCAATCAAGCAGAGACGCTTCCGCTCGGTTGCTCAGTGCAATACCCCCCAAACATTTCCAGTTGCAGCGGTCTCTGTATCACCACAGCTGCGCATCGGGAATCTGGAAGGGATGCGGTATTTGCGTCCTGCATCCTTGTTTCCGACAGACAACATATATCAATGCAGAGGGAATCCAGCGTATGAGCAAGAGCAACTTGTTGTCCTGATTGTTTCAGTGTGCGAACATTGATGGCGGCTAAGTAGACAGGCTTTGTAAACAGATTCCGGAGTGCTTACGGTTGTTACTAAAGTCAGACGTGCAGAAGCTGCACCCGAGTGTGATGCGCGGTGAGCAAAACGGTCCTGGGGCCGGGACCTGTGGAGAAAGTATTCAAATTTGGGTGGGTTAGGGTGGAAGAGGGAAAACGTGAATGTGTAAAAAGGGGACGTCAGCAGTAGCATGCTTTCGCTTGCCCGCCCTGCTTTTTACAGCAAGCAGGTGACCCATTTGATCTCACCACTTGACGGCCGATGTGGCGTGAGAGTATTGTTAACTGTAAATGTCATGGTTGTACGCGGGCTTGTATACCATCAGGGTGCCCACACCTAGACAACAGGACGATTAGAGTCCTCAACCAAAGTCTTTGGCTCAAAAGCCTAACCGCAAGGCAGCGGTGTTCGGCTGGAAAGGCAAGTACACTACCATTTTTACGAATCAAGTCGCCCCACATGTTACAACCCCCAACCTGGACAGGGAACTGTGTTCGTGATACCTCTAGCCAATCTGGTGTGGGAAACTGAGTTTCGCGCGGATACCCCCACAGTATAGCTCACTAAGTTGTCGAGGTGCAAAAAACACCACACTACGGCAAGATCCAGTCTATCTGTGACGGCACCGTTTTGATTTGTTCAGTATGTAGGAAAACTCCCTCGGCTGTGGGAAAAGCTTTTCTGTTTTTTTTATCAGAAGTTCTTTCGACTACCAAAGAAGAGCTTGTTTCTACGGTCTTCTTTGATCACATGTCAGGATTTTAGACCCTAACGGGAGTATGGTTTGAGCCGCCGCTGACTGAATGCAACGCTTGTCTATGATGTGTTAAGAGTGCATACCGGAGCAGCTCTTGTGCCAATTTACTTAGGGGTCCTCTCACTAGGGATTTCGATTAAAACAGGGGGAGATAGGTCTGAGGAGAGAATGCGATGCCCTGAACGGCGTGATTATTTCCAGAATTTATGGTAGAGATTAAGTGGGAAGAAGAAGGGTTGAGATGAAATTTAAAGAATGATTGAAGGAATCAGGAGTGTCCTGGTTTTCTGTGTAAATCAACCAAGGAGACCGTGCTGATGTTGCCACGCGATGGTCGTTGCGGCATAGAATTATTTCCGTGTACAGTTCCTGAAGACGATGTAGATCTTACTCTCACGCAGATGGCCAAACGGGATGATATGGTACAAATCGTTATTATTCAACTCTAACACCCTTTCGGTGACCAGCGGCCATGCTCCTCAAAGGAAGCACGAGAACCTACATACTGCCAGGTCTCCCAGGCTCAGACAAGATTAGTAGATATGATGGGTTTGTGTAGGAACCACTGACTTTCGGGTCACTTAGTTTGGTGAACTATCTCAAACTCATACAAATCGTTGTTGGTCATCATTTCTGACCCACTAAAGGTTCAAGTATTTGGGCAAGACTCATCCTTGCAGTATGTAATATCCGCCTAACAATTTGGTCGAAAAAGCCACGCAAGGTTGCCTTCCAGGCGGAAGACTTACTTGTCACTGTTTGGTAATCACTGAAGTACTTCTCATCTACGGTTGTTATAAGTTTGCGCCACGATGGCCTGGAGCGGCTTTTGCTCGAGTTCACCGCTTCCTCTGAAGAAATAAGTTTATCCTCTTCCCTTGCTTCTCTTCTGTACTGTAATCCCATTGCAAACGTCTTTTGATATCCTCACTGAGATATGCAATACGCGGATGAAAGTCTTTCTGTGATAATATATTTTGGGAATAACCGAAATAAATATGCTGCCCAGTCTGCCGCAAGTTTCACGCATGTCAAGTGAAATGCAATGCAATCAATTTAGTTGAAAGTTTGTTTACCTGAACAATTAAATTAGTCCAGTAGGGTAGTTGGTGACGAATTTACTACTCGAAGTTTAAAGACCAAGAACGGCTTTGCCAACACTGGACACTTGTACCGTGCGCGTAACATTCGGGCGCTCTGTAATGCACCCGAACGCGTTTTTTGACTCGGAAGCCTGGTGGAAATGTGTAGGAAACAAAGCGGAACCTGAAGCTTTTGTCTATCCATGTCTCTAAACAGTTGTTCGGGTCCGGGGGAACATTGGATCAGAAATACAGAGAGAAGTCGGCTAATTGTTGGAAGAAACCCAGCTTGCCACGCTTCTCTGGTTGCGGTGGTTAAGTCACTCGGCACACCAGAGAATCGTTTGCTCCTGAGAGTTCTTTTTAATTTGTTCTTAGTCGGGTTGCGAACTATCTAGAGGTGGTCAGATGAATGCATGACAGTTTTGTGTGGAAGCGTTAGTCAGTAAATTCACTTCGGTGAGTAACTAGCCGCTCTCGTGTTTGGGATTCCAGAATGATGTTGACACACGGTACTAACTTGAAGTAGCACTCTTAATGCGTGTTTTTCTCACACACTAAACGAAAGTTGATATTTCCCTCTCGAAGCTCTACTAACAGTCATTTCCGATACAGGATTGTAGCTTCCCGGTTCCTGCTACAACAATTTGATAGGACTTTGGTGGCTGAGACTAATGTACCTCTGTACGTGGTGTGTACCAGATTCACTAAATTGACCCGTATCATTACTACTCGGTACCCCACCCCGAACTGATCGTCAACAGTAATGATCAGTGTTATCAAACACTTGGTTATACCGTTCATGATCCTAGACACCTCTAGTATTTACATGCCCTGTTGGTAATGTGTTGAAATATTAGTAGCTCGGGTGAGTTTATTGGTTGTTGATCAGGTGGCTGTTGTTCCGTTTGTCAAACTTGGCAATTGGCTTGTTACCATGCGAGGACATATCACCAGTGCACAATGATGATGTCTCCTCGTATGGTGATGAAACGTCCACAAGCCTATTGCCAAGCTCGGCGAACAGACCAACAGCCACCTGATCAACAACCAGCATACCCTGCTGTCATGTAACGTTACGCTCAATCCTACCGATCGGCTGCCTAGTGTGAGCTGAAAGGAAACTCCTACTCAGTCGTGGATACTATCAGACCGAAACATAGTGGTTTCCAGTCATCCAATACTTGTCGCTTTACTTCACCAAATAGTGCTCGAAATATATTGGTCCATTTTCCAGTCTTACTGGTGATTTTTATTAAGTCATCTGCTATTGATGTGATATGTCAGTTTATGTTCACTTGGGTAGGGAACGGTCACTTCAGAATCTGATTCTGTTGTGCTGATACCTATTGCCTTCCATTTCGATGCTTTGATTAGGATAGACCATTTCTTCTACGGAATCATTGTCTAAACATCTACTTCTGACTGTTGGGACTTTCCAGGTGTACTTGTAAAACTTCGCATCCGTACTCTCGAAAATATGATCATTACAGCTCTTCCGCTACCAGTCGCTATGACGACCGGAATAACATTGATTAAGAAATCATCCTATGGCGCAGCTGAGTTTGGTCTTCGGTTGGCATAAAGCAAGAAGTTTGTTCCAGAGCAGCCTTTGCCAACCTCCGACATCTATGGCGCCGATGTGACTTCACGTTGTCTGTCAAGGGCAGAGTTTACACTGTGGCAGTGCGATCCATACTGCTTTATGAATCAGAGAGGTGGACTCTACGCGCAGAGGACATACGAAAGATGTCAGTTTGTGACCATCAGCGTCTCCGAATCATTGATCGGGTCTGGTTGGAACATCACATTAATAATGTTCAGGTGGACCAGATGGTCCTAGGAAAAAGTGACCCTCCTACGATTGGTGAATTACTCACGCTTAATAGGTTACGCTGGTTAGGACATATACTCCGCATGTCTCGCAGAGCTGTTTTCGCCGATGTCTGTGCCGAGTGGTGGACAGTATGTGACCTGGAAACGAGGTATGAAAACATACAGTAAGCTGAGTCGGGTCGACAACTGCCGCCTCATCGGATGAGGACCCCGGGACTCGACTCACTAATGGTTAATGACACTGGTAGAAATGAACCAATCGCACAATCAATGGCGCTTGTGCATCAGATTATCGTCTTCAACCTAGTTCCCAAACTAATCAAACGTATCATCATCTCCAAGGCTTGGCTGTATGTCCCACACTCTCCCGATTCCCGGTGGTCGAAACTGTAGCAGCTGAAACCAATGTGCCTATGGCACATGGCATATAGCTGATAAATTGAATTGATGGAATTGAATCAGTTCCATTTTCACCACATCATATTCGACTGTGAGTAAGCTTTTTGTTTGCACCAGCGAGTTTAACTGGTATGCTGTGTACAATTGTCACCTACTTCCGACGTTATAAATCCTAACGTTGTCTACAATCTGGCTGATATTCTTTGTCTGGTCTGTGAAAGTTTCAAGGGGTTGAAATCTCGATTTGCGCCACAAACTATAAAATGATTTCGAGCTAATATCACCAGGATGTCACTTTCGTCGGGTGTAAGAACCAAACTGTGAACTTCAACACAACTGTCTCAGTTCGAATTTGAAGTACGTTTCACCAAAGTACTGGTGAACTGGTCACTCTGCGCTGTCACTTTTTACGGGCATGCGACATGAATGAGCGGTTCTCAGGCCACGTGCCCTTGATTTTCTCAACACTATTTACATGAAGGCCGATTCTTTTCGGATATGCATAGGCCTTATCTATGCTGTCAAACTTTCTGGCACTCCACGTGCGTAGGTGTCAGCCGGTGCGTCTAGATATCCACTTCCCCTCAACGTCAGATTTTTTTTTACCAGATGTGCGGAATTCAAACTCCGGCACGGCCAAAGATAATGAGCTCTAATAAGAGCGAGAATCGAGTCCAGTGCTCTCCCCTTTATTGTGGACTCACCAGAGTACAGGTGGATGACTGTTCAGACGAGAGTGATGCGGGCCTGAGTTCCACAAACCTACAACAAATCGTTATTTCGCTTTCTTCTTTGGCGCAAAGGCCCTCTTTCCGTACTGTTTTCCCCATAATTGCACACAGTTAGCACACTACGAGCATTCACGGGTGTTTTTACCCGTCGCACGAATGTTCAGTCATGTGAACGTATCTATGTTGTTTTTTGTCCACTCACACGGCCAGATTGCAGATGGTGGTGCTGTCAGCCAGATGTAAATGTGACGCGTGGGGCCACTTGTTCATCCATTTCCTATGTTTCACCAATATTTTCAATCATCAAAGGATATACACTTTATTGTTTGGCCGGTCTACGAGGTTGCATAAATCTGAGCAGACACCTGAGTGGAATTTGACCGTTCTCAATTCGCTGCTTCACATGGTAATTTGAGCTAGTTGTGACGTCCGCTACTGGTCCAATGTGTTGGCTGCGTTTTCCTGACGAAGTGCGAACATAGGGGAGCATATACTAGCGGTTGTAGGTAATTACGGATTTTGTAGAATTCGCGTTCACATCACTGCTCCTGTTCTGGCGCAGTTTTTCTGGTGAGTCCACACCAGAGGCTGGAAGCACCAAACTTAAGTTTTGCTGTTATTAGGGCAAACAGATTTATGTATCGGTGGAACATTCTGTTTGTCTGTTCAGGTTCGCCTGGTGAAGCCTATTTGTACACTTTCCCTTTATAAGACTAGGATATTGTGATTATTCCTCTGAAGCTCCAAATTCCTGTGCCATGTGCAAGTCAGTGTCAATCCAGTTAGTAGTCACCTGCACTGAGCATATTCCTCCCCATCGCCTAATAAATGGTCATCTGGTCTATGGTATTTCGTTGGATCCATACGGGCTTGTATGGGCGAGTAACCACACGTCCATCTGATGCCTTCAGACATCCACAATGAACTTTGGCTGCATGGAATTGTCCACTCTCCAGGGGCGACTGAACAGCCACCAAAGGTGTGGGTTTAATCAGTAGACGAAAAATCTGATTTATTTTCAATAACCATGATTTTGTTCTCAATGACACCAGTGTCGTACCGATTCATGCGTTTTTAGTGCCCTTTCCCGGGTGATAGTGAAGAAGAGATTTTCGAAAACATCACCACACAAGAAGTCAGATATCCTCGGTACTTGAGCATGGAGGCGACAGTTATAATGCGCCGGTTGATGCGACGAAATGTGAACCAGCGACTCGGTTCCTCTTCGGAGGATGCCGCTGAAGTTAAACGCCAACCATTCTTCCGCAACCTGGACTTTGATGCTCTACTAGAACGCAAAATCCCGCCGCCATTCGTTCCCACACTGGTGAGTTCCTGTCTTATGCAGCCGATCGTACTCTACCGACTCGTGTTATTTGTTTTCTATGGCTTCAATGATCCTTCAGAAACGGACGGCATCGTTGTTGGTTGTTCAATACGCACTTTTGCAAGTGAATGCTTTTCCCCTGGACTATTCAAGCTTAACATTGATTCGCAGCTAGCTTGAGTTATATCAGTAGTTAATGCGCGATGTTGCTGAACTTGAGGTCCATTGTTCGAACACAACCCAAACATCTCCATTGTTCCTGTCTAGACTTGAGCATCCTTACAATATTTCAGCTCTCGTCTATTTCCGATGAGACGTCAGCTAGGTACCGAAAGGGTGTTACGGCTGAACGATTATTTTCTTTTTGTTAATTGGCAAAAAGCTTAGAACACTGGTCTGACAGGAGATGACTCCAATGAAAGTGTAAATCGGCTAGTGAACTTGGAAGTCTGTTTTGTTCCGAGGCAAGTACTGTGTTCAGTATGGCATCCTTTATGGAAGTAGAGATGCCGGTGATCGTTTTAAGATTTTCACACCGTGTGACATGCAGTGGCGGTGGTAGTGCATTCATGCCTGCATCATAGTCCTTTTAACTGGATATTCAAAACATCGAGCTATTTAGTTTATCTAACATAAAACCGTGGTTTTCATTATCCTCGCTAGCTTCTGTAGATTTCGTTTTCGTATATCTAACAACATTGTATGAATAAAACGAAACAGAGGAAATAGTCAGTGAGCGAGGATTGGCGTTGTTCTTCCGTCTAGTTTTTGCAGAGTTGCAAATAGTGCCAAGAAGCCAATAGCCATTCTGTTCTTTAAGGTACCAGTCTACGTTAGATGATGTACTTATCTACTGCTTTGCGCATGCACCGGCACTGTCCTCAAAGTGTTTGGTTTGTTCGTGCGTACAATACTAAACAGATTAGCAGACCTCAATGCACTTAAAACCATCCAGATTTGAGCCACCCTCTGAAGCTCTCACTGAGAGCATGCTTTCGAATGCATTGACCATCGTTACATATAATCCCTCGATGTCAACTGAGTTCCTGTTATGTACAACCTTGGTGCATATGGGGAAGAAGAACCCAACATAGGGTGCAAATTACTCGAGTACAGACAACCACAATGGTCAAAATGCCGTTGGCCGTCCATATTGAGCAATTATTGGGTGTACTACTCAGATTCAGTTATCTGGAGAAAGAACCGACAACCTAAACCTTTGGGTTTGGAATTTCGAATCACATAAGTTTCAAGGCTTGGGTATCTCTCTGGGCAACAGAATGAACTACTTACCACCTTTGCTCAAATTTGGAACATACAATCCACCGTGATAAGTGTTCTGGAGCTTGAGAAGTTACTCATGGTTAGTATCTGATAGTATAGTCAACCTCTCAAGGTATTCTTCTAAGGAAATGGTTCGAATTCATGCTTTTAGCCATTTACTGAAGCTCTAAATCTCACCATTGTTTTGTCATTCCATTGATCCAGAGAGGAACTGAAGATGTTTCTAATTTTGACGAAGAGTTTACACGAGAAGAGGCTGTGCTGACACCCGCCAAAGACCGACCAGCACTCACCGACAACGACCAGGCCTATTTCTTCGACTTCGACTACATGCCTTCCTCAATCTAGTCATATTTCGAATCGTGAACAGGCTTCTGGGCAGTCAATACGCAGGACGGGCCAAATGAGCGTTCACGTTTTACAATCCCTCGATTATTGCAAAACATCTCTAGTGTTTGGAGGCTCGTCTGATCATCGAGAACTATTCCCGCCGTTCTTGATCTCCGACCTTTTTTTTACGGCCTAGGAAGATTGCAGCCTAACTTCAGTATTTCTTATCCCTCGCCTTATGCCATTCATAAGTGACCATGTGAACTTGCACGTCTGCTGACCCAAGAGCAATCCATTGTGCAAGAATCTCCTTCCAATTGTTTTATCTGCACTGCCGTTGTTTTTCTATTTCGGGTTTGATTCACAAGCAGAACACTAAAGATATTACTACGTGCGGAGGGCCTAATTGTTTTGTTTCCTTCCCCCATATAACCATGTGTAATAAAATCGGATGTTACCCTTTGGTTCTGATGAGTTAATCGGTCATTTTAAAGAATTGGTCTCCAAACAGTCTTTTTTGTATTCCTTTCCCCCTCTGTGTGACGGTCTTTATGTCTTTAGACCATATTCACTGACTCAAATCCATGGTCTTTCCCGGTGTTACCAATCCCCTGGTTCCTCCTTGCTTCCACATGGAATTGGGGCGGGATTCGATTACAGATTCGACCACTTTTCCTTTTAACTTCCTGCCAATTCGTTTTGCGCCGCACAAACAGTAATGCGATTATGCTTGGAAGCACACGTTTTTCCCGTCGTATTAGCGTTTTTGCATTTTCACCACTCTGCCCTTGGTCCCACGTCACTCCCCTGCCGCTGTCGCTACTGCTGTGCGCTAAACGAGCCAATATGTATCTGGCCAAATGACTATTTTTTGCACTGCTGATCATTTGTTGGTATTTGTGGTTCATTCACACTAGAGCCCATAATGTGCGTTTAGTACCGTCATTCCGATAGTTTCCGATTCTCTAGGTATGCAGTCTGGTCCATTCTGGTGGTTACCGTCATTCCGATAGTTTCCGATTCTCTAGGTATGCAGAGTCTGGTCCATTGTGTCTGGTGGTTTGTTTAAAGCAACGGTCATCAACCCTAGTGATATCCCCCATAAACGCGAAGACAAATGAACTCAAGTTAGCCTTAGGGGCTATAAATCTTGAGGTGTACTGATATCGTATTCCGGCACATGAAGCATACTTCGCCGTATTTGTTTGTAAAGTGTTGTGCTGTTTTTCCAAGCTTAGTTTTGGTTAGGATAGGCACGTGATCCCTCCCAGGACATGTGCGATGTGGTGATAAAGATGTCGTGCTTTCAGGTAATTTTCATACCACTTTTCATGGGCATCGGTTCTGCTGTGGGTTGAACGTTTTCTTATTTCGGCTACTCTTTTAAAAAAGTACGATATTGTTTGAAGGAGATAGTCAATGTTATAAAAACCTAGTTCACTTGCATGATCGTTTCGATAATGAAGTTCTGTCAAGTTGGTAGCACATCGGTCCTCGTGTATCTTAAGCGTCCCACGGCAGCTGTGCATTGTCAGCCTATCAGACCTAATGTTAACAAAAACGGTTCAACTAAGATTATTGTACATTTCTTCGGCATTTGGCAGTGGTGAAGTCATCGTCACCACCGTGAGTTTTTGCCGATGATGGCTGTCGTCGTTGTAGGACCCTACAATGTAGTCCATGTCGAGTCAAGAGTTTCGGGGACACTACCTAGCATCAGTTGGTTGTTCTATTGTCAGGAGTGTCAAAGTCAGGGCTGCGATTTTCAGTACGCTTGTCGTTTTTTTTCAAAATAAAATCCTCTTATCCATTGGATACGTAAGCGTGCGTATCACTGCTCGTTTAGAGGCAACGTCTGACCAGTACATGACTCCAATCTCGAACCTTCACTGTCAACACCGAATATAAGGAATGCGTACGAATGGTGCCATATTTTCATTATTAGGTTGTACAACAAGTGACTTAACGTCTATACCGATTCTGTTAGGTGAACCTTTGTGGAGTAGGTTGTTGCCTTACAGTTCCGCTTTTGTGAATTAGAACTCACCGCCGGAAGATACACATTCAGACTTTGAATATATTAGTTGAAGCGGAAGAAAGGGATGTGCTTACAGTCAGTGGGATTGTGTTATCACATTCTGACTTCAATTGCATTGACGAGAAAATGGGAACTATGTGTGGTACAAAGTCAGTCACTGGCATTAACATGTGATCGGTCTAATTCAGCCGTTCCAGTTCATCTATAAACTATTAATGGGAACCCAGTGAATTCACTCCTCAACTAAGAAATTCCAGACAGTTTACTGTACGACTTACGGTCATCGAGTCATCAAATTCATATACTCGGAAGACGTGGTAGGTCTACAGGTGGTTCGAGCCGAATATAATGCTGCAGGTGTGCCCCTGGCGCCGGTTTAAACCCGAGAGACTAAGATCGGCGTGTGAACTTGATGTCATGACGATGGGCACTGTCGTCCGTCAGCTCCTTGGAGCTTCAGCGCAATCCACTCCCCCCTAACATGGCACCATGCCAATGTTACCGAAACACGTCCATTAGTACACCGTCAAGGCTTATATTCCCCTTGTGGCTAATGATTTTGCCATCCTTGAGAGGACAATATCGGTAAAATACTTGTTCAGGCTACCACAGCTATTATAAACGGAAGTGTCTTGCGTTTTAGTCTACCGGCAGCTTTTTCCGTATTTTCGTCCAGATCAGGACAATAGTTTTTAACCGTGCTGATTATCCATCTGTGCTTAAAGCACAGTATTATTCCCACATCCCTGATCGGGAAGTCATCGGATACGTCAGTTGCTTCTGCTAAAATTACTTTGTCAGCGGCCGTTATTCCTCAAACAGAGGATTTACCTAACCATCCAGCGATTAACCGATGTACACCGCCATGCCAGTCAACTCTGCCAAGATATTCAGACCGCGATCTCACCCGCCGGCTTCCAAATGCACAACACCAAAGCCACAGTTGAAGCTTACGCAGGGCCGATACGCAGGGCAGATA
Organism: Opisthorchis viverrini; assembly: GCF_000715545.1. Taxonomy (NCBI): domain Eukaryota; kingdom Metazoa; phylum Platyhelminthes; class Trematoda; order Opisthorchiida; family Opisthorchiidae; genus Opisthorchis; species Opisthorchis viverrini. The sequence goes on from NW_008751790.1 coordinate 574,853, forward strand.
CGCAAGTTCGACCAACTGCTTTCCATGACTCAGGGCTCTAGAAGGTCACAGAAAGAACTAAACCATCCACCAATTACTGTTGTGCAGTTAATTTGTCAGGTAGATCATTGAGTGAAGACGAACGCTGTCTGTTAGAAAAGGGATTCAAATTCGCTGTGAGCAAGAAAGTAAAGAGAGCGGAGAAAATCATTCCTAGCGTAGAGTCGGTGTTTCAAAGGCTTCTTTCAGCGGAATTTGAGAAGATACGAGTACAGTTGGTCACGGTCCTAAAATCCCAACAGCCCGGAGCTCCGAATATTGCACCATCAGAGTGGAGAGCGTTGAACAAACTGAGACAGGTAGATAGTATTGTCATTACCACAGTAGTCAGGGAACACCCCGCCGATGGACCAACAAATTACCGGTAGCAGTATTCAAAAATGAAAGAGTAAGGTTGAAGTTGGTAGGTATTTAAGATCCGTAATAAACCATTTAGGGCAAGGTAAGTGGTATCGGTTGCACCCAAAAAGTGCGATTCAACAACGACACTCCGGACTGCCAAAAATCCACAAGGCAGATGTCCCGCTAAGGCCAATAGTGGATGCTTTAGGCTCGCCACCACATGAACTGGCCAGATTCTTAGCTGGTATACTAGAACCGCTCACGGGGAAATCAAGCACCTTCACTAGGAGTTCGTACGACTTTGCCAGCAAGGTCGCAGGACTTCCTTTGCAGATGGACGAAGTCCTCGTGAGTTTTGACTATCTCAATGTACACAAACATCCCTAGGACAGATGGTCTGGAAGTAACTAAGAGGTTGTTACTGGCTAACACGACACTCGGGGAACGGGCACAGCTCTCGGTGGATGAAATAGTTGAGGTCATAAGAGTGTGTTTGAATCTTGATCAGTTCCTTTTTGACAATTGTTTAGTCACAAGAACAAGGTCTTGCAATGAGATCCTCAGTTTTAGCTAATATTTATATGGGGGAATTCGAACAAGTAGCCTGAGCCGGAAGGTTTTTTGGCGTCATGTTGACGACATTTTTGTTGTAATCAAACGAGATAACGTGAACAGCTTCCTTGACTATCTCAATAGTTTAAATCCACACATCAAGTGTAGCGTGAAAATAGAGTCCACCTCCGGCACATTACCCTTTCTGGACTCTATGATACAAGATTGGTGGGAAATTAAAAACTACGATCTACCAGAAACCAACATACACGGAAACCTTCTTAAACTACTCATCAGCACATCCAAAGCCCGTGTACGCCTGTACTGTCTCATCGACGTTTCGTCCGGTCAGAGCGCTGTGCACAGAAGAGATCGACCGAACTGCAGCTCAAATCGAGATTTCCAACAGACTTCAAGAGATGGGATACCAAGGGAGCTTGATTAGGCATCAACTAAGGAAGATATTGGTTCCAGTATCTAGACCCAGTAAGGAATTGACTAGCACAGCAGCCATTCCATATAAGGCAGGAACATCGAAGTTTATTCGAAGACTGTTGAACTTAGCCAACAATCGAGTAGCTTTCCAGAAGGGAAAAACGCCACACTCAGTTTTTGTGCAATTGATAGATCCCTTGTCGGTTGAAGGGACTAGGGACTGCGTGTATATATTTAATTGCAACGATTGCACTAAGGTTTACACAGAACAAACTGCCAGAGAATTGCACACCAGAATTGGTGAGCATAAAAGAAGGATAAACAAACCGCCAAGGAATGCAGAAAAATACCAAGCACTGGTCAAAGACTCAGCGATGGCGGTACATGCCTTAGACACGGGACATAGAATAGATAAGGAGAATGTGGAAGTTTTAAGATGGGGACTGCGATTCACACCACAGCGGTTGATAGCCGAGGCGGTGGAAATTACTAAGCATCACAGCGTGAATAGAATCGAGGGTGTGGAACTGGCAAGCATATGGAAAGCAGTCTTAGATAAGCCAAGTTGACGCGTGACTGTCTGGTTGTCAAACCACGTGGAGTCATTAAAAACTGGGGGGTGGGGGTGGGAATCCCAATCCGACCAAAGTTCACAGCATCCCTCTTACACAACTATTTTATCACTAGCTCATCCACACAGATGGACAGAAAGTTCAAACGACCGTCAAATGGGCCGAACCAGAAGAACTAGACCCTAAGGGGGACCCAAACACATGTAGGTTTCCCCATCAGCCCAACACTTGTTCACCCACCCTAACACATAATAACCCCTTGGCCGACACCCAACAGAGATTTAGCTTGGCTTAGCTGATTGGTTCTCTTTCTGTCTTAAATATCGACCGACCTCGTAACCTAGTCACTTGGCCTGACGAAACTTTTATGTCAAAAGCGAAACGTCGCCCGGCAATAAATCTACCGATTGTTACCAAACGTTCCCGAAAACGATGACTATTCAATCGGTTCCGAGCATTTTCCACCTGAATAAAGCATCTGCTCTTCAGATATGGATACCTGTCAGGCTGACCACTTGGCACACGTGAACACCCCATCGCCACAATCGGGGCACCATCGTCATATTTCCCCATCCTGTCAGTTGCTTTGCTAGCGCGGCACTATTTCCCATGAAGTCCTATAAGCAGGCTCCAGCTAAAACATGTTGTTATCCTATAAGCTTCATTCTATGAAGGAGATCTCGGCCAATTTCCGATTTCGGAGTTGCGATCCATACTACCTGCTCGATTGTTCAGGGAATCGGCTGTATTTGGGTGGTTGTCTTTTGGACGGAGACCGCAACTCGCACTGGATTAGTGATCGGATTCTGCTGTTCTCACCAGTTTCGTTGCGGATGGATGGGCAATATTCATGGTTGATTCTGTCTGATAGTTTCTCCAAAACAGGCAAGAGCTCTGCGTCAACGGTAAACTGCAAACTGTTGTCCGTCGGACATCGGGTTTGTTGTCATATCTGTTTTTCCGCATTGCCCTTCCCTATTTTGATTAGTGATGCCTACCGAAGCGAACATAACCAACAGATGCTTACTGGTTTTTGCTCACATGTCTGTTGATCTGTTCGTTGAAATTCGCAAATAAATGACTTGAAAGCGTTTCTTCACCACACGAGGAAACACCAATAGTGTACAGTTAGGTGGGTCCCACTGAAGCTTGGCGGATAGATCAACAGCCCCCTGGTCAAAAAACCAAAAAACTCACCCGAGCCACTAATATCTCGACACATTACCAACAGCAGATGTTTCTTTTCCATTTTCATAGGTATGCATTCTCGACTACATGTGGGTGAATGGCAGCTGTAGCGCATTTGATCGTCAGTGCTAAGCCACTAGATAGCTACACGTACTTTATCAACCACAGACTGTTCTCGTGCAGCTGAATGCAGTGCTGCGCACAAGTCTTTTATGCCTATATAGGTCTGAGGAAAAAAGGTCGATGAACAAGCGCGTGAGAGTCTGTTTCTAGCCTCTACACGGCCTAAAGACGATGAAATAGCAAGGAACACCGGCAATATCGAAGTGTTAGTATTAGGTATATATAGTTTCGCGCCAGGGCTCCACTCATCAGCAAATTGTTAAGGTGGCATTTCAGTAACCAATACTGTCGTTCACAGGATAACGTGATTAGAAATTTGGGCAGTTTGACAAGTTTCCATACGGTGATAAACCATAGGATACTACCATGACGGTACGTCTGCTCACCGCACAAACCCACACACTCTTGGGTATATTGATTTTTGAGTCATTACTAAAATATATCACTTGCTCTACAGAACAGCAATATGTTGTGTCTCTGAGTAACTCACGTTTGCGTAAACATCAGCCTCTGCAGTGATGAAACGCCCGCGTGCAGATGAAGCCTGGTTCAAGGACATCGCTTTAGCTGCGTCCGTAAGCAGTCCGCAGAGCGGTCGGTTCTGTCCTGCTTTGAAGTAAATAAATCGACAGAACCTCGCCCTCTTTTCATGAACAGGGGCTAGTTGAATGAGCAGGAAACAGTTCAAACCGCACCTGTTGCGCATGGAAGAATATTGCCGCGACAGTTGTTCCTCTTCTTTGTGTAAAAAATTTCATCACTGCATCCTTGAAATTTGCGGAGCATCCTGATTTTTCCACACTGAACATAAGCCAATTCCATAGTATAGGATCTTCCAGATTTCGGGGTTCCAAATCCATAATTTTGTCCGGTTTATTAGATTTTTTGCCGTTTCGAATTCCTTTTTTAGGATGGTGATATTCAATGGATCACTTTAATGTGATATGGACCTCCTTGTGGTAACACAAATCCGCGTACTTCTTTTCTTCGTCTGGTCCGTCGCTTATCCTTGGTTTCCCGCAATTACTTTGTAGAATGAGTCCCGGTGCCTTTAAGATGCTTTTGGCATCCATCAAGCCTTGAATGGTCGGTAAATGAGAAATGCCTTTCTTGACTTGGAGTGGCTTATGAAGAGTTTTTCATGTTAGACCATTCCTATCTACTTTCTTCAACCAAAGTTGGGTAGCAGTGAACTGAAAAAACAACATAAATAGTTTTCAATCAATCGGAAAAAGTTTGGAACCGACTGAGAAGTCATCGTTTCAGAAGGGATTGGTGAACGGTAGTTTTTGATTGAGTAACCCATCGCTTTTGACACAAAAGCCTCATGAGGCTAAGTGAGCAGGTCACCAGTCAGTAAGTCCTCCTTATAGAGGAAACTACTCACAAGGTTGCTGAAAACTCTTCGGCAGCACCGGTTTCGCCCTTCTTGAGGCTCATCAGGTAGGCGTTGTCCCCGAGTTTCCGTCAACCTTATGATATACTTGAACCCAAATTGGACTGTTTTCGAGAAATACACTCATTTGCAAATCAATTTGGTTTTGAAAAGACTCAACTGAATCTCTCGTTTATGATATTCCACACCAGATCAGTGTTGAGTGTCAATTAACGGCTCTTGTCACTAGTGTGGTGACCAAAATCTTGAATTGATAGGTTGGAGGAGTTTCAAATTAGTTCCGGTCGGCTTTTGTTCCCTATTCTTTTTATTGACCCGAAGTTTACCTTCGATTGCGTTAGACGTCTGTTGACATGAGATTGTTCATCACTACTATCCCTAATGAATTAGTATGATTGAACAGATTCATTAAGTGCCTACGGATTCATTGCAGGCTAATTACATAATGTGGCTTTAGACCGAGCCGTCCTTTATCACTTTTTAAAAATCTTTTGTTAATATGCTAATCGACTGTTCATTACCTGCATCCAACCACTAGGAAGTTAAAATACTTCCAGAACCTTCGCTCTCAGACATCGAGTTTGCTGTTCTACTTGGAATAGATTACCCGGAAAGGCAAGTATGGCCAAAAACATAGTTAATTCGAGGACTTCTTTTTGATGTATCTTCAACCGGTTTTCATGGATATAAGTACCAAGATATATAGGCCTCAATTATGATGCCGCACAACTCCATAGTCGCCCATCGTTGTCTTTCAGTGATCCGACCAAACATGGTAACAAATACAGATACCAGATTCCGGCAACTTTACTGATCCGAGCATTTAGCAGACCAATATTGCCCCTCACCCAAACGGTGCAAGTGATGTTGCGATGGTGGTCCTAAGAGCCCTTGTTTTCCGGTGCCACTTGATCGTATAAATTAAAAAAATGACGATGCAACCGTAAACAAGCCAATGGAACCACTGTTATCGGCCTCCGAGCATTTCTTTGTGTGACGATCGAAATTTGCATAATTTACCGTTTTCACTGCGATCCAGTGTGGTTACGTCAGGTAGGCTGGTCCTAGTTTTGTTGGTTGACATGTTGTCTAGCTCCTTGGCGTGTCGCGACTGCGCGGTTATGCGGGAGACTTCCGGACACACGATATTATGCAGAATCGAATCCGCTAATAACCTGTCATCGGTTTCACGGAATATGGTCGCTCGAACATAAAACAGCCTTTAGGATTATGGTAGTCACTTGCTGCCGGGACAAACAGCGACTTTGGGGTGGTTGCGTTAGAGCACAATCTTTGTAATGGTCACAGGATAGATTTACAGGGTCACGTTAATCTGAAGCCAGTGGACCATAAGTTTCGGCTTGCACAACTTTCGTTCCTTCGTCAGTTGATGTCATGTATTTTGGATGCTAAAACCCAAAGAGACCCCTACTCTTTGAAACCTGTTCCATTTTAGTAAATTATATTCAGCTACATATGCTTTGAGACCATCAACTGATCAGGCCGTAAGGGATTAGAATACCAAGCACTGGTTTTGACTCGCTTAGCAGTTGTAATGCATCCGTTTACCATTACGCTACTTCAACCTTCTAGAGACCATATTCGGATGGTTTAGGAATGTGTCCCCGTAACGGGGTGACCAAGAGCAACTGTATCGCACTCCTTGCCCGCTTATTGGGCAAAATTGCATATGTATACAATTTTTTTCAAAAATTTCGTGAAGATGGGAGATGACAGTTCGTTTTACCTGAAGTAGTCAATAGTCCTGCGCATCCACGATTCACATATACCATTGCAACATGGTAAACCTGTCAATAGCTAAGTCATACAACACTAGTGGCCTTCATGGATAGCTGGGCTACAAAACACAATAAGTTTGAGCGAAGATGCGGTCGTTTCATCGAAGATACTGATGATCGTTTAGATTAATTAAAGGGAACCACAAATAATTTCCTCTTCGGTTTTGGAGGGCTGTCACCTCAGTGAGGAAGGAAATGTCGCTGCTTTTATTAAATTATTCAGCATTTTGGGGGAGTTCACCAGGTTATCTCGCATAAACTATGGAAAGTGGCCCAGTTTAGTCCATAGATTACTCTAAAAGCAATAGTGTTTTGACCACTTTTGTGGTAATTCTTTCAGCCCTGAAATTTCCTATATGTAGAAATGCACCATAGATTCTTCTTCAGTCGATTAAAGCACGATTAGAACAGCTCGTTGGGCTGCTTCCGGTCTCAAAGCAGTGAAGGCTGGGAGAGCTTTAGTTGCAACCGTAAACGTTATATGTTCACAGTGTGCTGATAGTAAAAAAAACTGCCGTTTATTTGAAGGATACTAAAGTGGATGATTTTTCGGGGCGTCTGGTTTGCTCTGTAGTAAAAGCTACACACACGTCGGAAGCTCAGTGAAATTCCGGCATACTCCGTGAACTTCACGCCACTAGCCGCAGCAAACAGGCGATTGATTCTGAAATTGGCAAGCCAAGTGACCATCGGTTTTAGCTGATTGGTATTCGGTGAAGTCCTTATGTAAGTGCAATTCATGACCCCAGAGAAACAGCGTATTTGAGGACCGACAACTAATATTTTCGGTGGAGTCTTTGAGAAACGGCGCAAAGTAAAATACAGGAAGGTATTTGCCTTGCAATCAAAACTGGAATCGAACAGAAGGCCACATTTAGTAATTTCATTGCGCTTGAATTTTAAGTAAGTTACCTATGACTAGTGAGGTTGTGCTCACCCTGTTAGAGCGCAGCGGTTAATCACCTCACTCAACGCTCTCTAGAAAATGGACTGAATTGCCCAGTATGAAAGCCGGTTGGAAAGAACGAAGGATAACAAGCTGCGTATTTGGTTCGCTTATTCCCCGTTGTTGTTAGCTCGCTCATTAGGGGGGAAATGACACCTGAAACACCTAACAGCGTATGTGCAATGTTAACCCGCTTGCATTCGAAGGCGACTGGTACCGGACAATCTTATTTTCACCGATAGCTCTGATTATAGGCCAATTACAGTGCGATTACAATGTGCGAAATTTCACAGATAGTCCAGCTGTTAGGCAAGTCTTCATGACCAGACCCACAAGGCAGGTTGAAGCTCAACTGGTCCAACAAACAACCACCTTTCCACTCGTCCGAATTCCCGGTGGTTTTCGGCATACAGCCATCAGAGTTCTTTTGTTCTCGAATTTTCCGTTCCCTCAGAAATAAAGGGAATGTCCTTGGTCGTTTTAAGGCGACAGTTGAGATAACGAGATGGAGCGATACGCACTTCTCGAAAGCTGCGTATACGCGAATTTGGATTTCCTTCAGCTCCACAGTTAGATGGTTGACGATTCAACCCTGTATCTCGTCAACTTGCCGTTCCATCAAAAAATGGATCTCCCCCGATGTTGTATTTCGATTTCCGGACTATCAAGTACCTTTCGCGTTACCGAAAAGGTTTTTGTTGCTTGACACCGTTTGCTTGCCAATGCTTGCCAGTCCTATCCTTTCTGAGGCAACGTGGCAGTGCATTGACGACTCCTGTACTGTCCTCGGGTGGGTATCTGTGGACATTTCGATAGGCGCTCTAAAGGCGGCCTGAATCCTTCTGGACGATTTCGAATGACCTGACAACTTCTTTAGTATGAAATTTTCACAACACATGGTATCGTTAATCAATCACTTGCGAAAGCACTGCAGAGCCCAACTTTTGACCTGCAAGTTTCCTGAAAGACTCTCAAGATATTGGAACACGATGAGTAGAATAGGAGAAATTCGTCAGAAGTAATGTAATGTACTGAAATGCCATTAGTTTTAACTAAAATGAATTAGCATTTTGTCAAACGTTTTTCAGTACCCTCTGAATATCCGGTGTATTTGGCTGCCTGATATGAGCCACGTCTGCTTTCACTACTTCGTCAAAATAAACTTTGATTTTGGACTGCTAAAGCCCAACGTCAATTTTTCTTAGTCTCAACAGCAAAAATATCTCGCGGTTAGTAAGTGATTGCATCATGACTCGCCTCCGACCACTGTATGAGAAGGTTTCGCGTTGTTATACGCTTCAGTCCCCACAATGTTGCCATGTGAGTTAGTGGTAGTGCATGGAAGATACATGAAATCCAACAGCGATCCAAAGAAAGGCAGAAAGTAACGAGCAACTTAGCGCATGTACTGCGCTTTTTGAGAGGAAAATTTACTCTCATCAGCTGAAAAGCGGACTGGATGCAGTGATAGTTTAGTTGAATGAAGTCTTGGAAATGCCGCTAGGGAAAGGTAATCCCTGGTCACTTGTTTTATTGATTTTACGACGGAATCAACTTTTCTAGTACAGCGTGGGGTTTGGTTAAGTAAGCTACTGGTGCTGTACGGAATCAGCTGGTTACCAATACTAACATGCATTAACAAATGGCGGTGATCCATCGGTGGTCATTTGAATAGGAGAATGTGTTCCAAGCACCACATTCACCGGCCCACTACGCTTTTTCGCGAAATTCCCTTTTTGTCGGCTAATGGTCCTCGCACCAGGTATTTCCAACTATCACTTTATCCGATCTCACCTGGAAGATGGATTTCCCGATGCACACTCAATTCAAACTAAGTCCAGTGGAACTAAGGACGTGCATGTGTGAACGCTTTAACCCGATCATACCGACAACCGCAACTGGATCTCTTACCTCGGTTTTGGTTGTCGCGTCTGAGATAGTTAGGCTATTTGTTCGTAACTAATACTATCATTTATTTTTGAAGAGCATGGTCACAAACATAAAAAGTGAATGCAAACACAGACAGACAGCCAAATTGATCCGGGCGGTGTCATTCTACTTGTATCAAATGAGCAAACACGAATTGTTGCTTGCCAGCCCCAACCAACACTACATCTCCACCACCACTCTGAAATCAGCCCATGTAATTTGGCTGGTTTGTCCCGGTGGTGTGGCAAACGTGTTATTCAATGAGGACAGCTAGTGTACGAGAATGCAGTAAAGAATGACCGTAGTCGTTTGCATTGGTATCTGTTGAATTGTGGACAACGTCAAATAATACAAATCGATGTGGCGGACTGAGCGAAAAGGTGTATACGGAACAAACAAAGATTAGAGGACCATGCACGATAACAGTTCCCACTGGCAAATTTGGGACAGATAGTGGCTCAACACATGTTCCATCTAATTTCATACCACAAATCGTAGTCGAAATTAAATAAAACCAGTGAAGTCATGCATTTAAGTTTTTGTTACGAGCGAAATTGTTATGCATGAAAAGTAAGTAAACTCAAAAATGGCGATTACCACAGAATTTGGGAAGGGAAAATCCTAGCACAACACAGGAATATTGTTAAATTCCAGAAAACTCGGTCTTTCGCCTAAGTGTGTGAAGCACGTGGTATTGTGACTGGCCGCTGAGGGTCATCAACCACAACTGTTCGGTCTGTACAAACAGATAGTATAAATCAGGTGTGAATACACCTGGTTGTGTTGGGTATTCTAGTGTGGACAGTATGACTAGTTTACCCAAAGCCTCAGACGTCTTCCAAGTAGCCGTCCTTGTTTTGTCGATTCACTGACCCATCCGTTAGAATTTCTTGATCGACCGTTCGAAACCAAGCAGATAATTCACTTTAGTCACCTACGAGTACCTGCGGGATAGGTGGAATTCGTGTCTTGGAGCGATGATTTTTACGAGTAGTCAGACAAACCAGTCGGATAAAGCAAAGTACAAACACATCTAGAGTGATGCGAACATGTTTAGCTTTCAGAACGTTCTCAGGGTGCGATGTTGATTTCTGTAGGTCAAATTCTGGCGTGACCCAAGATATGCTGTGCCAGTGAACTGCAGTTTGTGGTTTCCGCCTTTGAGATATATCAGGCTGAATAGCGTCGTGGGGACAGGAATAGAGTCTTTCAAACGAGGGGGACGCGTATCAAAATAGTTAGATTGTCCCCACCTAACAAAGATACTTATCTTCACAAAGGAATTGTTGAGACATGGGTATGGAATCTGACAGACTGTTCACGATAAGATTAGGGTGCCGATCGGGTGACGACCTTGAATTAAGACAAAAAATCTTGTGCCGCTGGACCTCTTTGGAGGCGATAACACATGTATTGTACTGACCGCTTATCCAGATTAGCGTGACTCGTAAAATACGTGGGGTGGATATAACTGTTTGCAGTACTAACTGAAAACTATTTGGCGTGAGAAATCAGAAACCAGGATATTAGTCACAGTGCAGGTGTTTCCGATATCAAAAACCCAAGCTTCACAAGGTATTTAATCTTTATTTTGACTCAACAGATGGGCGTCAGCTGGAATGCGCTGCACCTGCTCTGTAAACATCTGGTTGAATTTCAAGTCCACGACTTGTTTAGAATTAGGTCCTTCGCGAGAATTTACGACGATGTTGACGAAAACAATTTGAACATTTACTGATAGTCAGCTTGTGTGTTTGAGGCCGTGTGCCAGTTTGTGCCATTTTTCACCTGAAATCTTCTGTCTAAGTAAAAACACCCCTGTTATAATTTTATTGACACTAAGTACCAATTGCTGGTGCTATTTAGTCGCCTGAGAGGAGGTCTCCGAACTAAGCGTCCCATGTTAGTATGGTGAGTTTGCCACCCAATCAGACTGATAAAATGCTCGGGCAATTTTGACTCATTCAGACCCACACGTTGAATGGCGGTATTGTTCTACATAGTTCATGTACTTCGCGAAACTCCGCTTCAGTCGGGGATAAGGTAGGAATCCGTGAACTCCTATAATGACGGGAAAAATATTTGGTACCCAATATGCCATGTCATTGAATTCAGTATGGTTTACACTGATAGGAGACAATAAAGGGATTTATACCAATCCAGTGAATACCTCAATAGACCGATGTCCGTTCAGCTCATTTTGACCAACCAGTGGTAAACATTTGCTAAAGCATGAATTAGTGGCTGTTCTTAGAGCTCAGGTCGATTAATATATTTTGTTTTCGAATGGTCAGGATTTCGAAACATGAGCTGATGAACATGGCTTAAGAAGAGCTTATCCTCGTGTACCTACGTTGATGGAATTCGTGTACTCAAAACTAGGAACGACGGGGTGTTGCAGGGAAATCGGCTTATCTCGGTTTGATGTACAGGTCCACTAGTGTATTCGTACTTATGTAAAGTGAGTAATGAAATGTCTCCCGAAAGTGGTTCACAAAATAGTTCAGCTCCATACGCTTGGAAAAGGATGAACAACTGCTTAAAAGATGTTCAACTAGAAGATTCTCATGCTACTTGCGCGTCGCAGTCGGTGAGGACAACCGATCTCTGAGTTTTGCGTACGTGGAAGCTTAATTTAATTTAATAGCTTAATTTAAATAGCCGGGTTCACGTTTTTTGATGAAGACCATCGCATAAATGAACTGACGCAAGCGCACCAAAGGACGAATGAATTGGAAGAATGAGTAGCCAACAAACATGAGAACCGCACTGTTGGGAAAACTCATCTGACTTCAGAAGTGAATGCTCGGTTCAACGCAAAGATTAAATTATGAACTAAAGCGCTTGTTCAAAATGAAAGTAGAGACACCGTAACAATTAAGTTTGTAGAATGTGGTAACTGCAATGTAATCACCTAATTTACTCTGTCATGCCCCAGAAAGAGGCACAAAGTGCTGCCTATTGTGACGCCATCGATTTTTTGTGTGATGGCAAAAGCAAAATGGCGCATTTTCTGTATGAAGCGGAGTCGCATTTAAAAGTAAGACTAGGACAGTGCCCATAAAACTATGTCCGCAACTAATACGGTCACGCGAAGTTCAACTACCTTACGTAGCAGCACATTAGTATAAAGTAGAGCGACAGTCACAAAAACTTTTACTAATTAGAGATCTGCTCAAGGGTTTGGCAAATTTCATAGGAGCTTCGGGGATGTCAAATGATCCCTGATGGGTTGCAGGATGCTGACTATGCCTTGCTCCGGTTTGTGTCAGGGGTGTTCTACACATGTAGGTGTGAGAGGTACATCTGCCTTGATTGATTGGTGATCTCTACAATATCGGTGTTTGTATTTCTACTGAGTTAATATTCTAGTTTATTTGTACTGGTAACGCAGCCGTACGAACGCAGAAACTGGAGAGTTCCGACCACCGGCTATTCAATCAAACGTTTGACCTAAGGGGCTCAATTCTGCTTGAATTTACGTTGATCGGTGAGGATATTCATCATTTTTCCTTACACTCCCTTTTACTCACAACCAAAAAAAAACAGAACCTTTGCCATAACTGTCCTATTTCACCGCACAGCAGCGTTCGAGTGGTCCACAGGATTTTTTGACAAATTAACATTTTTCATCTGTAACCAGTCAATAAAAGCTTGATGCTGGACTAGATTACATGGCTATTCAAGCTGGACTTGAGTCTGCAATTTTCCAACATGCCTGTATGGTTCAGTGAATCATACCTCTGTCTAGAAAACTCCCAGCTGAGAGTTGACAGACTGTAGGGAACAAATACTAGGAACTCAATTTGTGACGTCAGAGAAAAAAATAATCACTTGGGTTCATCGATGGGGTCCTTGTTAGTAGCGTGACGCTTTTCCTGGGTTTTTCAAGGGGTTGATTTTTAGAAATTATCCGGTTTGATGGAGCAGAATATGTACGTACGAATTCCGAGTGCCACCACAAGTCGTTTTATGATCTCATGGGACGGTCACAATGATCTATTCGACACTTCAAAATATAAGATTCTGAGTGATCTTCACTGAGGTTTGAGCGGACTGTCATACGTGAAGAAAGAAATCGTTCAGCTGTAGCACCGTTTCGGTGCCTAGGTGTAATGCCATCCAAAGGAAGCACGAGGGCCGGGATACTGCCAGGTCTGCCAAGCCTGGACAGCGAAAGTCGAGAGGCAGAGGTAGAGCTCGAATCACTGGCCTTCCGGTCAGCAAATCCGCGCTCTTACAACTGAGCCATCTCGCCCCTCTCCGTACATGACGCACGTGCACGATAGCACGTATGACTCAATCCACATAGGGTGTATCCTGATTTCATTCCACAACACGTCACAAGCGTATATCAGGAAGTGCTGTAAGCAAACTGACTCCAGCTTTACCCGAACATGCGGTCTGAATCGGAAAATGAGTTTTATGTGATCACTATCCCTATCTATTCATAATCGTTGATTTAGCCAACCGGAACAGGTTACCACTCGCCCTTGTGCTCATGAGTAAAGCGCAGCTGTCAGATCAACATAGCAAAATGGGGAAATCGCTTCTGCAATTGAACTTGGATAGCACAACGACTAATTTACTGTTGCGTTTCATTCTGGAGATATTCCATCTGTGAAAATTCATTTTGTCTCTGACGCACATAAGCTGCCAGGCGTCCACATGTTAAAAATAGTAGATACTTGGTTAATGACAATTCGGCTGTAAATGTTGAAAGACCGGAGTTATGTACCAAAACTCTTGCAGCCTCAGAAGAAAAAAAGGCCACTGTCAAAATGATAATTCACTGGTAGCGGGCGGCGTAACGTTGACAATTGATACTTCAAAGAAGCAAAAGGTCAGTGGATTGGAACAAAATTAATTGCTCCCTTATGTAGCTTAGTTTGTGTGTCTCACCAGGTGCACATGAACCATGTTATCATATAAATACAAAAAGGTTTTCGTACGTAAGGATATCTTTATGTACTCACTAAGAAATGGAACCGATACAGTGCGTTCACAAAACCAATAAAAATTCATCTACCAGAACAAGTAATCAAGTCTGAGGAAATTGTAAGTTAATATAGGAAATAAGGTTGACTCCGCGTCAAACATTTTTAACAGTTGTTTATGGGATCATTCTGAACCAAGCAGTTTAAGGCATAATTACGTCCGACCTTGTACTTTAGTTTTGTCATTATGTGCTATCTTTATATGGAAAACATTGTTAATCACTAGCCTAATGGAGCAATCAAAAGAGAGCGAATCGTCTCCTTCGCAGTCATGAGTTTTCCAACCCTAGGCCCTGCTAGTTGATAATTGAACAAAGTGTCGAATAATCTGATATCTTTTGACTTTCATTATCGCCTAGCAAGTTATCTAGTTTCTCATCAGTTTATCTCCCTTTTGGAGGGATCTCGCTGTGAATCAGAGCTGCTAAGGAAAGTAATTGTAGATTCCCAATTTATTTAGCCTCGTTACAGAACGGTCAGTCCTATGTGGGTTAGATTCTAACTGAGGACTGCACATTGCAGTCGGAGGTATTTTGTCCTGAACAAGACAAGAAGCTGGCTGCTTTTGTTGTCACATTACTATCCAACTCGAATGTCCCATATAAAACGATATAGTTTTCTCAGGCCCACTGTCCTAACTTGTGGTAAAATTTGGCCCCACTGTCTTCATGGAAGCTGGCTGCTTTTGTTGTCACATTACTGTCCAACTCGATATAGTTTTCTCAGGCCCACTGTCCGAACTTGTGGTGAAATTTGGCCTCACTGTCTTCATAGAACAAACAAGTGATTCTTGATAGAGATAGCTCGGTAAGAAAATTAAAGGTATGTGGCAATCCGGATCCTTCATCTTTACTGCACTTGTCTAAAATGAAAAGAATGGATGTTCAGATCATTGCTTCTTCGTATTATGAGCTTAAAAGCGCTGCAGAGGTAATTAGTGAAAACAAAACATGATAAATCTCGTACAAGTGATAAACTAACTAACCTACTATCCTACTACTAACTACCAACTATCCTATCAATTTCGAAGACAGTCTGACAGTAATACCGTCCTCGAGGTTATTATGAGAACGTATATTACTTGTTAAACTGGGTTGGAAGTTTGAGAGCCAGGAGCAACAACAGGAATTCAACTCATCAGAGGGAAGTATTGTTTCTCGTGAGGATTCCCTGGAGCTCATCAATATAGCTTAGATCTTGGTATGTACCTCGTTTGATTGTAAAACGACATGGTCTCAGGAGGAGTGACAACAGGAAAGCAACTTTGGAACTTTACCACAAGACTAACAGGATACTTTGGAAACCAAAACCCGGTGAAGCAAATACAGCATTTTGGACAGTAAAACAAAACCTGTAGCAATCAAATTTCCAGCTTTGTTTTCGCAGTACTTACACATAATCCGCATGTGGCCTTCAATTATAGTTTTAATCCTACCGAATTACACGCACCGTTAAACCTCTGCGCTATCAATTGACAGACGCTCGTTGGATAGCAGCTGGCGATTATATTATACTGACAGTTTAATTTAATTAGTTTTTGTTGCTAAACCGTGTATAGAAGCCTGCAAAAAATGAACCATAGTCTCTGAAAAATGAGATGTTTGATGTTCATAAAACGTATATTGGTGGACCTTCCCTTCAGTCTCACCTATGAGAGGTCAGATCAGAGCCCTGTTTTCCTGTCATATGTACGATATGTTAATCGCGACCAAGATGATGATGCTACTGTGAACGTTTGTGAAGTTTTTCTGTCCGTTTGATCGGCTGCAGCATGCGGACCTGTTGAGAGTCTTTCTACGCAAGACTTAGATCCAGGTTTGATAAACTGAGTTTGATATTTGGTTACTGTCACCCTGTGCTGATATAACGGACGACTCCCAGCCCCGCCCAAAGCACACAAAGAACTGAAAGAGCTTCACCGGAGACATGTGCCCTCTACTACCCTTAATCTTTTCTGTGGTGATTTATTCAATTTTCGCCTTCATTCTCAGCTTTTTCAACTTGTAGGCTTGTGTTGGCACTCACGATTACTTGACAAGGGCCAACTCCGCAGCAGCGACCGTGCACATATAATCACTTAGTTGAATACCGAACCTTCCACCATTTACGGCTGGAGTTTGTCCAGTGCAGCAATGTTCCACTTTCTCAGGTCGTCCCATACATTCGTCATTCTCTCCTGACTTTCTTCCCTTCTATTCAGCACACCACATTCCTCTTCGTTCAGACTTCTTCAACCAACATGCTGCAACATATTATCCCGGTGGTCACACGTAAAAATCCTCATACGCCTCTGTGAATGCTGGAATCCTCTCTTGAACGCTCAACTGTCTTGCTTCGCCCGGAATTCTCCCCTAAAAAAATAACATCCGTCCTACCTTGGTGTCATTTTTGGCAGGCTGCTCCTCGCTTATCTATTCTAAATTCAGTCCAAATCGATTCGGGCTAGTCGATACGTCCGGGACTAACAGATGAGCTTCAAGCACCATCTGGACGTGCCGACTGCTGCATTAACCGCTGTTACCAAGAAAAATGGCAATCTGGACTGGTTTCTTTCCAGCCGTTTCATCGTTTTTTCCTTCTGTCGGTGCAATCCAGCATACCTTGTTATATAGTCCCCCCTTTTTCACGTCCTCGTTCCTCCACCTAAAAACACCGATACCACAAAACCTGAGTTACGCTCACTTAAATCTAACTTGTGGATCGTTAATGGATATAGCCTCCTTTAGAGGATACAAATCGATGTTGAAAAGCCAAGAAATATGGTACAGTGGTTTAATATCTACTGGGAATCATCAACAGTGAGCATTTCACTTGTTTCCAATGAGGATGAAAGAAGCGAACATTGCTTCTCGGCTTTTCAACATACAGGACCGAATCTCCAATAACATCTCCAAATATTCCCACGCTGTCAACTTAAGGGAAGTGTTCGGCTACGTGGTTTACGGCCTTTACTTTGGATTTCTTCTCGTAAGCTGTTCACATTCACCGAGTACGTACACCAACAGCACACAGCTATCTGCCATCCTATAGTCATGGCGAAAGTTCTGTATCAGTTGGTCGACCATTTACCTGGTGAAAAAGTAAGACACGACAATAACAAGTAAGGCAAATGATCATGAGACTTTCAAAGAATCACCTTGACTGAACCATCCTTCTGCCTATGCCTGTTAAGTAATCGGGAATCGGCTAGACCGAAGGATGATTACTACCAAGGGAATTTACTGGTATCAGATGTAATCGAATGAATTACGTGGGTATTACTTTTGGGTGGCTTCAAGATGAACCAGCTTGTACAAGCAGTCAAAAATAGGTCCGCCAACCTGGCATGTCGAATTCGACACAGAAAGTCGGATTTCGGTTATTTTGACCAAAAACTATATGGTAAGAAGTAAGTCTTCGGTATGTTGCTAATGTTTTATGTCTATTCATCGAAATAACGCTATGAATCTAAGACATTTTCCAACGTGAATTTCTCAATCCCTTCTCAGGCGACCGCTAGTTTAATCTAAAGAAATTTTAACTGGTCAATAGGCTGAAATGGAAATAGTTCGCCATCTTATAGCTGTCTATGTTTTTATCAGACGAAATCCGTTGAAAGTCATCCGCTCGATCCACATACAAACGTTCACGTAGGTATGTTGGTTTAGGTTATTTTGAGTCTGACACAGCTTCACGGCAGTCTGATTTAGCTCACATGTGCTGCCGTTTGCGTGAGCGGTCTGAAATTGAAATGAGCTTTACACAAAGCTCGTACAAATCAAACAAGATCATAAGTAAAAGCTTTGATTTCTGATGGGGTGAATAAACGCACGATGGGTGAACAAGCGTGTTTTGTTGCAGAACCAGAGGTGTGAATTTTCGATCGTCTAGGTGAGTAAAGAACACCTGTCAGCATAGTTCAGGACACTGCACATTGTTGTTCAGCATAAATCAAGCGGTTCGACAGTCAAAGGTTCAGCTTAAAAGTCAGTACAACGTACCAACTATGCATTGATGAGTATTGTGCGGTGTTGCCACTAAAAAAACAAGAACGTCGAACATTGGCGCTTCCCATAGGAAGGGATGTGTGGCATAGGCTCTGTCGTTGAATCACTGGCCCAGGAAAAATATCAGTTTGGTAACTCGCAGCTGCTGAGGTTTCCTGTTATGATCATCAAAATAGCAAAATGTATAAAAAATACCATAGAGGCCACCAGTTTTTTGTTTTACAGGTGAAACAGTCCTAGATCACACGGTTTTCTAAGGAATTTCCCCTTAAGTTATGACCGGGTTATACATTTTTCTACTTGAAAAATACCAAAGTTGTTATTCGTTTTGGGAAAAGACGAATATCGAGGGGGTGAATTTAATGGAAAACGTTTGTCTCCACAATAAACAGAACGACTGGATTTCAATTCCCTGCTTCTATGTAGTTACACAGCCCGCTCAAACTTAGATTTGGTGTTAGGATATGGTCCGTCTTGAGAAGCAAACCGTCAAATGTCCCGTGAATTTTCGGAACCATTGAGCTCTGATAAGAAAATTGGTGACATGATATACTGTGTTTTCGGAAGTGGTTTCCTGAATAGGCAAAACCAAACGGTTATGAGTACACTTGCCTTATTTTTAGTAAATTGAAACATATTGTTCTTTGAGTCTGTGGGCGTTTTCTCCTTCCTTTTGCTTCGCACACCTGTCACTGGTCTCTGATCCAGCAAAAAGTTTTTTCTTGCTGCTGGCTTTATACAAACTCTCCTGAAATGATCATGTTTTAGTTTTTAGCTGTCACAAAACTAGCCGTCTTTGTGGCTTTGGGATTAATTTATTTTCTTTTACTTTTCGCACTAGAGCCCCCGGTTAACAATTCCCAATTTGAAAGTTGAGTAAGTGTGGGTCAACGGAAACGGATAACATCAGTGTGGAGATCACTACTCGGGCTCAAACAGCAGCTGTTTTGGTATAGTCAATCGATTATCGCCTTTGAGCACGAGGCCGTGAATGGCACCAACTCATGCAGATGTGCTATTCAAGACTCTGACTGTCCTCAGTTGAACTTTTGGTTTTGAAAATGGTAATGGTGAACTGCACAATAATCATTTATTGTGTGCGCTTCGAAGCAAAAGTTCCAATATCTGTGCTGCGCACAAGCCTTTTCGACTTTGTACTGAACATTCCTCATGGCTTTTACTGTGACCTTTTCTCAGTTGATCATCGTCCGGCTCTCGAAAAGCCAGGAGACCTGACAAGTGTGACCCAACTTTATTGTATATCTACACGTTTATTTGGGTGCCACCTGCCAGAGTGAGTTACCTTGATTGATGTGGGGCTAGACTGAGGCTGGGCTGACCTGGTTACACTCAGCGAAACAAATTATACCCATTGAATTTGACAAACAAGTTTGGCTAAATAGTTATGTAATGTGACCCGAACTGTCCAAAGATGGGGAAAATATGAGTAACGTCATTATCGGACGGTGATGTATGGGGTCCACTTGGGGAACGACCTAATGCGCAGAAAAACAGAACTGTTTTAGCCATCCATCAATATCCAAAATCAAGAGACAGCTGGAAGAACAGATTCACTACTTGAGACTTACAGATAAAGTCAGAAATCATTCCAGGCTACCAGGAACCCATCTGAAGTTTATTGCAAATCTGCACATCCTTTGTCAGCATGGGAATAAAGTGTTCAGTCTTACTGTCATTTCGCAAGTAATGCGCTTGATTCAATGTTCTTCGGGAACAAAAACTGCGCTTTTTAGCATGGTACATTCCTCTGACAGCCCTTAGTGTAAGAAACAATAACAAAGATCCCAAATACAAATGTCCTGTTTTGTTTGCATCCACGATGTAAAACTGTTCCCGTATCACAGGAGGACAGCAACGTCACCAACATCTTTACAAGTGCTTTTGTTTAAGTACGGCTTGTGAAAAAATGCACTGTTCGAGTGTGTTTGTTGGACTTGTATTTGGACACTAGCAGGAGTGAGATAAAGTTTATTAGTGTGAACCACATTTATCCGTTGTGTAATGTGTGCACCGAGTGGAATTCAGGTTAACCACAGCACACTTGCAAACAGACTTCAAGACGTTTTGTTCTCTAGAAAACCATACTGTTTCAGCGTTCATGTAGAAACATTCGAACTTTCAAGTTTAAATTGCAATTTTGTGAAGAGTTTTTTTCCGGTTTAGGGGTTCGGGTTAACTCAACATTTCCGTAATTTTTAGATCACAATTCTTCTGCGCCTCTAAGGACTACTACGCTTGCAAAATCCGTTCATTACGCTGACAGGAGATGACAATATAATAAATTGACAATTTTACAGGTCTACGATAGGTTCCTGTTGTAGATAAATTTATTTTTTCAAAGGTGATAGTCATACATCACCGTTTGTGATGGTTATTAGCATGAAATGGTCCCCAATAAGGGTTGCACATCAAATATTGCGCTTTCATTCCAGATTTGCAGTGAGATATAAAATTCAACAGCAACTCTTTCAAGCACTGCTTCAGAGTGGAACATTACTTTCCCATGTATGATCCATATACTAACTAATATTAGTTCTAATAAGCCTTCTGGTATTACTCTGTTCATATGCCCGTAGTACGTGCTGCACCGTGCTGAGTGCTAAATGTACTGAAAATTGCTATGCACTATCGAGGTGCATACCGTTTAAGTGGACTGGCGGCCTGATCATATCTCAACTAGAAAGGTCACATGATGCGTGGGAAGATGAACGCTTGTGCACATAGAGTCAGTAACTGCAGTATTTGCACCCTATGCATTTACCGATTGCAGACGCTCTCAAGTAATCAGAGGTGTCGAAATCCTATTCAGAAACAGCTTCCTTAGTGTGGAACTCCAAATTGGATGAATAACAGCAAATAACTTTGTAATCTGCTCCGTAAGACAGGCTGAAGCGTACGCATGGATGCGTTCCGAGAATTGTTCACATGGGTTGGGACGAAGGGCGATATATTCATAGGAAAACTTGTGTGTACTTGACCAAGTTATTCGTATCTTCGTGTTCTAGCGGAATATAATGCTAAGAAAACCTCGGGGACTACGCCTACCTGGTAATCAACAAGACGGACAAAACCGGTCGCGGGTCATCAGGGTTTTCATCAACCTTGAGAGTAGTATGTTCTCTCAGGAAATTTGTAAACTGGTCCATTTCTCCAACTGTTGCCCTAGTTAGGAGCGCGACTACTGGTTACCAGTCAGTCTTCTCAGTTCGATGTCGCGAAGAGACACAGCTGGTGGCAATCGTATGACAAGCCGTTTTTCAAGCATGATCTCCATAATTAATTGGAAATCAATTAAAAGTGAACTGATTTATTAGCGATAAATATGAACATGGAGCATCCTGGTTTGGAAGCACTGTTAACTCAGCCATGCAAAATCATGAGAGTTACAATTTAAAGGTGCGAATCCATATGGTATGACTTCCGTAAAAATTTCATACAAGGTCACAGTTCGCTTCAAGTCCTCGCACAAACTTGCGAACTACCCATGTTCATCTTTGTAATGTACTAATCATAAAGTTGCTGAAAATCCGTCGACAGCCCACGACCGGTTTCGCCCTTTTTGGGGCTCACCAGGTAATCTGGTTTCAAGAAAAACGTAAGGTTGACGGTGACCCGGGGCTGCGCCTACCTGATGAGCCTCAAAAGGGGCGAAACCGGTCGTGGGCTGTCGACGGATTTTCAGCAACTTTATGATTAGTACATTACAAAGATGAACATGGGTAGTTCGCAAGTTTGTGCGAGGACTTGAAGCGAACTGTGACCTTGTATGAAATTTTTACGGAAGTCATACCATATGGATTCGCACCTTTAAATTGTAACTCTCATGATTTTGCATGGCTGAGTTAACAGTGCTTCCAAACCAGGATGCTACGTGACACTAAAGTGCACTTTTCCATGGTAACAATGTAACGGGCAAATGTTAAGTGAGTCAAATTATAGCTACCCATTTTGTGTAATAAGCAAGAATGAATAATTAAAAACTATGAGTTGATCCTGCTATCAGTGCTACACATTGATTAATTCCGCTGTTGGGCTGAATCGATGGACTCTGTTTGTCCTGAATGAAGCCTTTCTCCTTGAAATTTGTCCCTTATTTGGGTACCGCTAGGGTTTATTCCATCATCTCATTGGATGGTTCCACCTCTGTAAACACAATTCATTGCTGGAGTTTGCTAGGTTCTCCTCAATTCAGCGCTTGCTTAGTACTGTTGCTATCATGAGCGACACTACTGGTGTAACGATGATGCTACTGATGAGGAGGTATGCGAGTAGTATGTTTTCTTCTTGTAAATTCGCTTTGCGTCTCTTGAAAAGGGAGGTAATTTGTGGAGTCAATTTGTAGCATTTGCTTGGATTTGAACAATGAATGATTGGGGTCAATGAATATTCAGGAAAGTTCAAGAAGACGCGCTCAGGAGAACATGAATGCCCACTTTTTTAAATAAGATGCAAATGAGAGTTTTGCTTCCCTGTCCAATAGTCTGTAACTGGTCAAGTGGCATTTCCTAATAAATAAGTCCGCAGCGAAGACCTTCTTCCTTTCACTGGTAGTTGAATTTTACTTTGTACCAGGATTATTTGACGTGCTATGATGTGACTTTAGATGGAAAACTGTGTTTGGGTTGTAGACGGGATACCCAAAATCAACTTGGATCCAAACTACTGGTTGATGAGTATGCTATACGCCCTAGAAGACATTTATTGTCATTTGACCAGAACGCATGTTACTAGACCATTGTGCAGCCTACATGTATAGGACTCAATTTGTGTTCTAAATTTTTAAACACTTGCAGTTCCTCTCTGTGTGCGAGAGGTCCGTTTGTATTCTGGGAATAAGGCAGAAATCAAAGTTCAGCAGTTTTCGATCCATTATCTTAGTTTTCTACTCTAAATAGTTCCTTGTGAACTTGGGGGCTGATCTGTTCGTGAGCTTTTTTCTGCAATCTGCATTGGCAAATGCCGGCGCATGACAAACCTTTCATAATTCACAGAACACGTTAGACGGCACCAGGCTCAAGCACCAGTAGGCTGAATCGCACACGTTCATTATGCATTCTGAAGAAAACGACGAATTTTCGTACCCAAGTCCCATGCTGATCGCTTTGCTTATCTTGTAGAAGCTCGCCTCCGACGTACTTACCTGTTGACTTATTAATTACCACAGAATGCAAGCTCCTGATACCTGGGAGCAAGATACTCACGTGACTAACACGATCTGCTTTCAGCTAGCTTTCGACCTTGATTGACGAAATTACGTTACTGTCTCTCCAATTCCTAGTGACGTTCCACATACAGATGCTGTTAATTCAAACGGAAAAACCGTTTTTTTTTCGGAGACTTAATTAGCATGTTAGGGCAAATCGTTCTTTAGGTCTGAAGATCTAGGGTACATGCATGGCCGTATTTCAAGATAAACGGTCTCAAGTGTTGGACGAATTTGATGCTACAATAGTTAACAAAATCGCAAAATCCCAGACAACAATGTTAACGTAACCAGTGCAGTGCATTGAAGCACTTTTGAAACAGAAAATAGATAAATGGGGAAAACAGAATCTCCTAATAAAACTGATTGCGTCGCTATCAGATTTTTATGTTGTAGTTGAACTGGTTATAAATGAGCACATGTTCAAATGCCATATTAGCTTCTTCTGGAGATAGAGAGATGGTTTCCGTAACCATATTCCAAAGGCCATCGCAATCAGTGGCTTCTCAAGTTTCAGTTCAAGTAGAACTGTCTCGTGGACTGACTGAAATGCGTTCTATTTTATATAAGGCGATCAGCCTCAGACAAATGTGATACAGTAGCTGTCCAGCTATGGTTCTTTATTTCCTCACCCATTGAAATGAAATGATGGTGAAAAATCAAGTCTTACATACGGTAAGTCCCTGACGAACTCCGTCCTGTGGTCATGTGGTTTCATTTGGTGATAGATGACATATTTTAACACCTACTACCGAATTTTTACTTTGGCGCTCTATCTTGTTGGCATTAGTACTAGTAATACTGCCCTACTGCTAGGGTTTACATGTGAGCACACTCCAAAATGGGCAGGTGGAAAGGCGGATGTAAACGGATTTAGGTAACTTTCCATTTTCAACCTTTTCACTATTCAATATACGCGATGCATACGTATATACATAGAGGTATACATACATACATACATACATACATACATACATACATACATACATACATACATACATACATACATACATACATACATACATACATACATACATACATACATACATACATACATACATACATACATACATACATACATACATACATACATACATACATACATACATACATACATACATACATACATACATACATACATACATACATACATACATACATACATACATACATACATACATACATACATACATACATACATACATACATACATACATACATACATACATACATACATACATACATACATACATACATACATACATACATACATACATACATACATACATACATACATACATACATACATACATACATACATACATACATACATACATACATACATACATACATACATACATACATACATACATACATACATACATACATACATACATACATACATACATACATACATACATACATACATACATACATACATACATACATACATACATACATACATACATACATACATACATACATACATACATACATACATACATACATACATACATACATACATACATACATACATACATACATACATACATACATACATACATACATACATACATACATACATACATACATACATACATACATACATACATACATACATACATACATACATACATACATACATACATACATACATACATACATACATACATACATACATACATACATACATACATACATACATACATACATACATACATACATACATACATACATACATACATACATACATACATACATACATACATACATACATACATACATACATACATACATACATACATACATACATACATACATACATACATACATACATACATACATACATACATACATACATACATACATACATACATACATACATACATACATACATACATACATACCTGCTTACATACGTATATTTACACATGCATACATACATACATGAATGCATAATTCATACATACCGTAGGCTAGCCAAGCTAATGGCAAAATATCGGCAGGGTGATGTTCAGTTTTCTGTTATCGGAAACAGGGACGTCAAACTTAAGCGTATTATAGTCGCACTAATTGTCCTGCCATGCTTCAATATTCTGGGCTTCAAATGATGAAGCTGGTGCTAAAAAGTTTGCCTTTTATTCTAGTGTGTCGAAACGGCAATACGACAAACTGTTCACTCGGCCAAATGAGGACCATGCAAATACGAAAAATATTCAGTTACTGTGGACAACATGGGATTGAAAGTGTAGTGAGCAGGGTTGGGAAAGTGATAGTTGTTTTGTAGTCGCTAGGTATCAGTAACCAGCATTCATCAGCTTATTTCCAGATATTCCTGTCATGAAATATGAAATGAGTATACTTGTAGTTCATATTTTCGTTCCTCTTTTCTGCTACTTAAAGTAAACTCTGACTATTGGATTCCACGAAATATAAACCTAATTATTGTGGAAATTCCAGACGGTGAACGCAGCACTTTTGCATCCGGAAACCTAATGGCAAATAGATTCGCATAACATTAGCATCACTAATGTCCTAACATGTGACTTCATCTACAGTGCACATAGTGGCCATGTGTATTGCCGGGTAGCTTTAATTTTCTGTTGAATGTCGGAAAAAACTGCCAATTTGAAAAAAGATGCACAGTTGGGTAACCTGTCAACCGCCTTCGCGTGAAATGAACAAAGAATTCCGTTTACCGCCTAGTGACCCAGTTAAGTGATTTTATATGAATTTGTCAGTGTTGCATTTTCCTGTCGGTACACTGGCACGTTTGTCAATAATTCGCTTTTAGCTACCAAAAAAGTTGAAACTTTGACAAAGTGCTGGGAAATGCATATCATCTCTCCTAACTTCACAAAAATGTAGTGAAGCCAAGATCCAGTGACCTGGAAATGAGAATACTACTACTGAGCTTTCGGTAACTGACCAGAAATAGATGTACTTCGTGTATTTCGTCTTACTTCTCAATCACACCTATGTGATATGTTCCCACCTTTCGAGTGAAAACGGGTTTATCAATATCTGCATTCGGGGATGAATCTTTGAGAGTAATTATCCACGTGACAAATTAGGTGAAGGTTACAGACTTTAACTTCACTCATTTTCTATTGCACTGGCGTAAGTTTGTGCGCAAAGCACGTATTAAAAAGGTTACTTATTCATTCATTCAAAAGAATTTTTCGCCAAGGTGAAGGTTACAGACTTTAACTTCACTCAGTTTCTATTGCACAAGCTTAATTTTGTGCGCCAATCACGTATTAAACAGGTTACTCATTTATTCATTCAAAAGAAGTTTTCGCCACTCCACCCGAAACTTCAAAATATCACATCAACTTATAAAAATTTGAACCACACATTTGATTATACATTGGGTGACTGGATGGTGACAAAATGATGTAAAAATTGACCATTGGCAGTGAAGAAGCAGAATCATTCTTTATGAAAATGTCGTAATGAAGTGTTTTTGGTATCAGTCAGTCTCCCTCACACTTTCTACTGATTGGTTCAGTCTTTATTAATGGTGTAGCTTGCGTTTATATTGTGTACTGACCCTATCAGGTATTTCATGTGTCACAAGATACTCATGAACTTAATGAAACTTTGACTGAGTGAAATCCCATAGTGAAACAATCGTGCACTAAGCTATGCAGTCTAAAGGAGTTTAGGAGGCAATTAATGAAGAAAGGATGACAACCAGTTTTAGAAGACAGAATATACATGACCCCTTTTGAGTAGTCACAATAAACCTATGTTATTCGACACATGTATGACGCTTTTGGCTGGTTAGGAAACTTCTAATCCACAGGAGATATAAACACTTGGTTCCTTCGGTAAGGTAATGCGGCTCATCTAACTCCTATTTACCTCATCAGAAAGATGTAAAAGAACGTTACACTTACTTCATATGATAGTCTGTTCATAGTAATTGACAGGCTTCAATTTGTACTATAAGAGGGTATACTTTTCACACCTTTTTGTCCTGAAGTTGTCAAGCAGATGTCTCATGCGGGATTTTATTCCAAATGTCTGTGGACGTCCATGCGTGATTTATGATTCAATATATTTCATTTTTCGGTACAATCAGTATCAATAAATCTTTTGTATTAAATGATTCATCTATTGATGCCCATAGTTTTTTGAACTGCCAATAAGTTGGAATATATTGTTAACATCACTTTCTGGCTATCCAAGCAACTTGTTTTCTTCACTACAAATACCCAAAGTAATTCACTGCTTATAAAAGACGATATTAATGAGCCCAACTAACAACGTCCCGAGTTCCTACAGGCTGACTGCTCAGGTTCGAGTGCACAGATTTGAATTATGAACTTTCTTCCCAGAACACGATTGTGGAAGTAGGAGTTCTCATTCGAGGTGAGGCGGAAATGTTGCATCCTTTCTCGGTTCTGAGACAAACAACAAACAGTCTGGTTATTTCATACGGCTTTTATATTTTATTACTACACAATAAGGGGATAAATGAGCGCACATATTTATGGCGTTTCCAGCACAGCGTCTCTTTGTTTGTGGTTTTGATGAGGTTTACCTGAGAATGGAATAATATCAAGAGAGTCGTGCAAAACCCTGTTCTCGTTATTATTTTGTGGGTTACGATCACTTCAATTCTTTTGCCAAATTGTTGAATAATTGAAAGCTTTATTTGTTAGTTGACTCAAAAAACAGTAGCGATGAAGTTCGCGAAATTATCACGTTGCAGCAGTTGTTAACTAAATGGGACGGAATTATGCTTCTTGGAGGGAGTATAAAACCAACGGTTTTCAGTTCATATTCGGTCAAGCGGAACACTTGATCTTGTTGTCGGTAGGCTGACACGGAGTTGTGAATACCCAGCTGTGCCGAAAGTGCCCAGCCAGTTTTGAAATGTATGGGAGGCTCCATCGTTCATGTTTTATCTCAAAATCGGTGCGGTAAAATGACATCAAATATTTTTCCGTGTTTTAAAAAGAGTTCTTAGTTCTTTAATGACCAAAGCTATTCCTCAGGTCGGTTGACGTTTATTTAGAACAAATTTATGCTTACACTCGATTTTTTTTAAAGAAAAGGACTTGCGACACTTTGTGTTGTCTGAAGCTGGAAATTCCTTTTACGTTAGGTTGATCATTTTCCGATACAAAATCACCTTTTGTATATGTGAAGGAAATACTGCCACATGAATTGATTTGTTCTATTTCAAGGCCACGCTACTGTGTTGCCCCAGATCCTAAACCTAGCTTTAACTGACGCTCCGTCGGCACATGTTCTCGTTCACGTGACGCTAACCTGGTTTTTACTAACAGACTCACTTATCAAATGAAATGTGGCCAGGTACACTTACGCCTAGAAAACATCACCCAGAAATCTTACCATAAATAAAATGTAGAGAGAATACTGTTTACTTACATTTAAGGTACCAGGGACAATCTAACATTTTTAGCGCAATCCGGCCGAGCAACTGAAGGCAGGTTTGCAACCCTTAAAATTGAAGGACTTTTGTATATGTGAAGGAAATACTGCCACATGAATTGATTTGTTCTATTTCAAGGCCACGCTACTGTGTTGCCCCAGATCCTAAACCTAGCTTTAACTGACGCTCCGTCGGCACATGTTCTCGTTCACGTGACGCTAACCTGGTTTTTACTAACAGACTCACTTATCAAATGAAATGTGGTCAGGTACACTTACGCCTAGAAAACATCACCCAGAAATCTTACCATAAATAAAATGTAGAGAGAATACTGTTTACTTGCATTTAAGGTACCAGGGACAATCTAACATTTTTAGCGCAATCCGGCCGAGCAATTGAAGGCAGGTTTGCAACCCTTAAGACAAATTGAAGGAACGTTTTGAAGAACACGTTGTTTTATCCCTCAAGTTGGATGGGGTTCTTTTGCATACGTTTAGCGTTTAAAGTTGCGCCCCATATGAGTGTGATAAGAAGATTTAGTCGAGATTTCGTCAGAAAAAGTTTTCTCATTTAGAGTGACGGTTCTATCATGGTGCAAGAAAACTAGATTCCTGATAACTCCATTTGGTAGCTGGTCGGTCGGCATCAAATGTATCGCTTCTTATACATGGTCCAAAAATAATCTGAACCAGTCAAACAGCTCATCCTCACTTCGCCTATGTATGGTGGCATCCAAAATTGTGCTTTTATATGAGCTGGAAAATTCTTACAACGCTTTTCAAACGTTTCCATCATAGATGGTCCAAGGATATTACAGCCCACAAGAATTCTGGGCTTGCGCATGTCTCAAAAACGAATTTCCTCTAGTTCATTTTGCAATACTGCTCACGCCATTTGCAGGCCAGCAAATTATCCGTGTGATCTTTCAGCTCGATCAGGAATGTCGTTTTCGCAGACCCATCTGGTTTTGACGTAACCAACTGTTGTCTGTGACTCTGTGGAAACGGAATTAGGGTTTAGGACAACTGAATTCGCGGGACTAAGTGCGATCTGTAATCAATGACCACACACCGCTTACAAGGTTAGTAAATTTCCTCGATAGCTCCACACGGGTTTCTTCACATTGCAGTAGTCCTCGAACTATTTTGTTTTTGAGGACCAGGTCGTACTAGTGAATGTGTATTCATTTACATGTTACTCGCCTCGATAGAGGAGTGAACTTTACAATGAACACATGTCAGTGAGTGAAGATCACTTTGCACATTAATGAACAGACGTCGGATGGATTGTAAACAAGAACCTCACAACTTTCGTGCTGGGATGAACCCTGGCAAAGCAAAGCCTAGAAAATACTGTTCATCGTTACATGCGTCTGGTGGCCATAAATCTGGTTTATACCTCAGCAACCATTTCATGCTTTTACACAAAAAGCCTTTCTACACCAACCTGATGATGTTTCCACTGGTTATTGGGTAATGTTAACTGCGAACGGGTTTTAGTCTTTCCCCTTTATATTCCTTTCGTGATCGATTTAGGAATCCGCTACCAATACGAAAAAGGCCTTCGCTGCGGGGTTGTTTATCAGGAAATGCTAACTGAACAGTCAAAGACTATTGGACAGGGGAGCAAAACTCTCAAATGCATCTTATTTACAAAACTGAATATCCATCTTATGTTTGAACGCGTCTTCCTGAACTTTCTCGGATATTCATTGACCTTTGCTCAAATCCAAGCAAATCCTACACAGCAACTCCACAAACTCCGCAATAGACCTCACTTTTTAAGAGACGCAGAGCAAATTTACAAGAAGAAAACATACTACTCGCATGCCTCCCCATCAGTAGTATCACCGTTACACCAAGAGTGGCTAACCATTCAACATAACAAGAATGTAGGAAAGCACGTTCACCTAGTCTCGTTTATACGACAGCATATCGGCGTGATCTCATCATACAAGCGTTTAGCGATAGATAATTACCAAGTAAGATCACACAAAACGGTTACCTTTGACTGGGTAATGACAGGCCCACTGTTACCGAATTCCTGAGCCAAAAACAGATTAACGAAGTCCTTGTAGAGGAACGAATGAGCGAATAGATATTTTGCATTCACAAAAACACAGCACCGCTTTAATACGCTACTTTCTTCAAAAACGTCTCAAATATTTCGGATATTAATCTTGTCTCCGTGACTTCCATTCTGACTGCATGTTGTCAACACACTACGAAGTTGGCCAGCTGTTGTTCACACGCTTCAATTCCAGGGATCTTATCAGGGCCTGCCCTGGGAAAACGAACTGTTAATCAGGTCAATGAACAAGACGGACTACGAATGAAAGTTTACACAAATCGAAATGCTTATGGATTTTGGTATGCTCACTGGTACGTTGGCATATTGTGGGTTTGTTTTCACACAAGTTCGACCGCTAAACCCTAATCACAACGGGCGTAAATAGATAACTTCGAGGATTTCAAGGAGTACATGCGAAGATAATGGTGAACAGACAAGATAACTACTTGAGAGGCAACATATAAGCGCTATATCAAAATAAAACTGGTTCACAAGATGACTAAAGCGCCCTGTTTAAAGGTAAAAGTCCTTCTTATCTAGGTGAAGAAAGATTATAGGGAAGTACTGAAGGACGGCAAGAGGATACATGAAATTACACACCAGATATTTCCAGGATAAATAAGGTGGTGTCGTTTTTCTCAAAACAGAGCTCTCTCAACTTTGAGAATAGCCCAGTTTAGTAGCTGAGATTAGGTTTTGTTGATGTACGTAAACACCCATAGATTTCAAGAAGCAGATTTTCTGAAAACATTTTTTCGCTGAGACAAAAAACAGGGTAGCATAAAAATGTCACTTCAACAAAGTAGAAAGGTGAATTGTGGTTTATTTCAGAGAAAGAGTATAAAGTTATAGCGCATAAAGCTGTCACGAAATGATCCGTGCTAGAGTGGAAGGAAAATTTGGCAAAAAGCGAATTCACCAGCACATTTAAGTAGATAGCCAGAGTGGATGGCTAGAATATCCTTAGTATACGTTGCTACAATAACCAGTGACAGAAGTGGGCCTTGAAGGACAATAGTATTTCGGTGAAGAGTGGAGCACACTACCGTCCATCCTTTGTGACCTTAAAACGACGGTAAAAATCGCACAGCTAACCTAGGGAGGAGGTAGAGCACACGGTAGATTGATGCTTGTGTGTAAGGTGTCCCCTGTTTATAGTGGAAAACCCGAGAAAAAGTCGGTGAAAACCACATCAGAACACATAACTGCACTTGCCTAGATTCGGAGCAAAGAGGTGCCTATGAGAAGCTCCAGCATCACATATGCTACGACTTTTCTGATCAACTGACCGGAGGAGGTCATAGATAGGAGACAAGCTTTGGTGAATAACATGTATAGTACTTATTCTTTAGTGATTTCCAGGGAGGTTGGAGAAGTTATGGGGCAAGTCCTTCTACTAGGAAATTTTATTTAAGTTGATAGGACATTTAGATATTGTGCGTGGAGAGAAACTGGCAGAAGACGCAGTGTCCCGTATAACCTCAGTGGAGTTGTCAGTACAGAATTTAAATTCGGTGAAATATACTCTTTTAGGTGGGCATTCTGCTGTTCACCATGCTTGGGAAAATTATCCTGTCAATAGGTTCTGTTTTCTACGCAGGTGCTTTCACCAGATGACTTGTGTTTCACCCTAACTTAACGTGCTTTGTGTGCAACATATTAAGTGTCAGGCGTTCTCTGTTCGCCTGTGCTCCCCTCATTGAATAGCGTAGACTTGCCAACATGCTTTCCACATCTAAGGACAGTTTCTCCCACAAAAATCAATTCGGCCCTATTTACACGAACTTTATGACTGATTTCACGCGAATATTGTCTATCCCTTCAAAATGGGCCAGGATAATCTTGCCAGTGCTTTTAAACAGTGAAAACAGTTACTCTTTTAGATCATGCAAAGTAAAAAGTTCATTTGCAACGGAATTTGATTTGTTCATCCCACACTCGCTTAAGAGATTATTTTAACCGTACTGGCTACCTTCAGCGCTTAGCTCTAAAATTGTCTGAGGCGCGTGCAACCGAAGAAGTTTGTGTGTAATGCGATTAATCACGCGAAGTACAATGGAGGGTGAAACCGACGGTGGCTGGGTTACGAATACTTCCACGTAGTGCAAGCCCAAGCACTCGACAAAATCTCATTGCGTGACTGGTAACGCGGCTGAATAGCTCAGATCCTCAGGTAGTCAAGTTGCGTGAAATAGGGCGTACTCATCGCTGGAAGGTGAAAAAAAGTTAGTTTATGTCATTCAAAATGAGCCAGGCAATGTACAACAGCTAGCGATTATCAGTGTAAGAGTTTCAGTATCATCAGTTGGCACTTTCTAAAAGTATCTACATTCATTCTTTGCTTCTCAACTCATGAAAACGGTCTTCACAGTAGTAGATGTGGACTGGATTATTTAACATCAAACATCTCTTCGATCCTTATAGTAACACCTGTACTTCATCTATCCATGAAAATTTACCGCAAGCAACTCCTACCTAATGGTGTTCGTGCATAAATCAGTAACTCCAGTTTGAGACCGATCTTTAAGACAAACAAACACGAGTTGCTTATTCTAATATTCCAGGTGTCCGCGGTTTAGGATAGTTTCATCTAGCCCTCAAAATGTGCCTGTGCATTGACGTTCATAAACTCATGGCAAAAATTAAACCTTCCATTAGTGGACTAGGTTCGCTAACGGTAGTGTGACAGTTTGCCAGCAGGCCAACATTGATTTCTCATGGGATTTATGTTCTATACCCTATAGTAGATAATGTCCTTTGTTCGGTACTAAAATTGCGAGCGATCAAGCAAACAGTGGAATAGAGGGTGGGAACGCTAGTGGCAATAAATAGCAGACTGATTTTGATACCATCGGGAAAAGCACGGTAAATAAAATTCTGGGAAATAGTGGGCAGTTGGGACAGTCCATGTTTATTTTGTGATTGTGTGCACACCCTTTTCCAAACTGAACAGAAAAGAAACAACAAAATACGAAAAGGGAACAGACTTCCTTTGGTTGCTAAGCAAAAATGGGGATTTAGCCGAACGCCCCGAACCGAAACTACCCAACTTTGCCTGAGCACCACTTACAGTCCATATTGATTGGAATAATTGTGTAGCACCCCCCCCCTTTGCCTGAGCACCACTTACCGTCCATATTGATTGGAATAATTGTGTAGCCCCCCCCCCCATTTCCAATGGTTGCCTATGAATCCTTATGGAAGCTATACGCCACCTGTACAGGACAGGCCATTTCTACCATCCGTTTCTACCATTCCATGAATCAAATCGAATCAGCTTCTCAGGCGTGGGGCGGCATACATGTATCTCCTCTCATCCGTTTTCCTTGGATATGCTCTACGGCTAAATTGAGCGGCAGATTTGAACCTGGATTTGATTTGATGAAGATTCTTGAGGATGCTTTTGCAGAGAAATCCCAAACACATAACTAGAGTTTTAAAGAAGACTAAAAAAGTTGTCCAGCGGCGTCTCATTGCAATATCTATTTTGCTGCCTGGAAATGATTGTCTCAATTGTGGTGACAAAATGGACTTCAGAATATCATTTTGTAATTATTATTACTATTAATATTTGTTATTTGTTATTACTATTGGCTGAGGGTTTGAGCAGGCTTATAACGCTTGAAAGCCGGTTACCTACTTGACTGAGATCACCGGGGTGTTTCTGGTGAAGCATAATTGAGGGGGGATTAGTTTACATCCTCGAGATTATTCATATTATTAAAGCACGTTTTTTATTTCCGCATGGTGTGAACTTGTGCTAGCAGCTGAGACAAACAAATAAGTATTACGTTGGATCCTAGGTCAGCTAAACCGTGAGTAACATAGATATCACAGCTCCTTACACTGCAACTATAGGTATCCAAATATTACACTTGAATGTGAAGTCTATATGCTAGCTAATTGTGAGAATTGCCAACCTGAACTCATCAAAAGGGATTCACAGCATTCCTCGGTCACTAGATTGGCTTTATTCACACCATATGACCAAAGTGATGGCTGATATCTACATTGTTGGATACAGCTACTTCTGTAATGGTTGGCAAATTAGTGAAGAGCATTCGTTCTTGTCAAAACCAGATGAAATGATGTGAACCGTGTGGTCAGAGGATGAGTAGTTTTATATGATGCCTGAACGAAAGCCATTCGTGAGTAAATCGCACTATTCGAACTTTCATCCGACAGGTTACAGCTTCGGACTCTGTGCGTCTCTGACTAGCTCAAGTAGGAATTAAAAAAACACGAAGTTCGTCTTGCCTACCACTTTCGATATTTAACCCTATCCATGGGCTTAGCAAACGAGAATTACGCTACGACTTTGGCAGTTCCCAGGAGACATTGCTGACAGAGGACAAAGTATGCCAGTTCGGATAGTGCCAACAGGCTTGTTTTCGCACCTGAAAACCAGCAGTGGCAGTATTGTTGTTCTCATTTTTTACTGTTACGCATTATTTGCGAACATGTTTTCTTAATATTTGGTTCAGAACAGACAATTGACTGGGTGGATGGGAACAATGTTGGCTGTTGATAAAAGCTATGATTTGGAGAATCTGTTTCTCCGTGTTGCTCCCCGATTTCCAAAAGTGAAACTTCTAACAGCATCGGAAATAGAATCATACTGACCACTAGGCCTAAGGGTGCGCATTCAAACATGCGTGTACCTCAAGATGCTGATGCTACTTTACCATGGTTTAAAACGTCTAATACAAGTTTTATCATCGCTTTCTTTCACAAGAACATGCAAAGACACATATTTACCTGCAAAATCTGAGTCACCAACATTCTAAGTAAACTCTGTGATCGCAGTCACAATAATAATGGATCCATTAGGTAAGGATTGAATGAACGAGTGATCTTTTGAATGAATTCTGACAGTTGGTTAGTCTGTACAGAGTATTCAGTTCGGCTACGTCCCTAATACCTTAATTCAAGCTTCAAACCTGCGGTTTGTGTAAATAAGTGGTAATGCGACATTTCAAATTGGGCAACAGGGTCTGCTGCCTATATCGGCTTAAAACTTGGTAAAGTAGTCTCTTGTGTGTGAATATGAGCTGAACGAGTCATCCGGTGTGCTTACTCTATTGCTTATATTTGGCTAAGCCTCGATTATCCTCCTTTGGTGTGTAATGTCGAAACCGCTTGGTGCGCCTCACATTAAGCTCCCTAGGAAAAGAAACCGTCATTTGGATATTTCCGAGGACAATAGAAATTGGACAGTTTTCTTTAGTACCATCTGCAGATATGAATGTCTTTATTAGGCCGAAGCACATGTTATAGATCCTTTCCGTATGGGTTGGTGCACCCGGTTTTTTCGACTGTCTCCTATTGATAACTGTCTCCTATTTTTCATACAGTCAGGAGAGAAATAGTCTGATACACACTGGTTTATGCTTGTAAAGTTTTTCTAGAATGGTCAGGTGACGGCGGTTTACATCAGGGGCCTGTTAGTGAAAGGAGATAGGAAAGTTAATTAAACGATGGAGTAGTTCGGCAGATCTCAGAGAGCACTTATTAACGGTTATGCTAGTGTCCATTACTTTTTATAAATATATTTGTTGTTTAGGAGAAACGAAACCGAAAAACAAAGTTATATAGTATAGGAATATGGAAGCCATCGCTACTCACAAGTTTCCTGAAAACTCTTCGGCCGCCCACCACCTGTTCCACCCTTTCTGGGGCTTATCAGATAGGCAGATTCTCAGAGCTTCCGTCAACCTTATGTTCCATATTGGATAGATTTCAACACATACACTCATTTGCATATCACTTTGGTTTTCACGAGAGACTCAACTAAATCTCCCGTTTATGATAGTGTTTAACTGTTTCCTTTTATTCTGCGCAATTAATGGAACCGTGGGTTGGATAGGAAATAAAGTAATTGCCACGCTGCTTCTGTCAATTGTATCAATGGGTTTTAAAATAACTTGTCCGCACTATTTTCTAAACTTGATTCGAATAATTCTAGGTAAAGCAAATAAAGAAGGCCACAGGATTTGAGTTTTTTCCAGGTCATCTTGCTCGGAATTTCGCCAAAAGAACAAAATATCATTCAAACCGGGGATAGCATGTCATTTGTCGTCCTGTCCAAAAAAACAGGAGTTAATCGAGCAGATTGATATGTTCGGACAACTAGCTATTCATACCGGTACACTGTTTTGACAATTATTCATGCTGCGCACTTAAGCAGCACCATTCGTCAACCTTAATGAACTCTAATGTGGATGTTTAGCCGTGTACACAATTATGAACGCTTTATACATTACTACGTACAGAATGGGATGCTTTCGGGTGATCCAGTTAAATGCCACCATATTTTGAAGTACATTAAAGAATAAAGGCTTCGTATCGGAAACTGCTAAATGCTAGTGACTATTATGAGGAAAACAATGACATCGGGTGGATGACAGTTCCACATATAAATCGAAAAAAAGATTCCAGGGATATAATAATACATTCTGTTTCCATGCACTGCATTTTGCTATTCACTGTATGCTGACTGTTACATCAGATGGATGATAAGCGGCAGATTAGTTTATTAACAACGGCTAATCCACTGGTAAGTTACACACCGGTGTCAAAGTACCAACAATTGATTCGGAGTTATGTGATAATTTGTGCAGTGTCATCAACACTGATGGGAACAGAACCGGATAAAGAATCGCTGTCGCATATTCATACTCTTAATGGAAGCTACCGGCTGACTCAAACCGTAACTTAGAGGGCCTCCAAGACCTTGTAAGTTGTATCCATACACTCCCGTGGTCACTCGATGGCTACATTCTTCTATACAGCTCACAAAATAGTCCGTAGATATCGCCATAACCAACTGACCACAGGCAATGTCGTTGTATCAGATTCTCTTCAGTTTTTCATTGTACGGTGATATGTGGGATGAAGCTGAGGCTTGAAACTTGGAAATCTATCCATCACGTGTAAACAGAACTTAAAGCAGACTGCCAACGGGAGCACTGGGGTTATGCGTTTAACACTCATCTTATACCTTACTCAATTGCATGTATTCATATTTTACTGCGAAACACTGTGGACCATTAGCAGCACTTGGGATTCCTAGGTACTTATCGGGTCTACGAACTGATAATTTTTTCACACTGTGTTCTTTTTATGTATGACAAGTTTTGCCGACAATAATGTTGTGCAGAATGGCGTAACCTGGAAAACATGTTACATCCCTCGTTACGAGTGGATCCTATCGGAGTTTACGGTTCAGATAACTTCAATGATGAAGCCCCCGCTTCGAGTCTGAATATGGCTGGTTGTGTCAAAGCATCACGACCGATTCGGCACACATATCAAACTCTCTTTTTACAGGACGCAAAAGGATACATAACTCAGTAGACTGCAACAGCGATGTCCGCGTGCAGAGGGTGCCATACACCCGATTCTTGAGATGACCTAATACTACAGCACTACTTTTCATTAAGTTTACTACCAAATGTAGGATATACAAGCTAGTTAGTCACCAAAATGGGAGGATTCCGGGCTACATACTTTTGGATTGAGTGAATTGTGCTTTCACCACTACACACTCAAAGTTTGTGAGGGATTCGGAGGATGTTGTCGCCAGCAGTTGGTCCGTGAATTGAGACCTTGTCTACATTCGTACCACGATTCGGCAAAATGAGAGTTAGAGGTATGAGTAAAACACTTTCTCTATCTATGGAAGACGGAACTGTCGAAGCCGCTTCCATGTTTGTCCTAACGAGCATTTGATGGAGTCACCGAATGTCGCCGCTTTAGAGGAGCATTCACATGAACTTGACGGCGATGGATGCAGAAGCTGTGCTCGAACGTCGTGGTTTTACCCTCGAGTATGAAGTAAGTCAATGTAAACCAACATGCCCTTGGACTCGCTCGTTAAAAAAGTGACTCCGTTTCGGGCAAAACAAATTTAATGAAATGGTCTTCAATCATATCCCGCATCAATGAGACCGGAACTAATGTAGTTTTTCACTAAAAGGTTCAAACGTCTAAAGTCCTACATGACTCAGATGTCCGGGCAGGTGAACCGATCGATCGACACAATCGGAGCAGATGCTAGTCCGTCGTTCGAAACTTCCTCCAACCACATACCTTGCTTGGGCAAAAACATATTTAGCCTTTCAGACCTTGCATTTCAGCTGTGACCAGCGGACCTTTGATTAGCAGTGGCTCGAATCCTTTATATGTCGTGTGATTAGAGTCAAAATTCCGTTGCGTTCTACCGGTCAGCTGTTACACCCAGTGCTTCCAGGATGACTTGTTTTTCTTGACTTTTTCTGAACTTGTATGATTCTGACCATCCAAATTTTTGAACTGAATCAATGGCCCGTTTCGATTTGGCGGACACAGATATTCAGAGCATTGTTGTGCATGTTTAAGGGACGCATACTGCACGAAAGACCAGTTCATACTGCGATTTTCGGGATAAAAGCTTTGACGAATGAAATTAGACGATTACAGTATGGCATGAATAACTTTGTCACCTGAACCAAACCACACATACATCCAAAATGTTGTGGAACCCTTGTGGATTATGAGCCTGGTCATCATACCACATGTGCTGTTCCTGAGTTGATGTCAATATATTTGTGGTGAACGGACTGACAACCCAAAACCCAGTAGAAGTATAGTGTTTTCTTCAGTTTGGACGTGCGGATAGACCTATTTCAGTATAAAAATATCATTTGCCTTTCTTGTCCTTCAGAGAAATATAGAAATCGGTGATTCACAGGCATTGTGGTACTGTGATCTCTCTTTTTGACCTAACCACATTGCATTTGTCGATCACATACACTGAATGTAATATTTCGCTACTCTCCTTTCTCTTACTGCGCTGTGGTAGGCCAAGTCTTCTGAACCATCCAACTCGCATGCTTTATCATTATAGGACATCATATGCTTTTGCTTGTTGTTTTACGACGCTGGAACGTTGACTGAGCTGAATCCGCAGTAAGCGGCGTTCATGCGCTTTTCAACAGCTAGTGACCTCAAGAAACATGGCAGACATTCCTGATGATCGGTTTCTGATTGACAGCCTTGTTTTGTGTACGAAATATTTGTTGTCTACCAGTTCACTATCTTCGGGGGCGTATGTCTTACGGCCTTCTTCAGGTTTTGTGTTAAAGGCATGGCTTTCTTGATATTCTAGCAAAGGAAGTTGGTTAGTGTCTGGTGAGCATAAGCTACCTGAGATCTGTTTGTCACCACTCCCGACATTATTGTGGGCAATTATGTCCTCTGGGCCTCATAATTCACTGCACTTTAGTTCAATAAATCGTTACTTGCCCGCATCAATCATCATTTTATAGTGTTAATGACCATAACCGCTGAAGTTGTTCTTAGACGTATCATTCACCGATAGCTTTAGCATCACTTACGTCAAATGCAGCCCAGGGTTAACTATTGTTTCTTTCCAATAGCCTTTCAAATCCAGTTCTGTGACCAGAAAATCAAACTTGACCAAAAACTGGTTGAAAAGTGCCTTCATTTCCATCTTTGGTCAAGTTTCCCTCTCACTAGAGCTCATAAATGGCTCTACGAGTAGTTTAGCTACAAACATCCAGCATGCGAGCATGTCTTACCACCGGCTCTCAAGCGAAACGTTTTCACAGAAATCGTGCTCATCTCGTCGATTTGAAGGGGACTCCACGAAAGAAAGTGTCATGCACGTAAATTTAAGAAATTCCGCAAACATACAAAGGTAACTAGCAAGACCCTTCCTGAAGGTTCCAAGCTCCCTGCCTCAAGAACAAGAGGCTGGGTGCTTAAAAGCGAGTCCCAAACGCACAACTTTCTCAGAACTTTCTTCACCAACTAGGCAACTCGTGGCACCAAATGACACAAACTATCCACGGTACAATTTTCACATTTAGATGATTCAGATGCACTTCTGTCCCGGATGGCTTAATTCTGGATCCTGTTTCTGTAACTGGGTTATCCTCTGACAGAATAGCTCACTGAAGGTGAAATTCCGTGTGAGTTATGCCCCTAAAGTCAGCTCATATAACTCAAACAACTGGCACAGACTGACGACAGCACATTCCAGATACAATTGGAACTACTTTGTAAATATCTATTTCTCGAGTTTTCACTGGCTGTATTCAAAACGGTCTGCCAAAACGGCCAAATCTTAAGAAGCTTCCTTAACCGGAAGATATTTCGGGGCACCATTCGAACTGCATTACTAGTCGTCTAAAGATGATACGTACAGTTATTTACTGTCACTCACCCTGTATGGGACCCCACAACTGGCGAGGTTTTATCTTTGCTAGA
The DNA here is from genome assembly GCF_000715545.1 of Opisthorchis viverrini. Classification (NCBI taxonomy): domain Eukaryota; kingdom Metazoa; phylum Platyhelminthes; class Trematoda; order Opisthorchiida; family Opisthorchiidae; genus Opisthorchis; species Opisthorchis viverrini. The sequence goes on from NW_008751790.1 coordinate 616,130, forward strand.
TTTCAACATCGGAAATAGATAATGATATTTTCTCGTCGGTGTGGTCCACAAGCGGAAACCGCATTACACACTTTTGGCATGAGGCCATCGGAATTTCGGATGTATCCAGATGTGTTCCGCCAAGTTTGTGCGTATGCAAAGGATTCTTTGGTTGTGCTTGGAATGAGTAGACTAGAAAACAAATGCTTCCGGAGATTCGTGAACAAAAAGTGATGTCGCCGAGCAATGAATCTGGGAATTGGTCACTTCTTCCTATCATTGACATCTGTACAAACGAAAGCGTCTTTAGCACCCGGGTTAAAAGGGGACGAGAACCGGACCCAATAGTCAGGTGTACTAATTTTCAGCTGGAGATCAATGGATGCCAAGTTATCGGATGCAACTTATTCGGTATTTCTGCTTCATTGCATTCAGTAGGTATTGGTTCATTAGCTTTTCCGATTTATGGTTTTGTGAGCCTATCTAACAAACACATACATGCCTATTCCAGTTCAGGCATACCTGCCGATGTTGCGAAGTATTGCGTTAGCTTTGCACATGAAGTCAGCTGCTTCAAATGACGGTTGACCAATAAATTCGAATCAGCTGTATAAGGTGTTCTTGTCTAGAGTCTCCCCTTAGTGAGTATATCAGTTTTGGGTCTGACTTCCTGCTCGGTATTAGGGATTTGTTTCCATTATGTAAGTGAGTAATCCTCGGCGAAGGTGTTTACTGTACTCTGGATTCTGCGTGGACGGGACAATGAAGTACAGAGTTCCAGAATACCACAATATAAATGACGACATTCAGGAACCTTTGTTGTTGTCGGAATATTCACATTGCTGCTTACTTCCAAACATTGTATGACAGTGCAGACGCAATGCACTGCTCATAAGGTTTCTGAAAATTCTTCGACAGTTCAAGATCGGTTTCTCCCTTATTTGGGATCGTCAAGTTTCCATCAAATTTTTGTTCCGTTTGAACCTAAATCGCACGAAAGATAGCGAAGTGCACTCAGTTGCAAACGAATTCGGTTTTGCTCGAGGCTCACCTGGAACCCGGATAAGTCTCTCGTTTATGATGTTATCAAGCCCTTTGAATGTGCTTCATCAGGCCGCCTCATGTTTCAGTTGGCGCGATATTCGAGATGTCGCGATACACGTAAAGACGTAACACACTACTCATAAGGTTGCTGACAGTGTTCGTCACCTCACTAATTGGATGGGAAAAATGAGTTGTGATAGCAAGGGCATTCCTCAGGAGATGATCAGTTTGTCTGTGATGCCATTTTGGTAAAACAGCCAAACTTACCTATGTGACAACTAACTGCAAACTTTTAGGTATTAGGTTCAAGTTTAAGGATTTATAATTACACAAACATAAGATTGTTAGAAATTGGCCCTCTCGCTCATACCTTCCCTCGAATTTTGGCTCCAGTAACCAGCTCGCTTCATCCTGCAAACCGAAAATGAAGAAGGTCAAGAGAAAAACCACAAATAGGCAGTAAGCCTAACAGAGAGGTGACGGACTGAGGTGAAGATATTTGTCCAATTCATTTGTACCCTCAGTACCTGTTGGTTAGAGACACTTGACAGTTTATTTTCTCATTTGATACCTTATGTAGCTATCACGTGTCCTCTGAACTATAGACGTCCAAGCAAGAATGGTAGGACCATAAATCCCCTAATCAAGTGACCACCTAAAGCTGGACTTCTTCCCATTGTGGACATCGATTAACTGAAGCGTACGTGAAGTAACAAATGTTAGTCAACTATCATTCACAAGATACTTCTGTTTTTGTGCAACACATGCAACACATGATTCTCTTATTCCTGGTAACTATTTCACAATTTTGCTCCCGAGAATCAGTGTGTTTAAAAATCCTGAAGCATGTAGGGGAAGCTAGCGTTGATAAAGATTCAGTAAGCATGATAACCAGATCTGTTAGGTCTCGTCCAAAGAGAATCAACTATTTGTCAATTTATTACCAGACGGTTTTGTACTTTTTGTCTTTGTTCGGAATGTGCCCTTGATTGTGGCCAAAACAACAGACAATAAGATTGATCACATGGTGCGTTTGTTCCGTTTGCACTTGGTATCATCAAACTAGCGTGACCATAGTTATCCAGGGGCCTTCGTTTTTGACAAAGTTGTACTTAGATGCTCTAACATAAGCATTGATATTAATTTTAGCGAGCATGTTTGGGTGAAAATCTGGTGGGTAATCGATTTTTGCATTCCAAATTGTCATTCCGTTGTGTTCTAGAAGCACGAAATTGTTAGTACGAGTCAAACTACATTGTTTTTTCCATCTTCTGTAACCTTAAGTGTAAAACACAACCACGCGTTTTGCACATACAACTATCAACCTACAAAAGAGATACTGAAGGATATCACTCCATTGGAACAACTTAGTACTCCTGACGATTCGAACGACTCTAACAGGAAACATGACTACCCTTACTAGCTGGAAAGTGTTTGCTCGTACTTCGTGGAGTACTTGGCACTACATCATATCAACTCCTGTACCGGGGTTAGGTTTTCTTTCAAACACGTCATTGTAAGAATGGTCGTACAATAAGAATACAATGCAATACAATACAATACAATACAATACAATATAATACAATACAATACAATACAATAAAATACAACACAATACAATACAACACAATACAATACAATAAAATACAACTCAATACAATACAACTGATTCTGGGTATACTATTAGTGTGTGTACTGTATAAGCTCAAAGGCCAGGAAGCACTGTATTCTTGTGTGTCATTTTTGTTAGGAATTCTCAGGGTTTGCAGTCCAAATACTGCCTCTAGCAGAGTTCCAACCGAAGAACGCAGCTTAGATACCCAAATGCTTAACGTCCCCAACGCAGGAGTATACCGGAGAAAGGCAGTAACTTTATCCATATACTTGCAGAGACTGTGACCTATGAGGTACAAAGTGTTGCCAAGTTTCAGAATATTCCGGGACCAACTGGGGTGCTGCAATGTGCGACGATATTCACGGAAAAAACGAAGGACCCAGACCATTCATCGGAAAACTGGAGCATTGAGCAGCTTTCTCTAGAAATCACAGTCAACCGAGCAATAGTGTAGGCTGGAAGTGTTCTGTCTCCCATTCTCTCTCACTCCGAAAATCACTGACGAAGGATACTATCTCATAAGGTTACTAGAGGAGGTTCGCTGAACTTCCGAAGGTTTTTGTCACATAAAATATTTCTCCCTTGCCAAGATTCCATTTCATGGAGTTTGTGATAATTTTATTAAACCGAAGCATTGATGGTTATTTTCCAAACACGAACTGTTTTACAAAAGCTAGAAGATGGCAAATTCAACCACTGTACATTGTGAGCGCACCGTAAAAAAACTGTTTTATGCTGCTTTCAGTTGTTTGTTCAGTCTTTTATGGCAGATTTCACACTATATATAGCGATCATAGACTGCTTACTTACTGGGTAGCGATTTTGATTTTTAAAGGTCGAAATTACTCACTGAGCCTTATTGCATGTGCAGCGTTGCTCTAATACACTACTATAACCACACACTCATGGCTCTTACAAGCCTACGGTCCTGGGTGATGACGTAACTCATTGCTACACTATATAAGAACACTTCTATTTCAGCAGCGGCCAAGAACACATCGCAACTGAGGCAGAGTGATTTGACGCTAGTCTCTTTTTAACACTAAATTGGGTGCATTGTGGCGAAATTAGGCCCAGGAATTTTACATCCGGATTCCCAAAAATTTATAACAGCTGAACGGTCCTTGAATCAAAAGGTCTTAGACAATAGACATCCTCCTTGTTTGAGGAATCTTAGAGTATGCTCACTCTTCGTCCTTTATCTTGAGGGGAAGAGAATCAAACCGCTTTTAGAAAAAGTACTGAGTTGTGGATTTAAATCAGTGTCAGATTTCTAGAAAATGAGAACAAATTTGTAATGGACAATCACCGACGAGGAACAGTTCTGTTCAATGCCCGGTATGTGATCCAGCAAACCTTAACTGAGGAATCTATGAATCTAATGGGTCGACCAGTGGGTACCAGCAAATACTGCTTTAAGGGGAAAAACCGGCCTATTCTAAGTATATTGTCTCCAAGCAGTAACTAACTTAGTATTGTAGTTAACTTCCCACAGAGTTAAGTTTCACACGATTGCTGGATACAAAAATGCGATACGACTCAGACAAGGTAACACGGTGTTTGCAAACATCCATAGTTATTATTCATTTTCTTTAGCAAACCCTGTTTCCTGTTTCTGCCCACCCGGAATAACCTGGTATTGATGAAAGACGTGGATTTCAAAGGAATTGTGTTCCCCATGTGTGACAAATTCAGACCACACATATATTTCTTTCGAAATTCAACTGAAAAGTAACTCGCACCGGAAACAAACAATTTCCATACATAAATACGTCCTAGAAAGTCGACGGTCGAAGCTGCTTAGAGCAATGCGCTGTCAACGTGTTACTTCGCAATTGATCACGCTTGTCAACTTGTGTAGACAAAACACAATAACAAAGTGTGATTCTCAGAGTGGTCAGATTTAATCAAGATGAAAACTGCATTCATCTGATAAGCAAAACTAGAATTTAAATCAGTGGTGTGATTAACTGACTGAGAAAATTAGTTCCCAACTGAAGTTCCCATTTGAAGCACTCAGAGAAAATTTCAACTGAGCGTTTCTCAAGTCTATGGCTTGAGTCACCATGGCACCGGTGAGCATTCCAAGTTCTAAAGTCAAGTGCAATTTTTGTGCACCAACTTGAGAGGAATATCGCGTGCAATTGTAGTACAAATGCTCTCAACAATGGATACTCACAATGCAGAACTTCACTCCTCGAAGTAAAGATAGGCCTTCTGATCCAAAACAAAGTTTATTCTATTTTCTATCGAGGTAAATGTCGGTAGCTCAGGTAGCGTAGATGGTCGTTGGTTTGTTCGCTGAGCTGGGCAATTTGACTGCAAACGTTTCATCACCAATCGAGGTGATATCATCGTGCCTTATTAGAGAGCGTAGTGGTGCGTGGCGGTGGGTTAGTGGTTTATTACATTAGGAAGCACTGGTCTAATAAAACCACTGGTTCAAAAATCCAGAGTTTGTGCATTCCTAAAGATGAACCTCTTCTCATTTTATCAAGGTCGTATTTTGGGAGGTAATAATAATAATAATAATAATAATAATAATACTCACAAGGTTGATGAAAAACGGCGGCAGACCACTATGTGAATAGTTTTCTTTATGAAAATTTACTGTGATATCTGAAATATCGTACATAAATTCATCTTTGTGTAACACATCCAGCTGAAGAAGATCCACCTAATTTTTCCGTGAAGATCAAATTGATATGCAAATGAGTGTATTTGTCCTTATGAGCGTCCAAATTCTAAAGTAAATCGTGGCTTTTCGGTTCTTCCTAATACTCCGTTTCAGGTAGATTTAGAAAACATCTGCTGCATTAACGTATGTATGGGTAGATTTTATTCCACGTCGGTCTTAGGATATGTGTTGCAATCGCACTTCGAGAACCTTCAGTGGTCCCCTTGAGGCCACATGCGGTAGGCTCCAGTCACCCCTAGCAAAAGCGTCAACCTTCCGTAGCAAACCAACTGTTGATCGTAATGATTCATTGTGTTGGACCCGCTGACGAAGTTGATGGTCAATACTTGAAATTTTTCTTGTAGTTTTCAGCATTATCTGTCCACTAGAAAGACAATAATGAACTGTGAAATATGATGGGTCAGGGAGCTTGGAGGCTGACAGACAACCAGAATTTCGGAGATCACTATGGAGAGCCTTACTAGCTGGAAGCACTGTTGGATTTGGGAAATCGTCAACAAAATGCATAATTTCACACATATTTAGACAACAGGAACAGGCTTTTTGTCACTGTCTTCTAGGCTGATGTTAGGTGGAATATTCCACGGAAATACTGAACTTTTCTCCTCGACAGTTACGGCAGTATCCCCAACGAGACCAGTTGCCTCAGCAGGTAAAGAGACAGCCTCGGTATGACAACAATCAAGCCAATGGACTCTCCTCAACGCCAAATAATATCCGGCACTATGAGATCTGCTAAACGCTCAAAAGTAAAGTGGTTTGGCAATATGAATCCACAGGTAGACCCACAGTTGGACTGTAGTCAGTTACTTAGCATACGAAAGACATAAAGTCTCAATAAGCACATTATAGACCGGTAAGTATGACGGAAAGAATATGCTTTCTGCACCACAGGGTCTGAAATGGCTTTATGCTATTGATTTAAGGGTATGTTTTAGACCAGGATGCACTTTTCTGGTAGACTTTTTCAGTAAGGAGAGTATTACCAGCCCATAATAAAAAGATAGTCACAGCTAGTGGTTACCCATGTTCTCCAGTTCACCATACCAAAACGTGAACGAAATCGAATCCAAGACACCTCTGTGTGTTTTGGCGCATAGTTATGGTTACTATTGGGGCCTCAAAGTAAAATTCACGTTTGAGAAAACTGATGGAGTATTTTCTAGCTGATGTGATCCTGAAACTGATACTTGGCCACAAACACTACCACAGGATCTTTGGCGGTTTTGATCGCAGGTCGTACAGTATTGCCTTGTGCTAAGTGATTCTTGGAATATCAGTGTTATATCTGAATTCGTCGAGATCAAAACTGAACCGGGGATAAATTTATCCTATTGGATAAAACAACAGACGGTAACCACTAACCTTTGACCCGGAAATTAGGAAGACTGGCTACGAAACATCAGAATCGATTCATTTGACTTAGTCGTCTAATCAGGCCAGAAACCCTGTTTAGAGTTCACAGTGAATTAAGTTCTAATGTTTCCTTTTCAAATTCCCCGTGGGTGGCACAGTTCCCTTGGTAGTTAAATAAAGTCACAGGGTTGGTTCACTTTAGTTGAACAGACTAATGGTTAAAACGAGCTCATGGTATGTCTGAAGGAAAACGTGCCTTCAGTGGATGCACTGAACTTTATCAGTACCCATTCTCATATTAATTTAAGACGTTTGAAACACTTACATGTTCCGGTCACTTGTATGGGCTCGTTTTGCTTTCAGTCATTATGCCATATTGATAATTTTAATCGTCCCTTCACTGGTACGAATAACCCGTACTTTTTCTGCCCCTACTTCTGTAACGTTAAACGGCAGACCTCTTTCACTATCCCTTGTTCACCACACGGGCGGTTATAATTGAGAACTCGAGCTATCTTCGATGCGAGAAATTTCTCAGAATTCCTCAGAATTAAAAACTGATTTTAAAAAACTGTGAGAGATGATTTTGTGTGGAGAAGAGCAAGGAATATTGGATAATTTAGGAAGTCGTGGCGGAAATACCGCGAATTTCCCCAGTTTTATAATTGCTACCAAAGGGATGACATGCTCCAGCTGACGGAGTTTACAGGTGCGAACGATTCTAGTTATCAGCTGTCGATTCAGTATCTAGTGGATTTTTGCGATATTGTTTAAATTAGCCTTGCGATTTTTCAGCGAATCGCTGTTCCGGATGTCGAGTTTACAAACGAAATAGCGACAACAACATGATGTGCGAAAAGTACCAAGACTGCAATCCTTAAAAAACCTGGTACCGTTTCTGTTCATTCTGCACATTTGCATACTTTTTCCGTACAGAAGTTGACAATTCAGAACTTTTATTTTACCTCTCTACAAGCGTCCTCAGTTCACTGTACACTTTGGTCATCCTTTACTTAGCCAAAACGTTCCGTCGTTCATTATAACGTGGAGAGATTTTTCAAACAACTGTAGTATAAATTGGCGATAGAACTACCCACGGGATCTGTCAAGATGATTACCAGATACTGTTTGGCTAATGTATCCGTCGCACGATGAACTCGTTTGCATCAATATGCTGAGATTATGGGGTAAACTTGTGTCTTCTCAGGCGGCTAATCCCTCAGCTTCAAAAAAGAATCGTCCGTAAAATGTATCGAATGTTTGTGTCTGTTGTGCAGCTCACAATTCAGTCCAAATTAATTAGTTTGTAACAAAAATCAAGGGATCAGCCCCTAGCTGAGTGTTAACTACCACTGAGTGATTTATTTTTGACAAACTAATGATAGGGTAGATGATTGATAGATCACCGGGCGCCATAGGTGGGTGGCGAAATTGGAAAAATCAAAGGAATTTACGGGGCTTCTGAATAATTTTTGGGATTTTGGAACGGTTGAAGCATAAAGTGTATCCAGGGTAGCTGGTGGAGTCTATCGCCCACGAGTGGTAGTTACACCTATCCAAACTGTTGTGTTGCAGGGTTTATAATACAGCTATAGTCTGGTGCAAGGCCCAATATCGATCCGCGGATCGAACGGTGAGTATCCGGATGAAATGTTTCGACCTGATATGTTCAGGAAACACTCGCCATGTACGCTTATCGTACATTTATACAACGGTGAAAAAATAATACTACTGTACGCTGCCTAAAAGGGAATACTTGGCAGTACTATTGAGAGTGAAAAGGAATGTTACAAAAGCAGATTAGAGTCAGAATGTAATCCAACGCTATTTCACAAGTTGGTTGGCTAAGCTAACCCAGAGGGCGTAAGTACTGTTCTAATGTACATCAGCATCTGTGATTACCTCTTGCTGACAAATTGACTTGGGGCTCGATCCAAATGGTCGTAAGAGAACGAGCTAGACCAAACTATGTCCTGTATGAGTTGTTTTTCCTTCAAAGGCTCTTGAAAAATCACGTGATCTTGTGAAAGTTTACACTGGAAGTCCTCCTGTGAGTCAGTTTTCTTCCATCTGTGGTATACAGTCGATTTAGCTAGTTTCCTGGTTTGTGGAGTCAACTCCGCAATCTAGAGGCGACCTAAAAAGGCAAACTAAGTCTGGGTTTCCATATTTTCGAGTCAAACACAATTGACGGCATGAGAAGATAGTGATTGTCCACCAGTCGGAGAGGAGTCACTGAGAATTTTTAGTCTGACCATCTTTTACCTGCCATGACCTTAATCTCTAGCATCTAGTTATTCGCTATATAGCGATACCGCGGGAAATTCTGGTGGTTTATTTTGTCCCCTTACTTGTCCTATCCAGTCCGCTATCACATATTCACTGATAAACGCGAAGAAAATATTAGGCATTATTTTGCATATGTGATTCAGGGTGGTCTTACAGAAGATAAGGGGGCTATGGAAGAAATGAGACAGTTCCCATATGAACAGGAGACGCTACAGGTGGGTAGGCCAACCAGATCTTTGCTTGTGATTCCGCTTCCAAAATGTGTTCAAATATTATCATTGGATAAATCCGAAGAACACAGTCGACAACAATATGGTCACAAATCATTCCTCTCTGGACTAGATGAAATTTATGAGCTGTATTTCCACTCTCATCAGATCAGACAAAGTCCCACCAACCTAGAAATATCACTTTCAACACTATCCAACCGGCCAAGAGATAGTAACTTGTGTGGTTTATCCCACTCGTTCTACTTGCAACTGCTTTCAGCAGTTGCAGAACTGCTGAGGGCTCTAAGCCAGCTGCAAACTGGGCAAGCGGTTGGATGGGATGGCTCATCCTCGGAACTGTTCAATCTGGAATCACCGGCACCGCAGAGTGCACTTGTTCAATTGCTATGCAAAAATTAAGAGACTAGTCGGTGTTGTTCAGGAGTGGAGCGTTCCTGAAGTGCATCACGGGTTTCTGAGCGGTCAGAGTGCGGTTGATTTAGTTTGTACCTCGAAACGAATAAAAGAGAAATGTTGTGAGAAAACTAAGCACCCTGTGGACCGTTTGTTGACTTCACCAAAGCTTCGGACTCACTAACGAAGACATCAATGTTAATAATCCTACAAAAGCTGACTTCGAAAGTCTAACAAGACTGTGATGTGGGGCCGGGTGTGGTCCTGCGGGAACATCTCGAATGACCCAATCGTTACTGTCATGGAAGAGGGCTGCGTTGTTGCTTCACCGTCTGCTCAGAGGTGTTCCAACACTACGAAGATGGCCCATCAATTCAGTGCCATTTTCAGGGTTGTCTGCTAAGTTGCGTCTCGTTGCTCGAATACTGTTATTTGAGCCTTCTATTTGCATATTGCTGTTTTCTGACGACTGTTTTATCTTCCATCTTAAGGCGGAAGTACTGACGACACTGGTCCGTTTTGGCTTAGATATGATCATCTCTAAAACGTTCGTTTTTTTGTTATCCTGCACACGGGATACAAAGGGAATCACCAAAAAATCTGCTATATGGTTTTGAGGCTGCATGTTGCACAGAAGTCCGCTACCTTAGCAGCACACCACCCACAGAACCAACACTAAACGAAGAAATAGACGCAAAAAATGTAACAGCAGCAAGGCGTTTGATCGCCAGTCGAAAATCCAATGCAGTTAGAAGGAGAATCAGCTTCGTTTGTCGGGCCACTTGAAAAACATGGGTCATAATCACATTCAAGAGCAACTTGTCTGCAATCGAAGACAATCGAAATTGCACCACTGGGGCAGTGTTCAGTAATTATTAAATATTAAATTTCACTCAAGGGGTATTCAGGACACCTATCCAATGGCGCGTAAAAAGATTTCGGATGTGAAGCGTTGTGGTGCTGGGAAACAACCGAACGTCTCAAAAGAGACTTAATCTCCTCAGTCAGCTGCAACACGTGAACGCACGTACCTCAGAAGGGTTGGTGGTCCACCAACATCCATCTGATAGACGTGACCATTCGCAATTAGGGGGAGTTTGCTGTATTATCTAATGAACATCCGACCGACGTTATCATTCTATGAAAATCAATGAATAGAGAGTTCTTGGAATTCGAACAAGTTGCCCGACGCTAACTTGACAGAGTGCCGTTGGTTATCGCTCGGTAAAACTTGTATGCTGCTGCCATGAGAGATGTGCAGTATTACGCTAAATCGTACACATATGACAAAATAATCCAGATTACTGCACAAAGTACTTCAAGAGATGCAGGGGAATCTGTTTTCCACGCAACAATCCACCGTATTAGGAACGACAGCGAAATAGTCTGATTTTTGTTTGCTTCTATGTATGTATGATTGGATGACAAAACGCGATTAAGCTCCTTCTTGTTGTGCTAAAGATTTGGTCGGGATTAAATCATGTGGTCAAAGTGAGTTGGGCACAAATGACGAAATGAACGGCAAACAACTATTTTATCCTCAGTGGAAGTGATTAGCGGGTTTCTTGTTCTGCTCTGAAGGACCTCGAACTCCTATCAGTATTAAAACTCTCAACCAGTTGAATAACGATCTAGTAGAGTGATTGACTTCGAGACCAACCCGGTATGCTGCAACAGTCAATGTATTCAGAGACCGTAAGTTGCAACAATATCATGTCGAAGGCATTCAAGGAAAATTCCAGTCAGTTCGATCCCGTTCCCATTTTTATTAATAAGAAATGCGCTGAAACCGCATTCGGGAACTAATCAAACGATGCTTGTTCCCTTGCACTGTTTTTCTATTTCGTCATATCACCTTTTCCGCTGCCTGACCAAAATATTCGATTGGTTCATATGACGCACAAAACGTGTCTTTAAATATTCAACTGTGACATTTTCCTAAATATTGTTGTGGCTTCCGAAAAACGTGGGTCATGACAAGGGCGAGTAACAGATGTGTATAGTAATGTGGGGCCGATGAATTTAGCAAATGCGAATTCCTCGTGATGCTTCGTAAGATTAGAAGGCGGAATTCTCCATGTGTGCCTACAACCGACAAAACGTAACATTCAGATTTGTTATTGTGTCATGTCTGCACAAATACAATATTTTAGAAATGCGGGAGGTGAGATTGAGGGATGTTCTCTACAGATGTCCGATGCTGTCACTGAAGAAGGTATGAATCCAAATGACAGCACACATTGGTCGGGAAAGTCTGGTCCTGATATAATACCGGCAGAACACTTACGAATGAGACTGGACACTATGCATCGGGTACCGTGTAAATCGCGGCCACATCATTGGCATACTGACTTACGATGACAAATCATATCGCTTCTGAAGTGGGACAAAACGAAGAAAGTCCTACATTTGGCCCTAAAAATAGCCGGCTTCAAAGGGCCGCTCAGGTTGGACCGCGTTATTTGCAATAAGTATTGGAGCGCATGAAAATACATGATATACTCTAGCACCAAGTGACCGATCTAGATGCTTTTTGTAGATTTTGTCTAAAATATGGAGAATTAATGTCACCCACGATGTGATACATCGCGTTCAACTGACGACCAGTATCTATTGTGTCACACGTTACCAAGACGAAAATGGGGTCTCTTTTGGCACGACGGATGGCGGTTTAGGTTTTATAGGGTTTGATGTTTCGCGGACGAAACCATCCAATAGGGCAATGATCGTTCAGCAGCAGTGTGTCCTCGTTTGCGCAGTGAGATTAAAGGAACCTGAATGAAGCTCATGCGGGTGAGCTTCAGATTCGATTTCAAAGAATATCTTTTCCGTACTGATACAATGGGATTTGAGAAGTTTACATCCATAGTTCCCGTCTCATGTCTGAGTCTACCTGGTACACAGAAGGCATAAATGTTTTTCTAGAATCCATTCTGACCACCCAGAATAGCTTACTTTTTTGCTTTGTCGCTGACCTACTGACTTACTGAATATGGATTAAACCAGTAAATCGTACTCCAGCGGTGAGAAGCATTTGAAAGGTCTTAAAAAGACTCAAACATAAACGGAGGTTGAGACAAAATGTTGTTTTAAGAAATTTTGAGTAGACTATGTGTAGTCTTTTCAGGTACAGCATCGAGACAGCATTCCAGATTGACAGGGCAGAGCGGAGCAGAGGAGTTTAAACCTGGAACGAAGTTGTCTAGGCGTAGCAGAGCATTTGTCGATATTGTGATGGCAGTTGGACGTGTGTCTTACTTTGAAGTTAGGACGTGACTCATCGGCCGATAAAAGACTGGTTAATTGTGCTCCTGTAGAGTGTACAACTGGAAGGTTTTTGGTTTCCTTTAGACTACTTTTATTAAACTATGCCCCGTACAGCTCAAAGAAGCACATATAGAGGTCTTCCAGCTGCGTGAACACGTCCACCAGGCTGAAAACTATGCGAAGACCAAAACCTTGTATGTGTCCGTAACTCTATGAATCATCGTGTTGTTGCTCTGTGTCCTAATGAGTCAACCAAGCAGAAGTCCGAGATGCGGGTTTTATATGTCACGACCAGGCGGATTTACTGCACGCTCAAAACCAGCTATTAATCTGTTATTTTTGACTGTTGTATTCACTCCAGTGCTTAAACCCGAAAAAATACTCGCCGACAAAGAACACAACAGCGTTATTGCAACCAGCGAGAGCATGAGTCACAACGACTTTGTGCTATTTAAAGGGCACTTTTTGAAATTGATCCAGGCTTTCTGATCGGCGTTTAACATGCGGCGACCCGAAAAAATACTCGCCGACAAAGAACACAACAGCGTTATTGCAACCAGCGAGAGCATGAGTCACAACGACTTTGTGCTATTTAAAGGGCACTTTTTGAAATTGATCCAGGCTTTCTGATCGGCGTTTAGTGGACATGCGGCGGTGGCTCACCAGATCACGTAACAATTACCGTACAACTTGCGACCTTAACCATCAAGATCGACTGTGCTTATGTGAAATGCCCGAACCTTTATCATACCCGGTCGTGCCTCTGTGGCGTGTCTGTACAACCATCGGCTTTTGCTGCAATGACTGAGTGATTGGCTGGCCTGGATGCTTTCCAGCTTCCCAACTGAGATTTTGGTCGAGTTTAAGGTTGACAGTAGGTTCCCGACATTCTGGGGTTATTTTCAAAAATCTGACGTTCTTGACGCAGTCGACTGACATCTTAGCGAGTATTTACTGATCGCACTGCAAGCTGAGACCATCACACAGACAAATAAGCCTCCATTTTACACAGCGATCGAATGAAAAATCAAACTGTGAGCAGGTGTGGAAATTGAAAAAAGGTTTCCTTGTGATTCTGCTTGCCTGTGCTTGGCTAACTATATCAGATTATTTTTCGCGTGTCGGGTGGAAAGATGAAGACGGAACGAAACGCCAGACATATTAGTTCATTTGCGTACCGGTAAAAGTAAAACCATTAAGGTTCAAAATGTTATCCTCTCATAATTCATTCAAAAATGCATGGTACAACCTTGTACATAACGCATACACCAACACAGGCTGACAGGAGAGTACAGTGGATTCGAAATTGCACCACCGTAAAGGCCTTTCATGTCAGATGTATGGAGTCCAAACCCTGGCACAATCAAGGATGTGCTCTGCTAGTGAGCTCTAATAAGAGCGAACTTCGAGCGCAGTGCTTCGCCCTTTGGTATCGACTCATCAGAACGACTGCGCTGGGAGGACGCCTTTTCAAACGATGATGATGTGGGTGTGCATTCCGCAACCGCGACCACTCACAGCAGAACGCTAACGCACTCGGCTGCATACGGATTTAGTTTTGACGGTAGACGCATCTGGAACCCAGCTGAATTCTCCGTCGGATATATGCTGTGGACTGCGATGCCATCACCTTAATGAAGGTTCATGATTCACCTGGTAAGGCTTACTGGTACTCCAGGGAGTTGCTGAGGACATGCGATACTGCGATATTGAAGGTCGGCAGAATTATGATGCCCTCCAGAACAACGGATTTTAAAACAGAATCAACAGTCTATTCCCAATGAAATTGAACTTGGGCTTATTTCTTTTGCAGTAAGCTCTGGTGAGATAAGGACACGCTGCCAACTTTGAACTGAATTCAAAGGTGCTCCTTATTGATTATTGATTAGGTATTGATCTGTTCACCGAGCTTGGTAATCAGATCAACAGCCAGCTGATATGCAACCAATAAACTCACCCGAGCTATCGGTATTTCGACATGTTACCAAAGGCGTTCATTTTCAACTGAATCAAGTGCTGCACGAAATTCAACATAAACTGTAGTTGTTTGCTAGAACTTGTCACGGTGTTGCAAAACAAGCCGTGGCTTGACTGACTGGTGAGTAGAACTCATTCCTGCAGGGAGGTCTCCTTGATTCAGCCAGATGTGGGATCCTGTCGCCTGTCTGGAGCAGCACAGTAGTGTGATCAACGAGTCACTAGCGATATCTATTAGGATAATGCCATGCTAGCCCTCACAAACCACAATGTAGCCTTTTTGGGTACCAGTGAAGGTAGCGTGGTATCACAATCCATCGAGAGAACTTCAGCTTCCCATATTAAGCAGGAAAGCTTCTGAAGAGGTTCGAGGATTGACAGAAACTGGATTGTGTCTATTGACTCCAGGATATTATCTTCAGCCAGGTACTCTTTTCCTTTAGCTACAGGCGTAGCAATTGGTGGTCTACGGGATGGAGGTAGTGGTGGCTATGTAGGGTGGCGGCTGGATGAAACATTGAGTGCCAGGCTGAAGTCTCTCCAGCTTTTACTCATGGTCAGTTATACATTAGCCTCCATGGTTTCAAAGATTGCTCTGCTGACTCTGTCGTTGACCTGGAGCGCAACAGATTGGTCGAAAAAGATGCGGACATGTGAAGCTGTCTACTTGACAGAAGTCCTTTCATACCAGTAATCCATGCTGTAACTTCCGGAATGAGAGGTTGGCGTGACTATGTAAGCCAAGGAAATTAGATGGATTGAGCGTGCGTGTTTGGACTAGGGATGAGTGGTCCTCTAAGAGATTCAGACGCTTAGCAATTTTCTATATTACATTATCAAATGACCCTGAGCGTCTCGAATATTACTTCGCTCACTTTGCTAGGATTCTTCAGTAGAGATTGGCGGAAATTACATCCTGGCGGTAAGCTGGCCGAGGATTGCATCCTAAGGTTGAGCGAGTTTTTTGAAATCTGCAAAATGAACCACGTTGATCTGTTGTGCGATCACAATTTGTGTGTCTAAACAGAAATTCCTTCTGACTTCTATTCCACGGTAGGACAGGTTATGTCTAAACAGAGATGCTGCCGGACCACCACAAGGTTTTTGAGGAGTGTATGCCCGTAACTGTTGTACCAGGTGAATGGGGGTCCGATCGAGCGTTAAAAACATATATTGAATATAACTGGTCAACTGAAGGTCAATCAACCACCAGTTGTGATGCGGTGTGCTAGGCCTAAAGTCTAGGGTTGCGATGTGTGGATTCTTCTGAAGCCCTGGTGCCAGTTGTCTAGTCATCAGCGCTCTTCAGGTTATTACGTTTAGGGGTGCGACTGATCAATGTTCGTAGCTCAACACAAAAATCGTCTTTGACATACCGGTCCGATTAAATACAGAGCTTCTGCAAGGGGGCTGTCAGAATTCTGAAATAGAGACTGCAAGGTGTCATGTATGCGCTCGTTGAGGGCAATAGCCAAATCCAACAAACCCAAGCCATCATTTAGTCTCATGGGATACAGCCAGTACCTTGTACGCTGTGTGTTTTGTTGTTTTGAGAGATTCAGCTGAAACTCTGTTGAAAGTCAAGTTGATATGCAAATGTATTTCTCGTTGTTTTGAGAGATTCAGCTGAAACTCTCGTGAAAACCAAGTTGATATGCAAATGCGTGTATTTCTCGCAATAAGTTTAGTTGTCGATTTCACCCCGGATACTACCGAGTGGAGTCATGTTATAAACAAGGCTCCACTCTATATTGCTGTTTCCACTGTCATATAAAGGTACACTGTCAAGTGAAGATTACCACCGTCCAAAATATTTATTTCAGCAAGCGAAATAATCTACTGAAGACGGACAATTGGGACGCTCACATTTTGCCGTCCTACTTTACGCGCTTCTAAGAACGGCACAAGAGATATTAGTGTTTTTAGGTCTGTATGAATTTTCCCGCGTCACGTTATCAAGTTGCAGGGAGTTAACCTTGTTGTAAACAACCAACATGATGGGTAGTTTGCAACTGAATAGGTATTCTGTTGGAATTTTTTTCCTTTCTACTGCAACACCAAATATATAGGAAAGAACGAAAATGACTGAAATTATTCTGGGTTTCAGTGAGTCAATGAAAGGACCATTCCATTTTGGCTCACTTCGGTAGGAAATTACGCTCGAAGCCTAGTGCATTTGGTGAGACAAAGTTATCTGAATGAATGTCGCTGTTACCCGTATATCCCTGCAACAATCACGACGTTTCACAAGTTTACATCCGTCTGGCTACTGAGCTGCTTATTGTTTCCTTCTTCTTAACCATTTCATCCCTATATTATGTGTTCCTAGAAATGGCTTCCATTTCGAATAATATCCATCCTCACTATGAGCACAAACTAGTCCACAATCCTTCCGTATTTGTCTGATTGCAACAAGTTAACAGTTTGTTAATCTCTCCGTGCGTTGAGAAGACAATAAGACGCAACATACATATTGAATGTACAGGTGCGTAAGGACTATCCTGTCCTTACCGTTCGAGCGAACGTTACAACTTGGTTAAAATCACTTTGATTCTTATGCAACCCCCCTTGGTGACAAATAGTAGTTCGTGTCTGGACAGTTAACAACTTGAAAAGAATGGAAAAGCTTCTACTACTGCAAGATTGAATGTCTCCGAACATCACAGATTCCGATCCAACAAACGATGGAATGCAATGACAAAATATCAAAAGTTTTCGTTAGTTTTTGAATTGATGCTAGAAGCAGGTACAACTGCATACCTTCGCTGGTATGGTTTCTACGTTTATTGCATGCACCGCAAACTGAGACTCTAAAATTCATGCAGGACGGGTAAGCCTTGCCGATCCTAGGCGTAAGAGCGTGTGGCAGATTCAACCGGTTTGCTTCGACTGGTTGTTCCATGAGTATGTTTCTCAAGGAAATAAAGATGTGCATCCCGCAAGATGCTTAATCCTGTTACTATTAGATGCGGAAAGTTCTGTGATATCGCCATGCAGTCAGGTCTCATCAACGCACTTTTGCCTAATAAATTCTGTATGACCCAGCAGTTGATCTGGAGTGGGTTCAGTAGCTTCCCTTTTTGGTGTCATGAAATTTAATATTATTATTAGAATACCCCGTTCTGAAGCTCATGATGCAAGGTTCCCAGTGTGACTCGATTAAACAAGGTAAAAATAAACATTTTGGGCCAATAGTTTATTTCCATATTGATAACTTCTAACCGCAAATGAATTTCTTGATCGCTTGACCTTCATTTCTGTAAAACGTTCTCGGAAAGCAGCTAACAGTGCGCGTTGGTAACTTGGTAGCTGAGCGAGGCAGACTTGCGACGCCCGATTTGTCAAATTGAACAGATCTAGAGACTTTTCATAAAACAAGCAAATAATACTGAAACTGAATTTTGTAACAATTTCGCCGACTAAAACCTGCTTTGCATCTCAAAGGCCAACTGTTAGTATTTCGAATTCATTTTTCCGGATACCCCTTTACAGCTTTTCTGCGACCAAACTATCGTTTAGAGTTGGCCGGAGTTGTTCTTTTTTGGCTAGCGACTTAAAATGACAAAACTCAACTTTTCAGTAGACTGTACAATCTCTTTTCTTAACCGCTCACTTAAATCGAAAGTATCTTCTTACGTGAAAGTGAACATCACGCAAGCTGACGGACAGTTCTCTGTTGATGCGATAACATCGATTTTTTCACCCTACAAAAACGCATGGGACTACTGATCAATTGAACGGATCCACTCCTTCTCACCACTTCTGCTTCTTTCCCTCTTTCAAGATTGCCTGCCCGAACTAATCGCGACCACGGATGTGTCTCATTTTGAAAAATACACTATGGCACTATAATTGACTTTCTGCTGGAAACGAGACATTTTGGAAACTCATCGCCGTCTGGTGTGGTTGACTGACAGTTTGAAAGCAACGACTACCAAACAGATCGTAAAATTAACATATGTCACCTGGGTAGGAGTAGCATTTCACATAGTTTTGGCAGTTGTTTTGGAGTTAAAAACACCGCGCTTGAAAATATATGCATCATGAAACTTCCATAGCAATAGCAATATCGCCATCGCAGAGTAGCAAACGTTGAAACCTAGAGAAAACCGTTCTAATCTTTGACTTTTTGCTCTTTTGGATGTAAATTACGCTTTACTTATGGCACAGAATCCATGAAGCAGGAGTTAGGACTCGAAAAATTTCCACTTCTACTTGCTCCTTGGAAAGTATCAATGTACCGATACAACTAAACTCAGCTAAGGCCTACCTCATATTCCAAACATGCCGGTCGCTAAATTTGCCCGTCCGACTTTGTAAAGTGTGATGTGGGAATTTGAAAACAACCATCATTAACGAAATGTTTTTTTTCACTCCGGCTACAATTTGGTCAGAAAGATAGCCAAAATGATTTTGTAAGAATGAGATTACTCAGGAAAGTTTTGCTTTCAATGACATCATCATTCGTTTGCGCATGTTTTAGTCAGACAGTCTCCTATGAGGCCAGTGCTTGGTGGTAGAGGTGAAAATCACAGTAGATATAATCCTTTCTAGCAAGATATACTCATTTCTAAGAGTGTATGTTTCGCACATTTCGTGCAATTCGGTTTCTAGTTGAGTATAAGGTTGACGGAAGCTCGGGAATTGCACCTACCTGATGAGCCCCAAGAAAAGCGAAACAATCATGGACTGTTGTAAGAATGAGATTACTCAGGAAAGTTTTGCTTTCAATGACATCATCATTCGTTTGCGCATGTTTTAGTCAGACAGTCTCCTATGAGGCCAGTGCTTGGTGGTAGAGGTGAAAATCACAGTAGATATAATCCTTTCTAGCAAGATATACTCATTTCTAAGAGTGTATATTTCGCACATTTCGTGCAATTCGGTTTCGAGTTGAGTATAAGGTTGACGGAAGCTCGGGAATTGCACCTACCTGATGAGCCCCAAGAAAAGCGAAACCGGTCATGGACTGCCGAAGTATTTTCAGCAACCTTATGAGTAGTGTATTATGTATGATCCTTGCTAGTTCTTTATTAATACATTATCTGCTAACAGTGGAAAAACTCCCGGTGGAAACATTTTAAAGTAAAGCAGCTTAACTCAATGTGTTAATATGAGTATATTGTTCAACCAAATTTTCAGGTTATTGATGGTTGACGTTAAATAGATTCAAGCTTCCAGTTGTTTCCCTGGGCAGTTTTAGAGATAAGAGATATGAACGAAGCGTTTCCGCTTTTGGGGATTTTCATGTTCTCTTAGGTGAGAGCATAGGCAATTCATCCCAAAATTTCCGTAATATAAATTTTAGGTGCACCTCATCTCAAATAACTATCATACAACATACAAACGCTCAATTTTTCTCACCCAGAATTGACTGCATCAATTATCTCCCCTTCGTAATCTCATCCGAACATCATTCCA
This sequence comes from Opisthorchis viverrini, assembly GCF_000715545.1. Classification (NCBI taxonomy): domain Eukaryota; kingdom Metazoa; phylum Platyhelminthes; class Trematoda; order Opisthorchiida; family Opisthorchiidae; genus Opisthorchis; species Opisthorchis viverrini. The sequence continues at coordinate 636,399 of NW_008751790.1, forward strand.
CATACTTCAGATAATTCTGTCACGCTTTGTAATTCGACATAATTTGAAAGGATTGGGTATGCTTCCGCTAGCCTCATTTCGAGAATGACCAAGGTTGTCTCAATGTTACTTGTAACATATCAAACATCTACTTTGAATGTGATATTTTGCAATATCGATTGAGACTGATGTACGGAGAAACTGTTTTGATAAATATGAATTAAGTGCTGTAGACACTCAAACACATTGTTTTCTACGCCTTTGAGGCGACTCATCAGCTGGGCATAGAAAGATCGCTCAGGTTGCAGCTAGCTGAACAGTTCCGAGATGCTGACTTGAAGACAAACCGAAGTATTAGTCTACAAACAAATTTCCGCACGTTTTGTTACGGCTATGCCAGATTGAGTGCAATCATGGGATCAACCCTGCATTGATTGGGATGACCGGGAAACTGGAAAGCAGGAACAGCAAGTGTGGAACCAGAACACATGTGAGGGATGATCGATGATTTGTACGCTGAGCTGAACCGTTTGATTGCGAACGTTGTTAGAGAGCGTAGCGATGGGTTCAATGACGCAGCCCATCAGTGTAGTGTCGGTTCATCCAGGTGTTCGAAACCGAGGGCTAAAACCTGGTTCCGTTTTCACTGCAAAACAAAGTGGAGTCCACTGAGGTGTAAACAAACTACAAATCAGTTGAGGCTACTAAAAATTATCTAAGAGTTGGGGAACTACATTTACTACACACTTACTTAATGAGGGTGTATCAGAAGTCAGTATAACTCGGCTTATGCGAAGATTTCTGAGTACCGCCTCGTCAATAATAAGTCACTGGTCTCCTGCTTTTCTCCTGTGGGAATTTCTTCGCAGCTCTTTTTGCTTTCACTGAAACTCGTGGCTTCAGTGTAGCTATCTTCGTTGCTGGATATGTTTCTGATGCATGTGAGATAATTGTTACGTCTGTTGATAATTTTCGCTGAAGGATCTTTTCCAAAATGTGCTCTCTCTGAACAGCCTTCAATGACTCATAGCCTAGTTGGAAGAGACAACTGTTTATCATTTAATGGTTTTACACAAACGGTTTCAGATCTATTTACTTGGGGTGAAACGAGTGCCTTACCAGTTACGCTGACGCACGGCCACGGAAAACAGGACGATTAATCACTTTAATCACACTTTAATCACAATTAATCACTTTTATATACAGACCACCTACGGACATAAGCCGGCCATTTTCATTTGCCTTTGATGCTACTATGTACATATTTGTGCTCGCTTATCTAAAACACGTGTGAGAGGTAAAATCATATCAAAAAATAAAAGAACTTTGCATAGAACTTTTGTAAGTTATGACATCCTACCAATAGTGAAAATGGTCTTTATTCATAGAACCATCCTGAATTTATAGATGCTCTTTGTTTGCTGAATCATCTTGCAGAATAATGACAGACCCAGCACTTCCACAAAATTGTTTTTAATTTGTCAGCGCCTAATTCAAGGTAATCTTCATATTTTCCGTTGCTATTTTCTAGCTGGGTAGTTTTAGCAGGAGATGCGAGGATGCGTTAAATCATCATTCCTAAGGTTCGCAACACGAGCCACTGGTTAGTATTAGTTTGGGTAATCCCATAACTTACATCAGAGTCAGTCGGTTTCGAACGGTCTTCTCCGTATCCTGACTTCATCATGCTGTTTGATTCACGTTAGAACGAACCGACTAGACTGAAGTTTCACCCTTTTGGATTTGGATGTGCACCAGTCATTTTGAATAACAGTGTAATATGAATTCCATTCATCCGACATGCGAGCGTCGGGTAAAGCATGCTGGATTTGAGCGCGAGAGTGTTTTCTCCATGCACCAACTTGCACTGACACGGTGAAGGCAGTGCGTGTCATTTGAATATCACGTTAATGCAGCTGGATCCTTAGAGCGTTGAGGGAATGAATGACTCTCCAGCTGTGGTAGGAGTGAAACTCACGTTCCTTGCTTTCCGGTTTAATGTGGCCTAAGCAGAAACAATCACGCCCGCTTATGAGTAGCACCGTCCAAGTCAGAGAAGCTTGAAAAAAAATAGGATGTATTTTTCGCTCCTAAGCGAAAAGTAATGCCAAGTTTTTACTGATATAGGTGAAGTAGCTCGAAGAGCTTAGCAGGCTGGATGCCAAAAAAGATATCAATATGTCTGTCTCAAGTAAACACGTTGGACTGAATAAGAACTTGTGGTTTTGTAAAACGGTCTTTTTTTAGTTTTATTGCTTGTTGCGCACCTAATTTGTGTCCGTTTGGCTTTAGTTGTCTTTTGGGTAGAATTTAGAATGTGGGCATTTCTACGTTGTGTGTTCCTCTTCGCACGACTGATCTCTACAAATGGTTGTTCAAATGAAAGTGCAAACCAAATCTGTAACCTTGAGACTGATGCGTTTTGATAAGGAGGCATCGACAGAATACAAGAGATATACTAAATTCTCTTCTGTAAAACAAAAGTGGATAAATTCTCTGTCCTGACGCTTTCGCTGTCCAAAAAAGAGATGCCGGTAGACCAAACTGCATTACGTTTAGCATTACTGCTAAACGTTTGGTAATTACTAAGTGGGCCAAATACTTTCAGTTGGTCGGCTGCTAAGTAAGACATATCAGCATGCTGATCAGTTTTGCTTAATGGCAGTTTGCCTAGTGCCTGATACTGAGTACTCAATAAAAAATGTACTTGGTGGCATCAGGTGCATCAATGCAGTGCAGTCATTTTTCCTTGACATATAATGACTCGAACGTTACACACACACCAACAACCCTCATTACTCTCAAACAGAAGTGAGCATGGAGCCAGGCAACAGAAGTGTTTCGACTAAACACTTGAGTGCACGCAGAGTTCCAGCAAAGGTATAGTGGTTGCAATTAGGGCTCAAGTGTTGCAGGGTTTGAAACCTCTTCAAAGTTCATTTCATGCATATTTGGTTTTGCTCTTATCAGACATTCTCCGTTAAATGAAAGTAAGGTGTTTTACGAATATGGCACATGTTGAAGTAGGTTGAAAGCAAGAGACGCTCCCTGGAAAGATTGCTAACAGCCATTATCAAACTCCGTTTTTTTTAACCAAAACTGATCTGCAGCATGTAAACTTCAGAATGCCAAAATAATTTCGAAAAGTGAATGTCCCAATCAGTGTGATTCCAAAGTGTTTCTGTTTCCAAACTGTACCGGTCAAATGGATTAGTGAGCGTTTTGTATGATGCAGTTTTGAGCCGCAGTATGGGATAGTACACGTGCACAAATGTGATCAGTAAAGTTAAACTCTGCGTTTATTTCCTAAGTTGCGGTAACCACTACCTTGTTGAAAATATAATCTCCATGTGTATGATAAGCACGTTGTGGCTGGGAATGTATACTGGACCAAAATGGCTCACTTTGATGACAAAATATTCCCCCAAAAACAACACTCAAAAAAGAGGAACACCAGAAGATGGAGTGAAATTTACTGGAATGAACGGAAAACTAATTTTTGACGTTTTCCGATCGCCCTCAAAATGAAGTTCTAGTTTGGGAGGAAACCTGCCTTTAAGGGCAGGAGGGTCCGACTTCAAGAGCATGAGGTAGTGAGAACAAAACAGGCGTGACGGTGCAACCACATGGGTCGATCTGCATTAATTCACTTTGGCAAAATATTACTCGGGCATTTGCAATGAATTAATAATGTTCACCAGGTGACAGGACGGAACCAGAAAATCGACCCTAGCTACGTCAAGTGATGACATGTGGAGTTTACCAAGAAGAATGGATCATTTGGCTGCTGCATCGATATCTTTCTGATTTGCACTCATAATAGTGATGGCTGTGAATCTGTCAGTAAGTAGTATGTACTCTCGGCAGGCAAACTGGAGACGGGAGGTTTGTGTGTCTTATTCGAGTTGACTTGTCCAAATAAAGTGAGGGTGAAGGTGTACCTGCCGCCTACCTACGGTGGAACTACAGATGCGATGAGTACTTCGCTTCTTCATTTTAAGGCAGTCCTGCAATCTGTCAGTTAACTAATAAAATAGCTGCACCACAGCTTCCAAGATGAGAGAGAGAGATGAGAGATAATTCTATCCGCCTAATCCTAGGGCAGAAGTCTGACAGCGAATATCTTATTTTAATATGAGGGAACGTTTGTTGGTTTCGAGATGACCTGACTTCCTGACCTCCAACTCTGCAAAAAGCAGATTGAATAAAGATAAACTCAGCGGACTGTCAGCTTGCAAGCCCCGAGTTTTCCGATATCCTGAGCCATAGAAAAGGAATATCATATTTTCGACACAAAACAAGCTAATATGCGTACTACTTGGGGTGGAAAGTGAAGACACATATGGAAAAAACCATAAAGTAATCACAAAAAAGATCGAATGCCTTCTTTAGATAGACACCTGTAAATAAGAAGTAAAAGTCGACGGAACAAAAGCCGAACAGGAAAATCTCAGTCAAGTTCAACTTACGGATTCAAATGTGTCCCGTAGACGGTGAGTTACCAACTGCTATTTCTGGATTTAATTTCTTGACTAACCATCAACGCAGACGGGAGGTAATGTTCGCACATTTTGTGTTTTTTTGACAGACCCTCAACGTTGCGGCTATACGGAGAAACACGGTGACTGATATATAACCCCACCATTTCAATATACCCAACTCATTGGTGGCTTGCTGTACCACGGGTAGAACAGTATCCCGTTGAGTGTTCATCTTATGTCTGGTTAAACAGCCCTGAATTTGTCTAGCGTGAAAGTTCTTTCGTCCGGCTTCAGGTCACTGCAGTTGTTGCAGTACTTTTACACGGACTTTTGTGAGCGAACATTTTTGTAGTGTCAGTGTCAGTGTATGTTTTGAGTCAGTTTTTAGCTTCAAGGCAGGTTGCACTGAGATTACCAGTCTGCTCGAAAAAATTCTGGCAGTAAGGTGCGATATGAGAGTGATCAGGGTAATCGGGATGAATTTTGAAACTGAAGCCCATTGAAATTGCTTTCAAATTGTGTCACGAAAGCTAATATTTGGTAGATTCTTCACATATTTGGCGAAAGATGTAGTTTTGCTTTGTTATTGGGAAAAGGTTCCGCAAAATTAACGCACATGGTTTCATTGCAACAACGATAAAATAAAAGAAAATGATGCCTCTCAGGCAAATTATACGCACTGAGAATAGGGAAAAAGGCTATATTGGGTCTCGGTAATTTGTTGTACCCAGAATCTTTGAGCTGGGTGCTAACGTCTGATCAGTATACGGGATTCAAATGAGCGACACTACGTGAGATGGCAATCCACTAGGCCAATAACAGCTTACTAAATTCGAACACAGATATAGTGCACATTTAATCTGACCATCACAAACGTAATTGCGAACGGTTTTCCTTGACCTTTGACAGCATTGATCGAGATAGTTGATCAGCACATGTAGGAAAGTTCGGATAGATTGAAAAGTAACTCATCAATCTCAACAGGCCATGTCGATTGTTCGATCGTTCTAAATTAGCTATCTTATAACTAGCGCAAACCTTCGTGTGGATTAAAATCGCTTATGGGTGTTCAAGTTAAGTACCTGATTCTCTAATTCCTACGAAAGTTCGAATGAAGAAAGAAGGTGGGAACTATGAATGCTCGAAGAGTTGTCAAACAGCTGTCAACGCGGAACCGTTTCAGAGTTCCTTTTGAGATCCATGAAGTCAGTCCACTTTAACAACAGTTTAATTGTGGAGTAGAAAGAAACTTATCCTCCAGGATATCCATGATTTGCTCACCAGTTTGCTTGTTTACGGATGACATTGATGAAATTGTCGTGCAGTACATCCAGCCCAGGCCCACCCACACTGCATTTTTATTTGGAGCAAGGAATCGCGCAAACTTGTATCTTGAAACGTCACCGAAGGAGGTAAATGCATGATTGATTTCTGTTAATGAACTGGATTACGGTTGCATGCATACTAAAAAGTTATAGTTCCACATACTCCCATCAGACTGACCGAAATCATCATGAACTGACAAACAATTTAGGTTCTAGCCTTATTCAGTATACAAGTTTTTTCCAGGTTCTGAAGTCGTGTTCTATGTACGTGAGATTGAATATAGCCAGAAATTTCATTCAGTAGCGTTTTTCACTTTGTGGATTCTCTATCAGAACATCATCGCCGTTGAAAGTAACGCATCGGGAAGGCGTACTGGTACGAACCCTAGGTATGCTAAAACTCTTCACTATTCTGCTGGATTACTCCACAAATCTGGGAGCCAGACATGGACATCCAGTAAGAGAACTTTGAAAGTAGAGTCAATTCAACCCCTTGACACATTTACCTGCGTCGGGTGTTTTATTCCAGACAGAGTTAAAAATACTATTTTCCAATAATTAATGATAAAAAGTCCATTTCGTAAGTGGTTGTCATACATACTTAGTATCATATTTTGGCCTCATCTCCTCAGTGTGTTTCCAAACTGACCACAAAAATATGTATACTCTAATCTCCTAGGAAGTATGTCACAAGGGCATAAGTTTCTGGAATTAAGAAGAATAAAATCTGACGCTTCCTTTGATCAGCCGGCTCTCAGTCGCAACTTTGTGGATTCTCTATCAGAACATCATCGCCGTTGAAAGTAACGCATCGGGAAGGCGTACTGGTACGAACCCTAGGTATGCTAAAACTCTTCACTATTCTGCTGGATTACTCCACAAATCTGGGAGCCAGACATGGACATCCAGTAAGAGAACTTTGAAAGTAGAGTCAATTCAACCCCTTGACACATTTACCTGCGTCGGGTGTTTTATTCCAGACAGAGTTAAAAATACTATTTTCCAATAATTAATGATAAAAAGTCCATTTCGTAAGTGGTTGTCATACATACTTAGTATCATATTTTGGCCTCATCTCCTCAGTGTGTTTCCAAACTGACCACAAAAATATGTATACTCTAATCTCCTAGGAAGTATGTCACAAGGGCATAAGTTTCTGGAATTAGGAAGAATAAAAACTGACGCTTCCTTTGATTAGCCGGCTCTCAGTCGCAAGCATTACAAAAATACGTGATTTGTATTATTGTCTATGGATAGCCCTTCAACTAAGAAACCACTGAGTTCATACACCGAGGGATGCCCTACCTGAGGATGTAGCCTGTTCGGCTAACCTCATGAAAATCCCATCAGGGAATTTTACTAGGTATATCCCTTGGTAGTCAGCGAAACAACCGATTATGTTGTTTGACAATGAACTTCACCACAACATCATTTGGAACCTTTTTTATGAGATAACTCTGATGAATAACGTACCACAATCTCGCTAATACGGGCCCAAATTAATTCACAGGCGGTCTTGGCCCTACTAATTTTGTTCAAAATAATCAAGGGCGAGCGACTCATTCAAATCTCAGTTGAATCTCTCGCATACATAAAACTAATGCATTCAGCACCACTGACTGTCTGAATAACTACTGAGATCGTTACAGGAACCAGACGGGGTAATGTGTCATATTGAGGAAGCACGTCGCATGCCCACCGTACTTGTGCCATGTTAGCTGAACAAACTTCGGTTCACCAAATAGAAGAAAACCAGTGAAAGGACATTCACATTCATGCTATTCGAGCGAAGATAGTGAACAATGACTGGGTACTTTTAATCCTTTAAGTGAAGCAAATCTATACTGAAAAGCATTGTACATTTGATCCATCCTTTTAGGAATCACCAGCAGTACACGTTTCATGAGGTTCCAGGGGAGTTTCGAACCCGCAACCTCCTGGATGATATTTTGAACCGTTTGGAAACGGATCAGCAGCGTTTTTCTTTATTTCCCTAAAGTTGTAATTTATTCCACTAAAGATGAACTATTAAAGATAAACGAGAAACGATCGAAAGAGTGAAAGCCCACTGATAACCCTACCATCGGAAATGCACTTCAAGTCACGACCTCATTCGGGATGTGTTAACAAAACTTCGAAAGTGTTGTTCCTCTCTAAAGCAGTATATTTAATTCATTTCTTTCAGATATCGTGTTTTTGAAAACTTTCATTATGCAATGTGTCTGTCCAGTCTACACCCCAGGTCACAACGAGATTATGTTATAACACAATGTGCATACAATAAAATTTCCGTTATGTATTCGCAAACTAGTGCACTTGTGAACTGCAGCGAGCACATCAACCATGAAAAACATTTTAGACGTCATCCGATACACAGTGAAAGAAGAAAAAGGTGGAAAATAGGCATTCTTCGATGTTTTCATCACCAGAATAACAAATGTACAGCTACGAATCCAAGTTTATAGGGAGATGACGCATACTGAACAAATTATCAGGTACCACATCAACCATCTAAAATGCCACAAGCAAGCTGCATTCATAGACTATAGCAGGACTGAGACCCACTATAGCGCCAAGAAGTCCAAACCCTCACTTTTTGAGGAACCGGTTGGCTGATGAATCCCAATAAAAGGATTCCTCAAAAAACCCACTCCGACCAACTCAGCAGCACCAAGGGTGGGCCTACAGATCATGCTCCAACACGTCAGACACCTGACTGAAATGGATTCAATACAGCTCAAGAGTGACCGAAAAACTTGCAAAACCTTTGGAACAGCCCTGTTAAAATTAATAAGGGAATGAAATTCAGTGATTGGAACCAGTGTCGTATAATGATTTCATCAAGCGCTACGTAGCACACGCAGTAACAGATATTTCTGTCAGAATGTATGAAGACAAACGTTCAGCAAAAAACCTGGAAAATTTTGACCGGTCTCCTAGCAGGAAGACAAGGAGGGACAAAAATCCACTCGGACCATCTTCTGCATAATGGACGAAGCTTGAACAAAGAAAGAATATGAAATCATAGACGCGTGATAGATTATTCATCAAAGCCACCAGCAAGCCAACCACCAAGGGCCATAGAAATCCAGAACAAAAAAAACGCGAAAATACACAAGAAACTGGAGTAGACAGGTATACAATAAACAGGCAGATTGGTTCGTCCAATGGAACAGACATCCAGGCAATAAATCAAAAGAGTGAATAGTACTCACAACGGTGAACAATTAAACGTGCAAGTTCATCAGACCAATCCACCAAAAAGCAAAAACATCGTCCAGTTCAAGGAGGACAAAAAAACAAGTGCAGTCCGCCAGTCAAATAAAACAAGATGAGACAGCAACATCAACAGACAATGAATTAACCAACTCCCAAAAAGCGCTGAAAGTGAGGCTTGCCATGGCAACCAATAGAATTCAGGCAGAAAAGACCGTAACGCAACACGAATCGGGAAACTACCAAACAAAATAGCAACCAAGGCCTCCAGAAAGAACCAGACGAATGAGGAAAACGCGGAACGCAGTGCAACATAACTTGCAAACGGATCATTAACTAAGGTCCAAATATTTGCTAGTCGATTGCTAAGCATGGTGAAAAGATCAACAACCACCCAAAGATTTACAAGAGACTTGGTTTAGTTAAACAATTTTACAAGTAAACGGTTCAGTAATCACTTCCATGCCTAATTCACATGTATGTGACTGTGCTTGAGGAGAGTCGACCTAATGAACGAAGCCGAGGAATCTTAGACGAAACGGCGCTATACCGAGAAAAATATTTCCTAGGTCCTGGGATGGGACAAATTATTTTCCACTGATAAAACACGTCTTTCGCTTTCCAGCTAACTGACAGGAGTCTTAGCAAGAGACATCATTCAGCCGACGCAAACTGAAAAGTTGATGACATACTGTTCACCACTTTTGATTCGGCAAACATCCGAACGGTACTGATTGTTTTGTGACCTGATTGTTTAGTCAACCTCGAAAACCATGGCGTCCTTTAAGAGGTTAACTAAAGAACATAAACGCACTTACGCTGGCTAGATAATCAAATGCACATAAACGCTTGATGCATAACCCCAGTTCTGGATAAGA
>NW_008751790.1:647013-691749 GCF_000715545.1 Opisthorchis viverrini
GAGAAGTGAGTGGATGTGATGAGTGGGTGTGCCCTCAAGAGACGATGGGTATAAGGTCCATTAGCACCTACTAATTAAGAGAATATGGTAAGTTTCATTCAGTTGCTTGTATTCAGTGTTTACTGCTCAAGCCTTAGATTCTAATAGTTTCGCTCCACTGTTTGGTCTTGTTTCATAATCTCTTCCTATGAAAAGTTCTCAGTTTTCTTCCGATTCACCAGAGAGGTGTAGTATTTGGGAAAAATCCCGAAGCAAACTAAAGTGTATGTTAATACCGATTCTGAACGAGCCATGGTGAAATGAGATCAAAAGAACCCGATCGGATTCTGTCGAACAAATCGGTTATAGCGATCGGTATTCCCCTAATGTGGACGTTTTTACCAGTGACCGTAATACACCAAGATGCACGGTTCCTTGCCTACAATGTCATAAATGAACCGTTTGCCTTTCTAACAGGAATATTTTGAATCATCTGTTAAAACACATGAGTTTCCGGTCGTTCTATCGACCAGAGGATACTTTCCACAACACCACATTGTTTTTATGCTTTGATCCTCGTGTAATAAACATGAATTGGGAGCCAAAACAGTTTTATTGCACACATTTCATAGGCAAAATGCCTCGGTTAAAGTGAAATGTGGCAAGTGAATAGACCTTCACTTGATACTACTAAAAAGCGTGAAGATGAAAGGTGGTTATAGGGTGGATTTCATGGCAGATGCGGAGAAGACCCAAGCCCTACAGTCACCTAGATGATACAGAGTTGATATTCGCAAGCTTTTTTTCTCATTTATTCATTGCTTTTCTGCCAAGTTTTGAAGGAACATCCAGTTACATACAAAGAACCAGGAAACCACTCCACAAAAATCACGCTGCAAGTGAACTGGGTAACTCCCTGTCATACCTCAATTAAGAAGCTGATGTTACACGACAAACACTAAGGAGGACCACGCTTGATAAGACGGAAATCATCAGTCAGCATATCACTTTTGCAAACCGTCGAACTTATGGGTGGTTAGAAAATCTACTTGCATTACATCTGGCTGTCGGTATCCGAGAGAGGTCCACCTTCGAGTGACTGTTAGAAAATCGAACACGTAATAACGGAAACCGTGAGAACCTGTGACGCTTAGTATGTAACAGATGTTGAGCGGTGAAGGAATAAATCTATTTGAGAAGAACCATTGTGAACACCCTTGAGACAGTCACATGTTTTGCTACACTGCTAACATGCTGCACACGCTGCCAGTATCTACAGAGTAATAATCTCTCTGAAAATAACGACTGCGCATAGTACAGGTTGAGTGGTAGAACACGTCAGTGTCGCTAAGCGTTTACAATGGTCCTTCTCAAGTGATAAGCCGCCATAGGTATTTGTTTCCAACTACATCTCAATGCAATGGAATATGCACATTATGGAGGACTTCCTACTCTGGCATGGACACCTTGGCCTGGTCGCATGACCTACCCAGCTGGATCAATTCATAATAACTTGAATATTCACTTGAAAGGTGAGTTTTTGTCATTCATCTGCATCCAGTCTTTTCCGTGTGGATTCGGTTAATCCAGGCCGTGATTACAGAAACGTTCACTCATTTCTTGACAGTCGGCTGAGAAATCTCACTTTTCAAGCTGTCCTTGACCACCGAGCTTTCAGTCGTAGCGTCAACATTCCCAAGAGTCCTTAACGTACATTGATATCGGCCAATGTTTTATCAACTTCGTATAACAGAAATAAACAACGTACATAGTAAATACACTCATTTGAAACCTAATTTGGTTTTGCGAGAGACTCATCTGGAACCTGGCTGAATCTCTCGTTTGTGATGTTTCCAAGCAACTGAATGTGCTGCACCAGGCCGCATCATGTTTCAGTCGCTACGATATTCGAGATATCGCGATACATGCATATTCGCAATGCACTTCTCATAAGGTTGCTGAAAATTCGTCAACAACCCACGACCGGTTTCGCCCTTCTTGGGGCTCATCAGGTAGGCGCACTCTCCTAGTTTCTGTCAACCTTACGATCTACTTGAAACCAAATTTCACGAAATTGGCGTAATGCATTCATTTGCAAACTAAGTAGTGCATTACAAATATACATGTGCCGCGATATCGCGAATATCGTAGCAACTGAAGCATGAGGCGGCCTGGTGCAACACATTCAGTTGCCTGAGAACATCATAAACGAGAGATTCAGCTGGGTTCCAGGTGAGTCTATCGAAAGAACCAAATTAGTTTACAAATGAGTGTATATTCGCTAATGCCGTGCAATTTGGTTTCAAGTAGAACATAAGGTTGACGGAAACCCGGGGACTGCGCCTACCTAATGAGCCCCAAGAAGGGCTGCGGAAGAATTTTCAGTAACCTTATGAGCAGTGTATTACAAACATACATTGTACATGGTAATTATGAGTTTATCAGACTGCACTTGCATTTTCTGACACTTTACAACCAAGCGTTTATTCAGCAGAATACCCGGAATGTCTGAACGCTCCATGCTGTTGATCACAAAGCCCGGTCCTCGAACGCTTGTGAACCCGAAAGTCATAGTTGGACTCCAGCTGCCGGTACCAGGGATGTCCAGAATGATTCTTCCCACCGGGTTGATAGAATATATACAGCCTCAACATTTTAATCATTTATTTGCTTCCAAATTGTTGACAGAACTTCTTCTGTCAAAGCGTTCAGGGAAACTCATCAGGTCACGACAGATGCAGTCATAAAATTAAAATAAAAAACTTGATAGTAGTTGTATTTTGTGGAAAAGAAATGCTCTGACTTTTGGAATCCGTGCATCAGACGATATCAAAAATTTGCTTTAATAAAACATTTTGACAAGTTCCATTTGTTGAATGTACACTCTTATTATATGGTCATTTTATCATCTGAGATGAATTCAACGGAGAAGTTCAGATATTGCGGGATAAGATATGATTTTTCTTTACGTTTTTGTCCGTTTTTCTAATATGGGTTCAAAGTTTATAACTATGCAGCACGGTCTCATAGGTAATATAATGGGTGAAAGCATAGAAGGATATAAGACAGCTTGGAAAAAATCACTTCTGTTCGTACCATCTTACAATTCCAGACCGATCTTGCAATAAAACAAGGATATTGTAGTTTTTTGGAAGAATCACTTACTATTTCTTAGTAAATTAACCTTCCATCCAGACCAATCTCAAAAGCAAAATAAGTTCGAATTTTTGAGCAATCATCCAAATTTGTCTGTAAATCTTAGACAATTCGGTGAATACTGAAGAGTTACGATTTCTTCAACTGCACCTGGTTGTCCGCCATCCGCCCAAATAGTAAAAAAAATGTGGCGTCAAGCACACTTACATCAGAATTCCGCCTATATGATATGTCCGAATAATTTCAGAGTTTAATAGCAACAGATTTTGGGGAAATTAAACAAAAAAGTACAGTTAAAGCAACTGATTAGTTCTTGAGTGAAATTTCATCCCATAAGTAACGCTGACCAGCGCTGAAAGTCACGAGTGACTGTACACCTGTTTCATCCTTATTTAGAAACATCAGCAATGCGCTACGGCTAGTAGGTTGGGTACAGCCGTTCGGCTACGAGCATCTGATCGGTACTGTGATTAACTCAGGCTTAGGCACGACACAGTGAATAAAAGTAGTCGTTCAGCGGTAACAATATTCTGTTGCCTAGCTGCCATGTCACCCAAAAGAAGAATGAAGGCTGAAATACTTCTGAGTTTCCCAAGCCTAGACAGGAGCAGTGGAGATGCGAACGTTGGGTTCAAAGCACTTTAACGACTGAGCCATCTTGAGCCCAATAGTTGCCCAAAAAGAACAGTCAACAGTATTCCGACCATTGTGGTTGTCTTTACGCGATTATCTTGACCCTATAGTGGGGTCTCTTATAGTAGGTGTATCTTCCCCATGTGCGCTAAGTATTCAAACAGTAGGAACATTGAGGTAAACGAGATTCTATACGTAGTGATATGGTCAATGCATTCAAAAGCATGGTCTCAATGAGAACTTTGGTAGATGGCTCGAGCCTGGATAGTTTCGAAGACATTAAGGTCTGCTAAACTACTTCATACTATATGCACAAACAAAGCAAACATTTCAAAAACAGTGTCCGTACACGTGATGACCAGAGCAATGGATAAGTACACCGTCTTACCTGGACCGTTCCTTAAATGAACAAAATTGCTACTGTTTTCATGGCATCATTTGTAAATCCACAAACAATAGATGGAAGAACAAGATACCCCGTTGAGGATTCCACTATAATGAATAGTTTTTCATTGGAAAACATGCAAAGCTGAGAGAAACTCGCTGCCTTATGAAAGGAATGAACCAAATGTATGCTGTTACCCTACATACATACAGGAGGTTTAAAGTTTGTGAATACAAAAGCCAACGCTGTTTTTTGGTTTTGTGTTAAGCCAGTATCCTAACTAGAACTTTCGTTGGATATAAAGGAATTGTCAGGCAGAGGACCGTCTAGAACTGACACACTGAGGATCTCGATCAAAAGTGAGAACATCTACTGAGCAAATTGAAATTTGTCATTGAGTGTCGCAATGGAAGCATTGACTCTGTTCTGTTCTCACAATGAACCCGAATTTTGACTGATCTTCAGTGAACTCTATGCGGTTTTCAATCTTCCAGTTAACGTAACGGCGAAATTTTTTTCAACTTGACCGTATGAAAAGTTCTAACGCAGTACGAGAAACTACCTTCTCATTTTGAGACAAAAATCTGGAAGAAACTACTAAATGACGAAACCATGGAAATTCTAAGGCCATCTGATGGAAATTGTAGAATTATTCGGTGTGAAACGGAGGCCATCGGAATGTCCCTCACACAATGTTGTAGTTCGTTTATGGGGATGTTTCTTTTCCAGTTAGGTATGTCACCCCAAAACGCATAACGTTTCTCTTGAACTTACAAATGGTACTTTATAATTTTTATCATCATCAGTGTTTTTAAAACGATTTATCTGGTTATATGTTTAGCCATTATTCGACAGTCCCTATGGGAATATTACTGCATAGTAAGCCTTAAGGGGTGCTTTGACAGAGTTTTCATCCATTCCACAGCCTCCTTTCGCTACCTTCCAGCTTATCCGATTTGTGAAAGGAATATTACACCTTCCAGAAAGTATGGGCGAATCCTTTTCACATTCGGTTTGCGCTCAAACACAGAAGCCAGCTAGTTATCTGAGTTTTGAGTTTAAATTGGTTTTGCACTCATTCCCGCTGAAAAGTTATATAAGAGCTTACCACACAGATGTATCAGAGTTCTGATCACAAGGAAGAAAGGCTATGCAACTTTGATGAAATTTGTTGATGAAATTTCCGGACTAGTTGCTCAACGCTTTCACGGAAATTCTATCATTATTTGCAACTGTTGCGTGAACTTAATACGAGCTAAGATGAAAATGAAGTTCCAGTAGTCGTATTTAGACTGTATAACCCGCCGCCTTATCGGTATATGTTTTGATAACGTCTCTTGAAAGATCATCATGCTCAGACACTGAAGCTTCGTAGATGGATATCGATTTGTTTGCTAAGCTGGAGATTTCTCTGTTAATCAAAAAAATATCACTAACTCTTCGTTACTAGTGGATGAAAGCGTTTGTTCGAAAGTTAAGCCAAATTATCGAAGCACCTCTTCGCGCCTGGAAAATCCCCTTCAACACATCAGAGTACAGGCAATTTCAGGTTGGTCGGACAAATTAAGGTCAGTTTCTGTGTACTTTATTCCTTCACGAAAAACCTACGGTCAAGGCTGCTAGATTACAGTCATTCATAAGTTTCACGCATTTTACAAGAACTGGGTAACCAACAGAAACTTGATAATTATCAGCAAAGTATGAAAGGAAATTTTATCGAAACTCAGTTTTCAGGTCATTTTATACAGTGTTAGATGTAGCTTACAATGAAACTACACTCGTCCGTGGAAACATTAAATACGAAATTGTTCCATAAAGCACACACTTGTTTCTCCCGTGCATAAAATGAGGAATTTTGTTGTATTGTGCAAAAGTATTTGAAAGTCATATATATATATATATACTCCATTTTGTTCCAACACATTGGTTCGCCAGTTTTCCAGCATCCCAAGTGTCAGTGTGAGGTCAAATAATTGGCAGTTCAAGGACATATGTCACCTGATTTTTTTCCATAATTGTGCAAGCCAAATATACTTATGCATCAGCATTGATAGCATGCCTTGGGGGAGTAGCTGTCCTTTCGGTGAATCGTATTATTCACCAGTAAGGAACAATTTTGAACTATTTGCGTCGAATTACGTCATTTGGGTAATTATCGGCGTTCGAAATTTAGACTGTCCATCTCCATAACTAAATATAGTTGAGTGAATATCAGTTCACCAAGGTTACGGCTAAGGTTGTCGGTTTTTAACCAGCTGTAATGTCACATGTTGGACGCTCTTAGTTAATTCATTAAGAATAGCCCTAGTTGATCCTTGGTGTCTAGAAGGAGTAGAAGAAATTTCACATATTGCGTCCGCCTGTTCACTGTTCTAATGGGAAGGAATAATATGGAGTAATGGCTAGAAAAAGCTGACAAAAGTTGCTTGTTAGGTTGTAGTTTTGAAAGTGGCGCAACGTTTCTGAAACTTTACCGTTCTGACTGAATAAGTAAGAACAGTGTAGTGCGCTGATGCAAAGTTCCGTGGGCGTACCTCTGGAAGAGAAGATAGCACGCTTTTCCACACAAGTGAATGGCGATTTTTGAGGCATATGGAGAAGCTGGTGTATAAAGTCCCCTTTTCTCATAGGAGGAATACCGGATCTTGAGATGCTAGACGGCTGATTCAAGTGTTATGAACTCTTCGAATCAAACAATATCTACGATCCTAAAGAAAGGATTGGCCATGTTTGATCCAGCATTGTGGGTAACATGCTTGGTTAACGGACCGAAAATTGCTACAGGGCGCAAATACTTGTACATGTGCGACCATCTTCTTTGAAGGTCATTGATCTTGGTTGTGAGAACAATCAGTTGTTCCGCGTGCGAGTTCCCTGCACTTCTCTTCATTCAGTCCCAACCGAGCGTTATGTTCTTTAAATACTAGCCAGAAGGTCATAAGTCCAAGCCTGTTTAGTGATTCTTGAAACAAGAGCTGTCGGTGGTTATCAAGAAAGCTGAAGCAATAGTACGGGATTTCTGGGCGTTTCACTGGAGACAAAATTTATTTGCAGAACGAAATCCCAGCTGACGTTCGGAAACCCTCTTTTATCCTAGTAAGCATTTTAACAGTGTGAAAGTTACGTGAATGATACCGTTTATTCACTCGTCGTACGAGGAGAATTTGAGTTCTTGGGTGATATTGGGGAAAACTTGGGGAAAAAACTTTGTATCCTTTTAAATGTCTATGTGTTGAACCTTTAAATGATAGTTTAAGGACATCAGTTAATGGGAAACCGAGGCGGACAGGACGTTACCTACAGGTGACCAGCTAACCGGCAGTTCCTCATATACCTATTGAACCTTGTACTACCCACGGTAGCTCTGTAAATAGCAACTTTGCTTTGTATGGATGTGTCTTGGCTTCCGAAGTGGGAAATAATTTCGGCAGTAACACATGGCTTCCTCCTCATTAATGGGAAACCGAGGCGGACAGGACGTTACCTACAGGAGACCAGCTAACCGGCAGTTCCTCATATACCTATTGAACCTTGTACTACCCACGGTAGCTCTGTAAATAGCAACTTTGCTTTGTATGGATGTGTCTTGGCTTCCGAAGTGGGAAATAATTTCGGCAGTAACACATGGCATTCCTCCTCAGTGGAACATGCATCCCAAATAGATTAAGAACGGCCATTTTGCCAACAGGAGCGGAGCGGATTCATCAATGATCAAGTATTTGTAACAAACTCCTTAATAACTGGGGCAACAAAGTAAACTTCTTGACTGAACTGTCCATATGCTATATAGTACAGTCATTCTCTTTGAAGGGACGGACGGCAATATGTGCCGCACCTTCTCGGAGATCGTTCTTGGCTGACCTGGTTCCTGTTAAAGTAGACCACTTTCGTTACGTCCATTCTGGTTTGGTTTACCCATAACTGAAAGCCCCAAACGAAGTATATTACACTGCGTCACCAGAACACTTTCGGTCCTCTGAATAATTTCACATACATATTGTAAAATGTTTGTTCTTTAGGGTTGGACATGAAGTGGAACACAGGATGGAGGGCGATACGTAACCATCCATGTTTTGCATATGCAGTGATGCTTGAGTGTTTGGCTGACTGGTGTGCTGCTGAATCCTCAAATCGAAGAACGAACGAAAAATACCGACTCGGAAACAAGCCCCCCGTATCAACAAGTTCCAAGCGAAAAATGGCAGCCAACAGCGCACATAAGGCGAATCCATCTGTTGGTGCTGGGGCGGGACACCCGGTAGGCATCGACCTAGGTAGTTACTAACACAAGCGTTTACGGGAAGACCATCCTGGTACACCAACTGCAACAAGTCCTTGTTTATAAAGAAACCGAAAAAATTTCATTCGTATTACACATTCTTTGAGGTTTGGGTTGTAGCAAAAAAATTCATTCCACCAAGTGATCTTGAACACGAGGTCTCCTATCAACTAGATAACCCGAACAGTTCGGACGTTGGCTGCTTCGCTATCATATAAATTACTGGTTGGTATTGTCGTCGGACGGAGGGATTTCAGATAGCTGAGGTCTGGTCATCGAGTATTCAGAGAAATTTATGAAATAAGACTTAACAGCAATGTGAATGCCACCCATTTCGCACTCACATTATCCAACTAATCTGTAGAACTATGTATGATCGTCAATCGCATTCTGTTTTTTCTATTCAAGGAATCGTCTAAAGTAACAAACCAATTGCATGGAAGAATTCAGTCATTGTGGCAATATTTCATACATGCGACATACGCTTACGTCGTATGGAAAATCACGTGGTTGATGTACAAAAGTGCGTTGTAAATAAACGTTTGTAGTGGTGGGCAGTACGGACCGGTAAGAATCCTATCCGTTAGGAATAAGCGTTCTGCTTCTTCGTGCTTTTTTACTTGCGGATTGCCCACGTACCAGTCAATTTTGTGCTCGTTGAATAGTGTCGACCTAAACCTGTGAACGTGAAATATATAAGGCATCCGGTCACTAATGTACGAATTCTTATTCTGCTGGTTTTTAGCTGTGGTCTCTTACATAAGAAACATTGATCAGTAGTGAAAATGACGGTTCATTTAATGCATCTGATTGGAGAAAAATGGGGCTGGAATATTCGTCTATAGCGGCATAACTGAAGTGGTGTCAAGCGTGACTGTTATCGATCTGTTGTCACCAAATCCATTTTTCCATGTTTGATTCCCTACTAAGCCAATTTTTCACATGATCGGAACGTTCGACTGCCGGAGCACATTGATTATTTAATCATTCATCTCTCCTGAAACTCTCTGAAGAAACGGATGAATACCAAGCCATGCACTTGGATGCATGAATGGCGTAGTCGCACCTAGAGAAGTTGAGTCCACAGGACATTTTACCGTATTCGAGTGCATCAGTTGGGCTTAGCAGGAGTCGGTCAAGGGACCCTCTGTTTAACGGGGTCATCATGTTGCTAACAGGGCCAACTGTTCCTGAAGCCGTATGGCCAGGAATTCGGATAATGAGAGAATCTTTAGCTGGAGAGTTGCTATCATGTTCATATATATGCCAATCCTTCACCAGGGATCGGTTAAGGGAACAATACGTTAGGTTTATAAACTTCAGTTGCTTGACAGTTAAGTCAAATCAGCCAGGCTATTTAGCTGGACTAGCACGTTGCAGTGGAATATACAAGATACATGTAGAGCCATGTGATACCCTGCTGATATCCACAATTCAAGAAGAATATTCTGGAAAATGCACCAGAAGGGCCTATCGAGGGCGCCATTAGGTTTCGATGATGTGTACGGTTTTCTTCGTTTTTGGTGAAAATCTTGCAAGATCTTATCCCGAATTGTAGTGCCACCCAGAACTGAATAGGAGATTCAACAATGGTTGCAATCGATAAAAACTAGCCTGAGTACCATTTTATTTGCCGTTTTCGGGCAGAAAAACAAAAGGCACTAGAAGAATTGTGCCTTTATGTGGATTTTTGCAAGCCACTGCTGACTGATGAAATATGATATCGCGTTTTCTTGGCACGTGGGGATACACCCGTTTTTAATGGACAATCAAGAAAATCCCATGATTCCGCCTGATCTCTGTTCTCCACAGTGTAGCAGAAAACGTATATCGTGTAGTATCTAGTAATTCGTGTCTATCTTTTGTAATCTGCTGAACGAGACTTTGGCTAGTGAGCGATTCCTTTTAGGGAATGCACTTCCTTTGACCATGTGGGACTTTTGCGTATACCCCGCTTTAGTAAAATTCGATGTCTGGAAAGATGGGAGCTCTCGTTTTCCGTAAACGTGAGTGTAAACTTCAGACTTTTCCAGCCTTGCCGGATTTCGACACCCGGTCATGGTAGGCAAATTCTCGTGAATACTGGCCACACAAAATTTATAAGTTACGAGATTTGAGATTGAGCAAACGTTCATATTTTATGCGACCTACAGGTACACCCATCCAAACAGAACCTAGTGGTCTCAGATTTTGAAGCTGATGATATAGATTCTCCCAATGCGTGATGACTTCTATTGATTCGATGTGAGGCGCGTTAATCAAGATTTCAAAATAACAGACAGAGCCTTTTATTGTACGTTTTCTAGCACCACAACTAATAACCTCTTTGAACTTTTAATCGTACTAGTAGAAAGGTTTGCACCATCCTCATTTGAAATGTATCAGTCTTTTTCAGTCGGCCGGGCAGCTTCCTTGCAATAAATTAAATTCACCGCTTAGCTCAACCAACGCTTCTTGTGGAACCAGTTAGGCGAACACAAAATTGACGTACCACATTGCTGATAAACATAATGGAATAATACCTGGCCGTTCAACCCGGGTATTCCCGCAAGGATTATCCAAATTCGTCGGCAGGTCCTGACAAAGGAACACGGCAACGACGCATCCTCCTCGAACGTCAATTACGACTAATGTGAGGGGATTAAACGGAAGAACTTTTCGAAAGCTTATGAATAGCTTTATTGGATAAGCTTAGTAAGGATTATCGCCATGCATTGTTTACCTTGTCCACCACATGTATGTGTGTGCTTTCCGGTCCATCAACGATTACTTAAATCTAGACTTTTTCCGTTATTCAGAGATAAGAAAACCAGCAGCGCTTGCCAAAAATGACCAGATCAATGTGCGCATATCTCATATCTTAATCTATTTCTTCTGGAATTTGTCTGGTTTCATATTTATCCAGGAATTTCATTCAAAAAGCAAATGGCGAATTTTTCCGGCCTCTCAAACAGATCGCATCAGTAATAGGGTTTTGAAAATCAGAAAGTGAAATTTACCACTGTACTTGGTGAATAAGAATTGCTCTTTAACATTGATCGGTTGTACGACGATGTAGGAACTCATGGGGACATGCTTCTCAACCAGTGTACGCAAAACCTCCACCGGCTGCCCTGTAAGCAGAAAAAAGTTGATAGATCGACAGCCTCGTCAGGGAATTAGTTCAATGTGTGCTTATCAGGATGCTTGTTCCTGTGGAGCTGGATGAACAACGAGACTGTTACCTAAACGAATACCTGGATGCATTCCACTCTGGTTGGTAAAGGGTCTCATGCGGCACACAAACAGCTAGTAGATGCTGCCTGCTCCCTAAAATATATAAACGATTTTAGGCTGGATACCTAATATAGACGAAGTTGTCGCCACTAGCATCCATATGCTAGAGTTTTGTGTTCAAAAGCAATTTGTCTAGATACCGCGTTTAGTCTAGGATGAACACAACGATGCGGAAAATATGGGCCAACAAAGAGAATCAGTTCAAAATGACACTTGGTGAACCGGGTTTTAATGCGCCACAAATATACTTCCGATGATCCATATCCGCCTCAGCCAGCTGACCCCCGGGTCACGAGCATTTACGTCGATGGATTCGTTTTTACATTCTCTCCCATAAAGAGGCAAATAGGTCAGGCAAGTACTGACTGAGGATTTCACCTCAGTGCCCGAAGCTGGCTCATGTATCCAGAACAATAGCGCATGCAGATCTTCCAACCGTTGGACAGCAAAGAGTTCAAGAAAAAGACAAAACTCTGGTGGATAGCGAAACCTCAGATGTTGGACAGAGTGGAATTCCACCACCGAAGAATGTCCTGACCTATATAGTCCGAATTCGGTTGGTCGGCGAGTTAACTGTCAGTACAATAAATCAGGAAAGATAACACCTGGCTGGACTCCCGCAACATAGCCGCCGCAATTATCGAATGGAGTAAGTTGGGATACGAGAGCTGATTGAAGAGACAAATGTAATATATTCTCTCTAAGGTGTAAAAAGGCACCTAGGTCGGACAGACTGTACCTAGTTTATTTAAAGGCTCTGGTAGCCTACTTGAGAAAACGTATTCATACCATAAATACTGAAAAAAGATCTTCAAATGTAGGTACCTCAACATTTAAAAAAAGAGTATGCAAAGACCCGCTGTGAATCGTCGTGGTACCGGCCTGGTAACTGAAGCGTACAAATTTCTCTGTGGCTTGATCCTTTGTGAGTCAACTAAAATCACTTGGAGGCTGTACCTTGAAAATCGGAAAAATGACTCACCTTTCAAGGACAGTTTCCAGAACAATGACACTGATTTTAGCTACCAGCAGAAATCATAATTCTTGAACTATTCTTGTGGTCTTCAGAAACCTTTTCAGTGTCAATGGAGCAAGGTAGCCCTCGTTATTCTATGACACACTTGAAGGCACTGCACCCCAAATCCTTTGGGTGTCCGGGGGTCTCTGACAGACTCTCTCCTTGATGCATTAAATCCGGTGGTACGAGACAAGCTGCCCAGCTCCTGTTCTGCTCCGATTGGTCTCTGATTTCACAGGAAAAGTTTCTATCGAATTTTTGTACCTGTGAGTTCGAAATAGTCCATAAATGGTATGGTTCTCGTATCTGAACGCGATGAAATGCAAATCCATTAATTAATGAATCACCACTAGTCAATTAACACATTACGAAGATTTATATGTGTGTACATGACCATACGAATGAGTCAGCCTCACCATTTGGTGTACATTTCATATTTTTAAAAGGTAATGTTTTGAGACGATACTGGGTGGGATCAAACGTGGTCGAATAACTTAGGGGTCAGGCGGCGCCAAATTATTACAATACTAATAAGAAAGTTTCGGGCAATCCGTCTTTTTTGAATCTCGACACAAACCTACTAATCATTTTTGTAGTGTATAGCATCGGTAGGCAGTTCGCGCACATACTGCTTGGCAGCCATACAATTTCCAAAACTGTTCTAATGTTATAAGACAGTGAGCGTGACGTTGAGCATTTTATTATGTAAAATAAGATCACTTCATTTGCTCACGCCACAACACACCACTTACAAGTTTGCTGCAAACTTTGACGGCTCATTTTCGGTTTCGTCCTTCTTGGAAACTATCAAGCTTAGTCCACTAGTTTCCGTCAGCACAAAATGGGCGAATGTGGTGTCTAGTTATCGAGATTTCCACCAATCCTGTAGGCAGTCTCTTACGTCAGAAATATCCTTCGACGTATCGAACGTCGTATTATGTGAAAATTCAGGCATTCCCTGTGTAGCGTATTCAACTGAACATTCTACAAGATTCTCATTTGAGCTCACCGTCACCACAAATGTAATTTTTGCATGAATGAACTCAGTTCCTGTTTCATTGGTATTTCCTGCCTGAGTAGATAGACACCTAACAGGGTTGGAAATCAGTGCTGACCATTTTTCCGGTCTCTAGTTTCTCTCTAGCCGCAGCACAAAACTGGCTGTGCTTTGTGTATGTACTCACAACACCCAATAAAATTGTATCAGGTAAAAGTTCGGTTTTCGACTACTTTACATCAGCTGAGTAACCAAGAGGCCTATGCTTCTCTGAGCGTTATCAACACCCGAAATTTGCAGCTAATTTGGATAAGAAATTTAATGGGGAAAAACCCGTTGCCTTTATCCACATGAATATTCAACTACCACGCTGATTAGTATCTAACCCTGGAAACCGGTCCAAGTAAAAAGCTCCTAAAGTGATTTTCAAAAGCGCATTCTTAGCAGGTCACAGAATTGGTTGTTAGATAGGATTCAGGTAGACAACGTGACACTCCGTTCCTGCCCTTATAAACTAAATGGGCCGGACAATATCTGCCTGTTTGAATCATACGATGAGTCTATGTGTGCATAACCTGAATAGGCAAGCCGGTGAGACGATCTTAGCTCAGAATGACATTTTCAACCCTGTTACCGAGGCCAACAGATGAAATTGACCCAATAAGGTCTAGTTCGCGAATACTTTGCGTTCACTAGGTGGTCTACTTCATCCGCCTGTCTCATTTCTACACCCGAAACCCGGTGAACTTTTCTGAGAGGGAGCCTTCTTCCAAGCGCAATTCCTCAGTGGCGTCATTCAGCTGGAGGCTGATCGTTTGCCGGATTGGTTATTCTGATGGATTCGTGGAGTACAGCGTTTCAGTCCATTTACCACGGATTTTCCGTAGTATAGAATCTTTATATCAATCGTCTGTTACTGGCTGATAGAAAGTTGTTATAAACCCTCTGCGTTCTGTCAAAAAACCGGAGCAGGGGGAATATGCTTTAGCTGGGTGACCTTTCCGTGCAAACGGCTGTAATCAAACCTCGAGTCCAGCGTTTTCCCGTTCTGGTGTCAGCTCATCGGAATAATTGCGCCAGGACTGGAGTGGGACAGTTCAGTTGGATTGACGTGAACGTGTCTTCCACAAATCCCACAACCACCTACAAAATCGTTCTTGTCGGCTGTTATACTGGTGATGTTGTACAAAAGTTGTAGGCAACGGGAATGAGTCACTGAATGGATTCGCTTGGGTTCGCCCTTCACGCCTTCTTGCAGTCAAACTGTAGCTGAACTAGTGAGTAATTTTCAGACTGTTCACTCAGGCTCACTGAGATTCCAGTTGTCCGGTCCCAACACACTCGAGCAGTTCACTTGAACATATTATACAAAATGCACAAGGTAGCAAGCTTTCAGACAGATAATTTTAAAGCGTTTTAAATTATTGCAATAAATGTTAGTTGACTATGTAGAATAATTGAAAATTTCGGTTCAGACCAGTTGAGACACAGTTCTCGTCAATAAAAGTGCACTGATCCATTTTCACATGTTTGGGAAATTTTCACTTAAATGTCAGTTTCTGAATGAGAAAATGATCCCGATCCAAGTCATCATGGTTTACGTCAAGTCGATCTACCTTGCAGTTAGCCCTTTGTAGCACCATGAAGACCATGAACATGCGAGAAAAGTGATATTTGTATAACTGCAATCGATCGACTGTCGTCATTCTAGTTCAGTCTGCTGACATCCGATTGTATTTTTGAAGCGCTGAAGTTTTGGGGTGTTGCAGTGGAATAAACAGGCCATGGTGGTTCTACGTTTTCCTTAGAATGACCAACGCACAACGTGCGTGCGGACGACAGTCACGGTAACAACATGGTTACGCAGTTCGATACAGGCCCTGATGACAGTGACGTTGTCGCGGTCAGACCGAACAAAAAATGTGACTACGCTGCACGCGGTCCGTTGTGTACGATTTCGTGATAATTATTATTCGGTCCCATTCCACACAGTTGTGACCGGGAAAGTCGAGCTTACCGTAGAAATCGATCGTAGGACTAAGAATCGACAACTGTGAATGCTGGTTCCATGGTCCGTTTGCTACGCGGGTGCACTGCTTCAAATGTACGGTCTATCGCTTACAAAATAGGCACAGTGAGCTTATACATTCTAGTAGCAAGCTATGCACAAACGCTCAGACGTGCCATTTCAGATGCTCGGTAAACAATCGGTGGATTTATTGCTGGGCTACGCTTTGCTTTTAGCACAAAGCATCGCCGGCCCAAATGAATAAGTTATCAGCTTGACTGTGTTTGGAGGCAGACAGAACCGTGAGATTTCTTACAACTACCACGCTAAATCAGTGCTACGTGCTAATCAGAAGTTCCTGTTCGTTGTTAATTGTGAATGACTAACACTTATGACAAACACGTTTGGCGAAGAATGATGAAAATAAATATGAATTTTGGGACCTTGCTGCTCTCGTCTGGGACACTAATAGAATATTCACCTTGGGATCATTCACAGATTTTGCTGGCATGTGTTATGGGGATGCCAAAATAACTGAGTTTGAGTGCGGGGAGGGGGCGGGTTACTTAAGTCGTCTTGTGATTGGGTCTTCTACTCTAGACTCAAAGCACTTGACTGATTACCGCACGCCGTCACCTGTCCACTCGGCTGTCTAAAATCGCTCTTTAGACGCTTGCCAGTTCTCCGCTCTCTATCCTATCCATACATGGCAACGTCCACCACCTACGCGACCAGTTGTTGTGCTGCGAATTTTAGTCCTCTTCCTAAAACATACACGTTCTTCAAGTTTACTGTGTCTAGTAGATGCCTTCGTCTAGTCTTAATCCATCTACATTTCGTGATGGTTTTTCTGTGCACCACTTGTGCTCTCCGATTCTATTGTCCTAATCATTGGTTGTTTGACTCATGTAAGCCTTCATGCATTTGCTACTTTGTACCCAGTCCAATCATCCAGGAAGCGATCAGTACATTGATTACATCAGTACTGAGCATAAAATACTCCGTTTGAGAGTGCCACTCCGGAATCAACACCCTTCGATGACTTCAGACGTCGCTTTTTGCATGGGATTCTTTCATCGACCCACAATTTTTGAGTCTTACTGTTGGAGCTAATCCTCTTCTTATTTGGGACTTCACTAAACGACCTGGATATCCACAGCCTTGGAGTCTTTTTTTAACTACTTCTGGTCTATCATTTGGTCGATCTCCTCTATCCACAGCGCCCTTACTCGACTTAAAATTGCTAAAGTAATACCGCCACATACTACATTCAGATTTGCCGAAAAGCAGCTTAACTTCACACCAGTTTTTGGTAGCTCTTAATCTATCAACACTCTCTGGCCCACTCTAAGTGATTGCGACATCATCCACGACTCTCAGGGTGGCTAAATCGTCTCGCTCTGATGTGTTGGTCGTCCACACCAAACAACGAACAGGAATTTCTGACTTAAATCCAGCACTGATCAAATCAACTGGCTATGACAAATCACACTGACTGGTTTTTCGTTTTCCTTTGAAATCGGTCAAACTGACAACTCATTCACCTGGTCAAAAGCAAGACGTTGCCTAATAGGAAATCCATTGATGTCTTACCAAACCTGTCCCTCAATGGGTCTCAAACATCTTTCACTTGACTGGAGAAAAAAACCATCTTCTGTCTATTGATCTGTCGGTCATATATACTTTGCTTCAATACATGTGGGTATCAGAGTGTAGTTGCGCACAATTACGGTAGCCTTACCTCCAAAGACTGTTATGACAGTTGGTTCAATATACCTATTCGTTTTTCAATCCCAACTTTCCCTCCGGGACCATACCGGTTGCGCATCAAGCAAACGAGCGCATACGAACATTCCGGAGAAAGGATGCTTATGACGCACCGCTTAGACAGCAGACCAAATGTAAGAAACCTGTAATAATGAATGCCACATTCGCGAAAAAGTACTTGCGGGCCAGAAATAAGTATTTTGGTTCAACCAACAACAACGAACATCATCACATCACCAAAACGCTTCAAGAGACCCTCGCCCTGTTGAAATAGGCAAGTGAGTCATATTCTTTATGTTTGGCGATGCTAATTAGCTATTCATCCGAATGGAAAAGCCGTTGTGAAGTAAAGGCATGGTAACAAATTTCCCCCTAATATTGTGGCCAATAAACATTGGATTAGTGAGCACAATTCGACTGTGCAGTGACTATCTGGAAAGAGGTTTTATTTTAACTACTTTGCCGTTACATTGAAGAACTTCGGCCTTTTTAATTTTGGAGACTGTCCAAACCACAGGGAGAAAGTTCCCGGATGACTGGCCGCTAAGTATTCTTTAATGGACATCTAGTATGTCTCCTCACACACATTGTGGCGATGGAAAACAACAAGAGTTTGAACTTATTGTCTAATACAAACCGATGGGTTGTAGATTAGGGGGCCCATTGACCTGGCTTTCCGTTTTGCATGCAGATAGTTTGTCACAATTCATGGACATCATCAATCGCGCAACATTCGGATCACTCTGTTGGCTTTTTGCAGACAGCTGACGATTGAAAATGCTGAAAACTGTTGAGCCAGTCCACCCTTCCAGGGTTGTTGATAAATGCACAAGTTCTGGAGTTGAAAATGTGACCTGAACCGAATCCAACTATTTGATAATCAGCATGTCGTGTTATGAATAAAATTCGACGTCGTTCGTAGTTAAAGTCTTCCTGGGTGCGGCTTGGGAAATATGATCTTTAGTAAATTAGGTTGGTGGCTTTGTTGGAGGCTCAGTTAAATCCCAGCTCAAACTATCCTTCACGCGATATGTCAGGACTATTAACCGCTTTTCTACTACTGTATGTATACTAACATGTCCTACAGACCTCAAAAGTTCAAGCTAAACTCGTTGACTAATGAAGGGCATGCAACTACTGAATGAGAAAAGTTTACTATATCGAATGCGACAACCACTAAAGTGGGGCGGAGCTTTCCTCAGTAGGTAACTAGTTATATAGGATGCTGAAACTACTCAGAGAGTGATAAGGCCACAACAAGTAAACTAGCAAACAAAACGTTACAACTGTGTGTGTAATGACGCGGATTGAAATATTTGCAGAGACTGATGGTGTTGTAGAATGGTTGAAAGTACAAATTTATAATGAGAAATAGCAATTTCAGACCACTTGCCTTTTAGGACGTTCAGTTAGCAGCTTCTTGGAAATGTTTGAATGCTTGCAGCCAAGTGATAGGCAAGCTACGACATCCCTTATAGATAGCGTATAATGGTGGATGATTTCAGGTTATTCTTGTCAGAACTAACCGGAATAAGTTGTATTAGCATCTGTTGTACGGTGAGTTATCCGTATGAATATTGTGTTGCATACGATAATCCAGATACGTGTTAGCGCTTTGGTGTTAGTTGAAAAGTAGCAAGCTTAGGCCCACCTTAAACTCAATTCAGACAGTATCAGTGTGTGGTTGAACCCCAAAAAGCTCAGCCACACGAGATCTGAGTGAACCAATACTCAGACCTGGAATCACTGCAAACTATGCTATGCAGGTAGTTCCTTGAAGTTCGGTAGCAGCAGTCTTGAGGACTCACCACAAAGAATAATTGTGACCTTGGTCAGTTTGTAATAACTGATGTTTACCTTCAGTCTGCATAGCGAAGCCCACTCACACAAATCGAGTTAAGGAAGTTTCAACTCCCAGTCATGTGGACGTAATTACCATCGTCATCGACGCATTCGACCCCAGCAAACTAAGAAAACGACCCGTAACCACCAATGAAGTAGGCCAACCAAGAGGAGCAAATCGGGGTGAACCAACCCACTGGCTCACTTCCCTGATAAACCCGAACCCAGTTCGGACTTGATTCGTTAGTCGAACCATTCGAACATTTAGGCGTGGTAGACAGCATGCATATGCACGTACCCAATTCACATTGATGTTCTGGCCTGCTCAGCTTCTCCATCCTTGCAGGAATTCAGCTACAGTGCACATCTTCATGGTCCGAAAAAATGTCTGATGAAACGGCTGTACGTTTCACTGTAACAGCTAATCAAGGACGAGCAAAATTTTCATGGTTATTATCAGTTGTTCGACTTGTCGATCAGACTTGAAGTATGCAACTAATTTCCGATGGTGGCAAACCATACGTTTCATCCTATAGTCTTTACGCATACTGTTGAAATCCCGTTGGACGTCGTCCATGCTGCTATCAAAACTACTGACTTTCTGGACAGCTTCTAGGAAATAATCAGCCCGTTATGGTAAGCGTTGGAAGCACGGTGAACAAGACTCTCTGGGAAATTCACACGGTCACATTAGGAACAACACCGTATGAACGGACGTAACCTTCTAGAACGTAAGCCTGGTTGTTCAATTTTGTCGGTCTCACTTCCAGATTTTCCCTCCATTTTGAATCTCATGAAAAATTAGAAACTGAAATTTTGCGTTGTGTTTTATTCATCACTACGAAGCCACACTGCTATATAATTGAATTAAAAAAGCCACTCCCAGTAACTACACCGGCCGTCTGTCATGAAGTATTCCTTGTTTACATACATTAGAACCCCAAGGAGCTATACTGAATAGCGCCCATGAAGAATCCCGAGCCTGTGGATAGGGATCTAACAGACACAGTCCGCTAAACCTGGAGTTTAGGACACGTGTGACAACCTGCTCCTAAAATGTTTGAATGTAATGGTGGCAGAACACCTTTATTTTGTGGTGAGGCTTTTGAGCTAAAGCCTCTGGTTGAAGGCCTTAACCGTTCTCATATCTAGTTGTAGTTTTGACATAACATGCAACCATGTATTGAGCAAACATATTCAACTTCATGTCACATCGGCCATCGTGTGGTGACAGAATACAGTCTCAACTGCTGACGCGGCCCAGCCTTCTACATTAGTCTACCTTACCTCTACTCCCACCCCATTTGATGAAAACTTTCCGACACAAATAGCTGTACTCACTTCATTCAGGCATCCACAGAAATGATCGATTGCATACACTACTCGCGTCTGCTCCTTCACTTTCGAGTAGCAGACGGCTTCTTTACTTTTATTGCAGCCTTCGATGTCCAGACAGTTTAGTTGGGCGTTAGTGTCTACATCTGTGCCCCTCAACCGGCCCCTTAGATTGAACCGTGTTCTGTGAGTAGCTCCCCCCTCAGTTAAAGTATTGATATGCCTTATTCTATTTAGAGGTAATCGGTCTGCCCAGCCAGATGTGTTTCTCCCAATGCCATCCAAAGGCAGTGGTGTCTTTATCTTTTTCCTTAACAGGTTTTTTTGAAACTATTTCGGGACAAGGACGCATTCCAGGAAATCCGTACAGAGAAAAGACAAGGGTGATTATTCCAACCATAGGGGTATCAGTCTGATACCCAGAACAACGCGGCTGCTGACTTCACTAATCTTGAGGCGTCTAACTCTGAAACATCAGAGACAAATCCGAGAACGTTAAGCGGCATTTCGTGAAAATTGGGGCACCCTGACCTATCTTCACCTCAGATGCCTCAGTAGGTTAAAAAACACAGAGCGGGTGTAGGTACCTAATTCTCGATCGTTTTCCATAGAAGAATATGGCGGATTATAACTTTCTTTCCACTCTTTAGTAGGCATTCCTGCTCAGGGATGTAGGACAGTTAACCATCATTATTTGATACTGGTGTATCGCTGTTGATTATATATATATGTATATATATATATATACATATATATATATATATATATATATATATATATATATATATATATATATATATAAGAAACCGCTACCTAAACTCCTAAACTTATCTGTTGTTATGTAAGCTCATTCGCAGCTGTCGGACATTTGGTGTAAATACGGAATAAACAAACGGGAAATTGTTTTGTCACTGGACTGATTCGAAAATATCACGGACGCAGAAGAACCATGTTATAGCGGTAGTGTTTAGTTTGGATTTGGGTTGTTTTGAATTCCTGGAATCCAAATGTGGGGCAACCCACATGTGGTATTAACCACACATGTGGAGAGTCCGAAGCACAAACAAGTACTTGTCATGGGGGAATATGCAGGCTGAATTCGCAAAGCATAAATTTGAATGTTTGAAATTACTGTTTCTATTTTTAGATCTGTGTGGGCTTTGTGTGCGCAAGCTGATATGTGCAGTTGGACAGGGTTGTGAGAAACGTTTTACGTTTCGCTGGAAGTAACTGGGAGTTGTTATTAATCTTAGTTTATTGTGACTTTGAATGAGGCTGCAACAAGACAGAAGTCGGTAAAATGTCTCTTTAGTACGGGATAGTTTTACTCAAAAATCGGTTTGGCCTTTGTCTTAAAGTCGATCGACTTAGCAATACCCGGCATAAATGAGGATTTTACGACGGTAAAATTACTTAATAACGCGCTCTCAACAGACTACCGGAGTTTGATCGCAATGCGGATGAGAACATGCACTGCTGAAAACCTCTAATGATGGAGGAACTCCTTTCAGTGTTTTTGCTCTTTCTTGTGGGCCAATAGGGACAGGTGAATGACCACTGGAACAAACGTATTTTGAACACAAACTCGACAGACTCTGAAGTCAAACAAATCTCCTACGGCAGACACCTTACAGAAGCTTAGCAATACCTCTTATCAACTGCATCGTGGCAGAGGTAATGAGAATCACTCAGAAGTTAAGAAGATGGCCACACATGATAACAGTACGTGCCAGTGCACACTGATTATCCATCATAGGTTGTATCTGAATGTGGTTCCTGCTGGGATGTCACTGATCGTCAACTCTAGTTGATTACGCCACTGAGAGCTTTCGTTTACTTTGTCACACCAGACACCTTGCACGTTTAGGTTAAGACACTTGAAGTGTGCGAAACCTTGTCAATCAAGTGCTTCAATCTATCGACGAAGCCAAGGTTACTGTGCACTTACTCGTTGCACTGCCTGAGTTCAGCTAAAGTGTAAGGCGGCTTCAGCATAACTGAGTACTGAACCCATGCAGTGTAAAACAAAATGCAGACGCCTACAACATTGACAAGGAGAGCTGTATTACTCTACTTTCAGTGAAAATTTCCCACCATCTACCAAAAAAAACTATAGAAGTTCTCTGGTAAGTCAATAAGGACATGTTTTTCAATAAATACGTGTTCATGAAAAAAAAACGTTTGAAAGCGTAGGGCCTTGTGAAGACAATGTTTGAGATGGGACACTCAAGCTATCAGCTCAGTTCAACTGTAAAAGTAGAAAGTGTCCAGATATGTGAGCTCTGCAAATACCACGGATCAACGGACATGGTTTCACACAGACGAATACATTTGATTTTCCACCTTAGCTGACAGCTTCGTGGAAGGCGCGAAAAGACCAGGATTGTTGAGTACTATGCTCCAAAGCCACCCATTTGAAGGCTCAAGTGGTCTCTCATGATAGTACTGCAGAAGCCCTCCTTGTCAAATGAAGCAAACTACCAAGTGACCTTGGCAACGTTCACAACACTTCCCATGCATGTTATTGCATTTGAACTCGGAATAATATAGAGGGTTGTTATCGACGACGACTGGAGACCGATTCCAGGTGTACTTGGTTGGCGAATAAGGTCAAGACTTTCCACGGTTGTTGAACTGTTCGCCGAGCTTGTTGTTGCCGATCGAGGTGGCATCGTCACTGTGGGGTTTGACGCACTCACGAATATCTGGCGAATATCTGGGTGGAACTATATCCAAGGCATGTAAACTGAAGGGTCAGATGTACACTGATTTCCTAGAAAACTCTTACGTTCATTTTCATGAAGGAAAATACTCACAAGGTTGGTGAAAACTCTTCGACAGCCCACGACCGATTTCGCCCTTCTTGGGACTCATCACGTAGGCGCAGTCAACAAGTTTCCGTCAACATTATGTTCTACTTGAACCCAAATTGGGTTGTTTAGGAGAAACACACCCATTTGCAAATCAGTTTGGTTTTCACGAGAGACAACTGAATCTCGTTTATGATGTTCTACAACTGAATGTGCTGCACACAGGCCGCCTCATGTTGCAGTTGGCACGATATTCGAGATATCACAGTATGTTTTCATGAAGGAAACTACTCACAAGGTTCATTGCTTACTGAGATTGGTTCCATATGCGATTCACATCCATACGACCTATTTCGTGTCCAAAATAGCTTTCTTTAATCCAATGGGAAAGCACTGATTATACCACGAGCAGCAAGAAAAAGGTGACAAATTTATTTTGTATGGAACCGGTAAATTGCCCAGATGGGAATGGTCTTTTTTTAACGAAGAACTGGCACACTCAAAGATGAGTAACTGGCGAACTTCACCGTACAGAGCACGCCGATAGAAATGAACCTCGAGGAAGCTTGGACAACCTTGTTGCAGATATTTTGTGACCAAGCTTCCCTGCTCAACGCTCGCTATCAGTAGTTGACTAGTTGACCGTGTGTGTGGACGGTACGGTTGACTATCGAGTCAGATCCTTCTGTATAGACTGCAATCTAGATAAGAACATGGAACGAAATAGATCAACGCCTAGATATCACTCTGCAGACTGTCGCAACCATGCCTACGACTGTTACCCCGTTGGCATGCCGACACAGTGACCATACAACGATCGGCATTGACTGGTAACGGCGACAGGATATGCGGGATCCGTAGCGGAAACGCTCCAGAGGACAAAGGTCAAGATGTAACACCCAATTCGAGACCATCGACCACACAACAATTACGCAAGTAATTGGATTTTGCCGGCATCTAATGGCAAGAAACCCATAGTCATAAAAAGTGCAGCCACAGAGTAATGAGGACCACAGTGGTGAACCGACTAAAGTTAACAAAAGCGTGGTTTACATCTATTGTCATGCATCAGCCAGCTGAAGGGAATTACAAATCTAAAAAACAAACCGTTCAACCTAAGCCGTATGCCCTCTCCTTCGTCAGAATGGCCCATCTCTGGAGCCCTCCAAAACGCTTTGTGTTCCCGTTTATGTGCTTTTTAAACTACATCCCTGTTTTTACACAGGGTCTCTGATCACAGGCTTTGTTACCGCTCTTATACACTTGTTAAAAAGAAAGGGAGGAGGGAAGTTAGTGATGTACCTTCATGACCGATTGAGCTATATAGGAGAGGGTACGGGTAACACAGACACAGAGTTCTCATACCAGATTGACCAATATGTACATATCTGACTAACACCGTCTCCTATTGCTTCACACTGGGAAGTGGAGCATGTGTGGAGACTCGCCCCTTAAAAAAGGTAGACGTTCAACTACAACAATATACACTGCAATGGCTTCCAATGCTTCGATATACCTCCCGGGCTTTTTAGCAACTGGAACGAACGTATCCTTGGCAGATGGTTTATTGCGGACAAACTGAACTGAATTAAAAATTTAGGCTACCCTGACTAGCAGTTAGACCTTTGAGCCAAAGGTTGCCTGCCTGATTTATTAGCCCCTATTTGGATGAAAGATACCGTCTCACTTAAACCGGGTGATTCGAAATAGTGGTCGGAATGAATGTGGCAACTACAGAAGAATTAGGCTGAGTCCTGTTATAAACAGACTTCTTGTACGCTTATTTTACGTAGGCGCACGAGGGCCCGCAAAGACGCGACCCGATACAGCAAGGAGGATTCCGACCGAGAAGGGTTATATGGGCCACACTCCGTCCATTCTTATGGCAGTAACATGCGCACTGGCGCCCAACAATCTTGATTTCTCTCGACTTAAAAAACACGTTCATTTCGGTCGACGGGTTCGCACACCACAATTGTACGAAGGAAGAGGCTCCCGAAGTTCATGAATATCATAGGTTTTCTGTATTTATCTACTTGAGGGTGAATGAGAGTGTGGTGTGGAATCGCCAAAAGCTCCCCAAAAGCCAGTGGAGTCCGGAAAGGGTATTCACTCCTTTCAGTTTTTCTGATTTCGACATTGGTGGAATGGTGAAGCAATTATCTTTGCAAGCAACACACCAGTAGTACATACTAGTGCTTAACTGCAATAATAATAAAACAAACTCTGAAGCGTTCTGATCTCTTCCAGAAAGGACCTTGTCGAGCCGGAATGTGCAGACCACACTGTCGTCATTTTGAAAGAGCCGGAAGAAGCACAAGCGTTACTAGGAGAACTGAGAAAGTTCATCCGTTACCCCGGCAATTGTTTTGCGCCCGTATATTTCAAAGCTATTTTGTGGAATGTAATCTTTGAAGGCGTCTCTGAGAATTTATGGAGTAACACTGAAAGCTGTGAAACACTATACAAAAATCTTCTGCCAGTGGTTTCAGAGCCGGAATTTCGTTTGTTAATTTGCGCCACTTGCATCATTAAAAGAGCAAATTATTGGGTGTCAAAAACGTGCACACTAGACTGCAGTGTGGGAACTGCATCATCGTACGGCTTCGAGACGTGACTGTTATGGGAGGAGGATCTGATACTCCTTCAGGCTTTTTATCACCGACGGCTGAGAACTAGAGCCAGAAACAGTAGACTCAGCAAATTTCCGATGAAGTGATAAGGAAACGGGTTTGTGATGAAGCGACAGGGACTTCACTCGAGGAACGATCCCGAATTGTAGGTAAAGGCTATCTGACCGTGCAGCACGCACGCTGAGTTGCGGGGTTGCCGAAGAGTGCCTAAATCGGACTGGCGGAAACCTAGAGGCAGACGGAATTTGACATGATAGAAAAGAATGAAAAATGTTGCGAAAATTCTGGGTGCTGTTGGCCTCGACGGGGAGAGCAACGTAACCCTACCCGCCCTTGGCTGGAGACACTGAAAGAAATGATGGCTAAGCGATGTCTGACTAAATGTCGCGAGTGTAGATATCCGCAGGTTTGTGAGAGCTAACCCTAGGTTCACCTTCATGTTCCACTGTTTCTTTTTTCCAATAGAAAGCTTCAGTCAAAGAAACTGACATGACTGTAGGACAGGATGACAAGTATGAACGGTGCAGCAGGCATGGTTCCCCATAAACGTCATCAAAATGGCTAGTAAGTTGGTGAAGGAAAGCTTTCAGCATTCACCACCAACGTGTGTCCGCCATCCCCTTTTCATCCTCTTCTTGGTTAACATTTTTAGCGCTGCGGTTACCTGTGGCATACGGTTTGTACGTGAAAAAAACAAACTAGGGGCCGGATGATAGGCAACAGCTCGTCTAAGGATGACCATTTTTACCCGAATTCAATAAAGCACACGAAAGATCAGTGACAATCAGCCTGAATGTACCAAATCAGAAAAGCACAAAGGTTCATGATAAAACTGGATGACACCTGGAAACCACGAAAATCCCTGTGATAGTTTGGTTCAATTGCAGACGACCCGCCTAGTAAAATTTGGGGAAAGAGGGATACAGGGAATGAACAGTGTAGTAAGCAGTAGTTCGTAGACACAGAAAAATGACGGAAAGTAAAAGTTTGGATGATACCACCCGGTGATTGTTTCTTCTTGGGTAAAATCCGAATCGGTTCATTCTGTCCGTACTAGTTTGCCTCATCCATCTCGATACCCTTGAGGGGTTGTTGTTTGTTCTTTTTACCCAAAATGTTCAACAATTCCTTGTTCATGTAGTAGGGTTTCTCGGGAGAACCATCGTTGGTTTCCAAATCTTCCACTGCAAACGGAAAGTATCAGAAACCAATGAAATAACTGCATGATCGAACACTTACAAAGAGCTAGAAGATACAGTGATTTTGTGAAAAGTGTATAAAGTAGAGGCCATTCGCCTGGAAGTGTTATGGTTCATAGATCAACAATATCTGGAAGTGAGACGTACTTGTTTATCCAAATACCATCACATAACGTGCATGTAGATGTGTGCACAGCGGAATTTCGTTTGTCTACGATTTTTTCAAAATTCATGATGGACCTGATATGTTATTAGTTCGGAGTTATCGAACAAAAGCAGGGATTATTTTTTCTGAGTGTCGCAAACGCCGGCGAGATTTTTTATGAGCTTATCAAAATGTTTGATCTATGGTGCAAAGAAAACAATAACTTTCCGATTCCTAAGGTCTGTTGAATTACGAATCAGGTTTGAAAACTGCAGAATGTAACTAAGGTAACATCTTAAAAGCGTATGACCAGCTTCCTCTCATCATAATTGTTAGAACTGGGCGAGCTAACGACAGCGAAGTGTGACTATCCCTACTCTATTCTGTTACACCGAAGAAAATTTGCTACACCTTCGCAAAATACACGGTGGTTATCTTGAAACACAAACAATAAAATCAAGCGGAAAAAATCGGTATGGAAAGAAACACTAAAAACCACAAAGACATCTCTGAGCCTTGTAGGCCTCAGTCGCCTGGCCCTCACTAAGTGAAATCACGGAAGACAAAAAACATCCCTTGGTCAATTTCAACGCAGCTAGTTTCATTGCGCGCCATACATCACTTAGAGTAATGCTGTTGTGACAACGCCAGTGTAGCTACCCTGAGATGTAACCTAAGCTTCTAACTAGCTAGCTGTTGTTGTGATCAAAATCTTGTAAACGAATACACGACTATATTTGAGACTCGGTGCAATAAACTGCACGACAGACAACACACCACCTGCGTGCAACTCTTGATCCAGCACACAAAGGTGTCCATCTTCAGTGGGTTCGTTGAAAA
This sequence comes from Opisthorchis viverrini, assembly GCF_000715545.1. NCBI lineage: Eukaryota > Metazoa > Platyhelminthes > Trematoda > Opisthorchiida > Opisthorchiidae > Opisthorchis > Opisthorchis viverrini. The sequence goes on from NW_008751790.1 coordinate 675,316, forward strand.
AAAAACCACTGACATAGGGGCAGGGAAAGCATTTCCACACATTCCGAACACACACGGCTCGTTCGTGGAATGTCCAAATGGAGGAAATGACCCAGCGACGTTTGCTTGCTCCGTAAAAACAAAAATACTTGGGGTACTTCAACATGTCTGGTAAAATTATACCCTCTCTCAAAAAGTACTTTTATGTCACGGTTTAGTATTTTATGGAAACTTATCCAACAAGCCTATTTAAAAACAACCCCCTTATCTTTAATTAATGTTCGGTTGTGTATCGAGAGCGAACCTCATGGTTTATACAGAAGCTAATACCTCTTCATGTCGGTTAACCAGAGGTGCATTCAATATGTCCAATTCGTTCAAACGATGTCCACATGAGAAATAGGAAACAGTCTCTTCTGAATTAAAGTGATCTTTTGTTGCAGCCCATTAATTGTTTTTTTTTTGTTGGGAAGTTAACCCGCTTTCGGGAAATGAAGCAGATATACATAATCTTATGACCTTCATGGAGGAATATCCTGCTCAAATGAACTGTCTACACATGTGTAAACGTTTTGCGCCACCAACCATAGCGTTTTCGGACATACGTTATGCGGCATAACTCATACCGTGATGAACCTGTAAAAACAATCCTGTTGACCTTCTGTGTGTGTGTGTGGCTCGGATAGAGAAGATCGAGATGAGAATCACACAATGAAAACGTTTTAGGTCAATTATTCCGAAATGTTCGTACAGCCCTTAGAGCCCCGTCAACGTGGGTAAGTGGGACTAGTCCCTAAAGGTTAAACAAAAATGTCACCCAGCTCACTTGGCCTGATGAAGCTTTTAGGTCAAAAGCGAGACGTTGCCCAAATAAAAACTACTGATTGTTTATCAAACTCTTCTGAAACGAGAAAATGCCAACCGTTTCGTGAGGAACCCCATCAATATTCAAAGTTTCCACACTACCAGCACTTGCGGATTGCCACAGAAATATTTTCAACCGCGAAAACCCGCATACCGGGCTTAATTTCGATAGTCAACACCCACTTCTTGAACTGACATCCCAAGCCCGTTCAGATCACGCGGATCAAACACCTATCTCAACCGACGGTGATCCTCTGCAGCATATCTTACCCCATTATTTGGCCTTTGAACCACTAAGCAGATAATTGATGAATGTGTGGACGCCATAACTGTATGAGCACGGTCAAAACTCGGTGAGCCACTGACTCCAGTGAGCTTTCGTCGTGGTGAACGCTAGCGTACTTGTAACGAAAGGTTCAACGAGTTGCATAGTACCCATGTTGGCCAAAAATGGACCATCTGCTCAGTTACCCCGTTGGCTACTGTTTAGTTCGTTGAGCTGGAAAATTTGATCGCAAACGCTTCATCGTCATTTGAGTTAAGCTGTTAGGGAACGGAGGGCGGCGCTGAGTCAGTGGTTATGCAGAGCCACAGTAGTTACACATCTGCTATTCATCGAGAGCAGCTGCAATAAGTAACGTGACGCCTATCGACGCAGTAAGGGCAAGTGGCGACAAGAGTAACCGTTAAAAAAACGAAAAATTTTACCAGCTAAAGAGTTGGACAGGGAATGGAAGAAAAACGCACAGACGAGCAGGTTACTTACAGAAACACAGGAAGATTGTATCCACACCCATCGCATAGACACTGGCAAACAAGGAAGTGACGATATATGATCCAATTACGACAATCTGAAAGAACAGACGATGCGCTGTTAGTAAAAGTCGATAAGCGGTCGGAATGAACTCAACAAAAAGTCAAATCCAGGACAACATACAGCACTAAGGGATGATTTCGCCGTGAAGGCTTGGAATCGGGAGCAATCGGACGAGAACAACAAATAACGTGAAGAATACCTGATACTATTGCCGAAAAAAGTATTACAGAACAACTGTTGGTACAACAGTTGGCAACCACATGTGAACAATTGAAACCAGGGCACATTTTCCAGGTAAGCAAACATGTATTTGTTTATCTCGCACAACTCGGACTGACAACAGACATTCCGTTATCGAGGGTGGTCTCGGGTCAGGAAGAAGGAACAGCGATAAAGAAGAAAAGTATTGGTTTTTTGAACAGCACTCTTTTCTGGTGTAGATTAGATGTTTAGTGAACACGTTAAGCTATCAGTATCCTGATAGCGTATCCTATCCGGCAGATAGTTTGTCAGATCCTGCTGACGAGTAGTAGTGCCTTCAGCTATGCAATTAGTTGGGAGGACCCCTAGTTCGGATGTCGTTGTGACGGCCATATGGTAGCAGTTATTGGTGAACGACACTATTAAACCGAGTGGATCAGGTGTGAACTCACTGTTGTTGCCCGCTCTAAAACGTCAGACGCTACAATCGCTAATGTCAGCGATTGTGCGCTAATCATTGGGCAATAGAGTAAACAAAAGAAGAACGTGGAAAGACAAAATAATTCACATCCAACCTTCAGTTGCAAACGAAGAATGACGGACAAAAACGGAGCAAGCACTAATCAAAAGATTAGAAACTCAGTTTATTATTTTTTTTAAAAAACCACAGACATGCACAAGGCTGCCATCTGCTGAGAGGGATACATGAGGGCCAACTGAGTTCATGGAAACGGAAAAGCCAGAAACGATAAGTTCAGCGAAGTTAAGTATCCCTGAGTTATTATTGCGAAGAATGAATTTGAACGCAAACTGCAAGTTTGGCCGGTGGCCGGTCTCGGGAATGAATGTTCATCGATGAATTCACCGTTCCATTTGTGGTTTGGCTAGTGGAATACGTAAACACTTGCCCGTAAGGCCTGGGCTGGCCGGTGGCCGGTCTCGGGAATGAATGTCCATCGATGAATTCCCCGTTCCATTTGTGGTTTGGCTAGTCGAATACGTAAACAATCGCCCGTAAGGCCTGGGTAAGTGGACCTGCAGTCACAGGAGGATTTCTAAACGCAATGTGTAGTGCCAGAGATAGATGCCAGCTTCCTGACGAGTGGAGGAGTAGATGAACTAAAAGTGCCGACCCAATCTACCTCTAAGATGCGCAAACGGTCGCCGTGAGCTGCTCCGCAGTCGTAATACTCTATTTCCTCCCGAAAGTATCTGAGCGTCAGCTGATTTATCCAAGAGCAAGCATATGTTTGGCACCATAGACCGGACAGTTTCGTTGGGTTCGATAGAATGTCCTGACAAGCGATTTGGAAGTAGTCTGTGCGCGAGGTATTATTGTAGTTTACAATATTCTCCGAGGCTATCCGAAGTGAACCGTCGCACAGAGTTCATCCAATTGCCTGGTTAAACTTCAGTGCCACAAAACTGGTAACCTGTAGATAACGTCCACCTCGGTTTCTCAGTAATTGATGTTCTCAGATTACCACTCGAAGGCTTCAATGCGTAGACACTCAAGAGCATCAGACAATTTTCTCATAAGTGGTTTTAGTTAACGGTATTCAGAGAACCCAAGAACTCCTAAATTGCCGGGCGTACGACGAGAGAACAAACAGTATCGTTTACGTAACTTTTACACAGCGTAACAGTAACCATTAGGATACAAGATTTTCGAACTTAGTAGAGATTTCATCTTGCAAGTAAGTTTGCCTTGGACGAAAGGTCGAGAAGCTGCGTACTCTTACTCCGTTAGTAAGCACCAGCAGCTCATGTTCCAAGAAATTCTGAAGATTCTTGGACTCATGACCTCCTGGCCACTACTTGAAGACATTACGTTCGGCCGGGAGTGGCTGATGGGCAGAGTGACTAACTCGCACTTAGAGAGGATACAATGACACTCAGTCCCATAGACATGCAAGTAACAACTTATGGTCACGTGAAACAGTTGTACAGGGCTCAGCATGGACTCAGCGTTGTGACTGCTTTTTACGCATTAGTCGCCTGATCATTTTCACAACCAAGATCAATGACCTTTAGAAAAAATTATTGCACATGTGCAAGTATTTGGGCATATGTAGCAATTTTCAGTCCACTAATCAAGCACACCCCACAATAGATAGTACTGTCGTTAGGATCGTACTTATCGTTTGGTTCGAAAATTTCTCAATACTTGCATCGGACACTTGGCTTATTAAAGCTCGGTATCCCTCCTCTGAGGAAGGGAGACCTTATATCCAAACGTTTCCATATTCCCCAGAAACCCTCATGCAGTTTTATGAAAGTGTGCTGTACTGGCTTTGACGAGTTGAACTGCGTACATTATTTACTGGAAAACATGGAAATTTCATTAATGGAGCAAATGCCCCTTGATTAGTTAGCAATTAGACTGGATAAGGTGCCATTCATTCTTAATCACAGGAGAGACCTTATATCCAAACGTTTCCATATTCCCCAGAAACCCTCATGCAGTTTTATGAAAGTGTGCTGTACTGGCTTTGACGAGTTGAACTGCGTACATTATTTACTGGAAAACATGGAAATCTCACTAATGGAGCAAGTGCCCCTTGATTAGTTAGCAATTAGACTGGATAAGGTGCCATTCATTCTTCAATCACAGGATCCACATCACGTAGTCTTGACTGGTCCCTCGATTAACGAATTCTAAGGTGAAATGTTCACTCATTGTGCAAATTGTTCCTCCCCTTGAACTACTTATACTTTATGGGTAGCACGAACAGACTCGTGAGATGCACACTGCCAATGATTTCTAATAGCGTTTACACCATCGTGATCGTCACTGACAGGAATACACCAATACATGCTGGGCTCAGTTCCCATATGTCACAACGCCATTGCCGAAGTGGCACAAATTCACTTTTATGTATAAAGTTCATGGCTGCGCGTGGGTTGAGATACTGACAGGACGCCCAAACATACACAGGAGGACGGTTACGGTAGTCAAAGAACGCCTTTGGCTCAAATGTCTGACGGAAAAGCAGCGGCAGTCGACTCGAGACTGATCAAGTAGATGCAGAAACAAATTACCATACTTGTTCTGCAACCTAGAGGGGCCAGAAGGCTATGTTTGTCAGATCCTGATAACAGGCCCTCTGTGGATGTTGAATGGACATCCTCAAACACAGACCGATGGAGTACCAAGCTGCGCAAACAATAACACAAGGTTAAGGTCAACCATATTCGTGATGGCCTCATTGTGAAGAGAAGGGAATTAGTGCTAGCCCACCACAATCACTCCGAGATGCCTAAACCTCCAGACACCCATTCGGGCAATCTGGATAGAAAATAACATCGATGAGCACATATATCTCGCAGCGTGTAGTGCCGACACATTTTCTACAAGGACAAACCTCATAGGTACGCCAAACTTATGCACCTCTGGGAGTCTATAGAGTTCAGGCATGCCACCTCCCAAGTCGTTTATCATTCAGTAACTTTGGTGGAGCCACCTTTGTGTTATAGATCTCCTGAGTCTGTAGAACAGGCTGCTTGTCGTTGGGTTCGCGAACACTGTAAGAGTCTACTTCACGTCATACCGAATGAAGCTGAAGAGTCGAATAGATGAGTCCAGTATGATGACACCCGCTTGCTTAACTTTACTGTGGTCAAGATCTGGTGAAAATCCTTACTTTATGTATGCTACGGGCCAGCCGCAACTACCAAGAAAATTCCTCATCCTTGCCCGTTCGCTATACTTTAACTGGAAATTAAAAATTAACAAATAAACCAACATTTGTTGGGTTTGTCCGCTAATTAACGACACTCAAAGATCTTCATACGATTACCGTTATGTTTGTTGCACATGTCTGATTAGATACACTAACCCATCACTTTGTTCCTCACAGTGACTGATACATTGACTACAACATTTCACAGCTCAGTGAATCACTACCGCCTGGTATTACCGACTGCATACTCCTCATGTTTTGTGAGACCGACTGGCTACACGGAATCGCCGTACGGCACCAAGTTCCGAGTAATTCAAACGGCAAATTTCGACTAACTACAACAGTGAGGAGAGTGGGTGTACAGAGAAATTAAAGAACGAATCAACACAAATGACCTAAACATTTAACGAATATCCACTAGTTACTCTAACGACGGTGCATTGGAATACGTTAACAGGAAATTGTGCCAATGGCAACTTTCGAGTCAGTTCTACGGAAATTATATTCGACTGATGTTCTCGATCGTTTAGCAACGCTTACCAGCAATGAGCCATGGTGATGTAAGTTCTGGTGAGCTTTGAGGTTGATAAAATAGCACAAAATGTTACTACTCAAGAAGATTACAGTAGTGACAATAAAAACGGATAAACTCACAAGCACCGGCACAGCGATGTAGTGCAGCTCAGGTGCCATATCCGCAAATGGTGTATCCGCGAAAATAACACCATTCAGATACAGGTAGGCCAAAGCAGCTATGAATAGAACAAATGCGGCCGATTAGAGGTAGACCAGAAGCTCGTGAATTTAGAGATTTGGCCGTTACTGACAGAGAAATACAAACCGAAAGACTAACTGAGATACGCCTGTATTGATCCACGATAGATGGTCGTGAGAACTTTGACCCCAAAAACAAGGTACTATTTCGGAGGTCTTGGTCGGTAGATGAAGTGAGATTCATCAGTGTCTATTGACGTAAGAGCTGACAAGGTAGGCGGTCAACGCTGTCGTGAAGAAAAGTACTCCACCAAAACCAACGGGAGCATTGAGCGGCTCGTAAGTCCAAGGCCACGAGGTGGATCGCCAATCGACTCTTAGAACCCTATCCTTATTTTGCATACTTGGAGTCCCTATTTTATTATGCTTACGCCTAATTATCTTTCTTATTTTACCTTGTCTTGTTGTGTTGCACGTATATTTCATGCAGATGTCTGTGGATTGCCACTCTGAATATCGGTTGTTGATGAGGGGGCTGTTGATCTCTTCCCCGAGCTTGGCGATTGGCTTGCAAACGTCTCGTCACCATACGAGGGGGTATCATCAGCGCGCAGCCACCTGATATACAACCAATAAACTCACCCGAGCTACCAATAAATCAACTACCAATATTACCAACTCTGGATATCCCCAGTACTACATGTTTCATTCTGCGAGCACGTTTGTACAGATCAGATTGATTGTTGATTTTCAGCACCGAACTGGTTGGTCGGCGGGTCCGACTCTCAATAGCAACGGGCCACATCAATTAGCTAGAAAATACTTCCGAAGATTGTCGGATTAAGTAAATTGCAATGAGTGTCTGAAATTCGGTGTTCGATGGGATTAAAAGACTATTATTTGAGGAAAACTACTTAAGACTATAGACTTTTATTTTAATTGTTATTGTCGGCTCAACAAGACTAACATTACCAGGAGTAATAATACTTATAATAATAACTAACCCGCTTGAATAATGGTAAAAGCGAAACAAACGTATTTGTAATGCACTACCCATAAGGTTGCTAAAATCTTCGCAACAGCCCACGACCGGTTTCGCCCTTCTTGAGGCTCATCAGCTAGGCGCAGTCCCCGAGTTTCCGTCAACCTTATGTTCTACTTGAAACCAAATTGCACGAAATTAGCGAAATACACTCATTTGCAAACTAATTTGGTTTTGTGAGATACTCACCCGGAACCCAGCTAATTCTCTAGGTTTGGATGTTTCAGGGGATTTGAATGTGCTGCACCAGGCCGCCTCATGTTTCAGTCACTACGATATTCGAGATATCGCGATATATATGTATATATATAATGCACTACTCATAAGGTTGCTGAAACATAGTATTGTCATGCTAATAGTTTGTGGTGATTATTCGTTGAAGTGAAAGAGCACCTTTAAGCAGTGAAGCAATCAAAGTCAGCATATCAATTCGTCAATCAATTCGATAAATGTCTGTGGCAACGGTATATAGGGATGGTGGAAATGAACTCAGACTGGCACGTTCCAGTGAAGGTGAAACCAGAGCGCACCGATAATGACATCCACCAGTTTTGTGACCACTATCCACAATTCTGGATTGTAAACAATCGACTGGTCAAACATGCACTTCTTTATTTGGCAGGAATATTCATGGGGAAATACCGTCTTATGCGGTGTGTAAGCCCAATTGTTTTGTTCGTTTCATATGCAACAAGCATCGCGTCCTGATTCCAGCCGGTCAAAAGGGATGGGAGTTCTGTGGCTTGGCTCATCCACACGAAGAAACAAGATCAAAAGTAACTGAATCAGATCGCTGGGTGAAGGCGGGAATAGCCCGTAAGGAGTTATGGTTTACCGAGAATCAACTGAATTTCGAGTGACAGTTGAGTGGGGACCGTCACTTTGAGGCTACAACAGTTGGATTTGTGAAGCTTTGAGAAGTTAATTTGCTTTGAACTTTGAGACAGCCATATATAAGGACCGAGTACCCATACTGAGTCTTCAAGGCGTGAAACACAAAGCGAAAGGGATAATTTCAAACACAGATACTGGCAAAGGCCAGATCATGGAGCACAGAGTTCAAAACCATTCAAGCGACCTGTTTTCCTGTTACAAGACATGTCACAATCAATCAATAACGACTGGAACGTTTCGTCAGACCATCGCCATCAGGTTCAAGAACCACGTACTTGTTGTACAGTGGTTGTAGCTGTCACAGTTTTGTTCGCAGATATGTACTTCTGACGGATGGACTGAGAAAGGTGGCAGTACATTAGCCAGCACAAACTCGGATGACAGATCTATGCTTTCGGGAGATAATCCCCGTTATTTTAATAAATGCTAGAGATGTTAATAAGCGCATCACAAAAAGTGGCTGAATATGCCCGTGGTAGTCATGAGAACGAAGAAGATAGTGAACAAAGCATGTTTCTGTGATTGCTCCTCTTGGCAAATACATCAGAAATTTATATGGTACCAGAAATCACGTAGAAAAGTTAAGATCGGGGGTACATAGACTTGAACTGGCCTACGAAACATCCAGTCCCACAAGTTTGTCTGACATTGACGTCACTTACCTGATTCCGTGACCCATTGATCTATCCCTCATTCAACCCACCATCCCATTGATTTATATTTCTCTAAAGTATAATTACCCCCGATCTTAACCTTTTCCACGTGATTTCTGGTACCATATAAATTTGTGATGTATTAGCAAAGAGGAACGATCACTGGAAACAAGCTTTGTTCGCCACCTTAGTTCGCACCACAAAAAGTTAACGCAGGTGATGAAAAAGAACACGCACACGAAGAACGAAACAACTGGGATGACAAGAAGTTGCTTAACCACAGATATCATGTCAAAGGACTGCGGTAAAAAGTACCAGAGGATTATGTTGTAAACAACTATCAGAGTACTTAGTGTACCATTTCAAGTCCAATGAATAAGGAAAGGGTGCGCGGGATAAATCAACAAGAAGGACAGAGGAGATTCCCTTAAGATACTAGTAAACGTTTGGGAAGCAAAGTTCAATTAATTTGAGCATTTGGAACGCCCTTGAGTAACTCCTGTCACAGAGTTAGCGCCACTTGGTCAAGTGAATAAGGTCGTGGAACTGGACGATCTCGGCTAGTTAACCCGTGGGTGCCGCCAAATAAACTTTGCGCTCCTGTCTTAATTACCGGCACGACTGATGTCTCAGAGAAACAAGATGCAGGTTCGAGTCAAGGAGGTGAGAACACAAATGCAAAGAAGCCGGAAACACTAACTCACCACTGATGACGATCACGACTAGCTTGCCAACGAATAGAAGGAAGTCTGTAACTTTGTCGACCACGAACACTCTGAAAGTGAAGGAATGAATTAGCATAAGAAATGTGTGACCACACAAGGCAAGTGTGCCAGTCAAGAGGACACGAACCTGACGAGGTTCCTCGCAAGCAGGTTGAACGCTGTTCGAGCAGCCGAGCAAAAGTTTTGTCCATGAATAGCAATCTGTAGAAGCGATGCGGAAAAAAGCGGATGAGGTAGCATACAAAAGCGTCTACAGGGGCAAAAACAACTGACAACACGTTGCACACTCGAGACACCAAGTCAGTTGACCCGAACAGTGCGAGCATAAGCGATACGGTCCGCGGAATCAGCACGCAGCCTAGCGTGAATCCAAATGTGTGACATGAAAACAACAATAACAACAACAACAGCGATCGGCGTCGTCGGCGCGATGAATGTAAATCAGTCTAGTTTTTCGAGATTTGTGCTTAGCATAGAACATGAGATTAGAACTGGATGTTGGCCATTAACGGCAGCGATGCACAAACTAGGTAACATGCTAAACATGGTCCATAGTATGCTACTAACCGTGATATGTAGTGAGCACAGTGTGCAACAGAGGCTGTGTTCAATACCCAGCGCATAGCAAGCAGCTGCTCATTTGAATAGAGAAAAGCGCCCGTCAGAGAAAACTAGCGATAATCAAGAATATTGCAGCATGTGGTATCAAAGAAAGCTGATGTAGGAGGGTATAGGTATGGTTGATTTTCAACAGTTCGACGGCAATAGAGAGAGTTAAATGGCTTGGTGTATACTCATCCACCGCGCCATGGCAATTAAACAGTTAACGTTCGAGTCTGTCTTTGTAAACAATCCATTGTTCTGTGGCTCGAACGCAACGGCATGCAATGCTGATGATCCATCGTTGGTTCAGAGCAGCTGTCTACGGCTTCACTAGTTAGAATGGAGGAAAACGCCGTAAAAATAGCTTCTAACATGTATACCAACAAACAAACATTTGCTTCTAACCAGTCTGAGATCAAAAGGGGTGATGAACTGCGTACCAGGACATTGTTCAGAACCAACGCTATGTCCATTCTCTTTCGCTTCCCGTGTATACTGGATGAATGATAATCGTGAACTAGCACTGAAGTGTTGCAGCGATGTAGAACCTATCCGTCACATGCAGGCCAGCTTCACGCTGTTGACAGAGGTGTATAGCTTGCAGAAAAGCAGAGTGGACTTGTGTGACCTTGACATGTGCTAAGCTGACAATACTCGTTATACACTCAATCGTGCAAACAGCACGAGTACTTAGGACGCCATGAATGAGTTTGGTAGTGTTCGGTCAGACGTAGTAAAAAGAAGATATAGCAGTCAGGACCAGTTCGACTGTGATCCTTTTCGACTGTATCAGATAAAGATCGCAGACTGATTTTCGACTACTCGAATGTCCTCACAGGAATACCGAAGTTGCGTTTGTCAACTTTCCCACCCATGGTATTATGTTAATGGCCTTCTTCAGGGTCTTACACCAGATTAAGGAAATGACGATGATTCTCGATATCTCAATATCATATTCCGATATATTGTCTGATCTCTTTTATTCAATTTGTTCTTGATTGGATTTTGTCACACGGTTGCGATGATTTCCATTGTGCACTGAAGTGAATAGTTTTCCTGGGCTTTAGAGTTCCTCTTAAACGCACGCAAACAAGCAGCAAAAAGGGGGATCACCATCCACCGGACACGCAGTTCAGTGAAGGATTGGCGAAAAGTGCCTTTATCGAGTGAACTCCACAAGAGGGCTAATCTGCTTTTAGTTCCAAAACAGTAGTACAACCGTCTATAGGTGTCCGATTCCGTTCAGCACAAAAACCGACCAACCAAAGCCCAGTTGAAATAAAAGCCAAACTGACCATGATGAACGCGTTACGGTTAAGGAAACGGATGAACCTCTCCAGACACCAGAGGAAGCAACAACAGCATCGCGAACAGATGCGCGTACATCCATTGTCGAACTTTTTCAGTTTGGCATCAAGATACTCCAGAAGTAGACGCAGCCACTGAAATAGAGCCAAAAGAAGCGAACCCAGTGCCAGTGAACCAATGTGGAAGACCGCAGCTCGATAGAAACTCTGGAGCAATGGACACTTGGGCATGGCATTCGGGTCACTGCGCGAGTAGTAAAAGTGAGCGAAGGTACCGGCCAAGGTCATCTCTGCCAGAGATCGGACGAAGTTGACGAGCCAAAAAAACATGAAGACATTGAATAATTGCAAGAAAATTGTATACCTGTGCAAGAAAGAGGGCAGCAGAGAAGACGTAGTGAATAAATGTGAAGCTCGGGACAAGCGAGCGTGACAAATTTATTGATTTTACTCCCCAAATCCCCGAAAGACTTTTTCCTTGATGGACTTGTACAACTTTTGAATGATATTCTTTGCGAACCGTCTTCTTTTCTGAACGTTCGCTACAACTGCTTGAAGCTGGTTGGATCGGACAGTGATGACTGTCTCACGTATGCAAGCGTAGTGAACTGTCAGTGTGAAAGATTCAAACTCAGTGATCGAATTTAATAAACCCGCGAAGTTCTTCAAAAGGGCGACGTCCAAAACCAGACTGAACCATTGTGCTGTTTAAAAGTATGCGTAAACAGCGTCCATAGTGTCTCATCCAATGGAAAGCTTGTTCGATGAGCGCAGAATCGAGGGTTTCAGTACCGCTTCAGTGTCCCTCAGCATCTTAGTAAGCACATGGGTTCCTGATCAATAAAGAAGTTCTGAATTCCCATTCCTTCGAAAGAAAAAAACATTTCTGTTTGCTTTCGACACTCAAAAATACATTACTCCACTATACAAGCCGTAAAATCTGGCTACCAAGAATTTACAAAAACGGATTGCATAAATCAGCGAATTGTTTGCACATTAGAATTAGACACAAAAGTAGAAGATTCTAACTACACTCTCGATTATAGTGCTATATGGCTGAATGCACAGGGCAAAACATGTCTCAGGTCTGAGTTAAGTCGACACTACCAATATCGAAATTATTTCGTGTAGCGAATGAAAAGATTGATCGCCGACTTCGACCCATTTAATTGCATCCGGTAGGTGTAGTCATCGCTATTCTAGTTGAATATAGGACTGTACTTAAGCCAAATATATAACCACGCCACTTGGACGTTGGAGTGAAGTCAAAAAGTAAACGAACCTGATGAAGATTTAGTCTCTGGGAGGGGGACAAGTTAGTTTCTCCAAAAGCAATGTAACAGCAAGGCAATCAAGTAGAATAGTAAAGTATAGCGATAAACCGATAATTTAGGCAAGCTGGGTAAAAAAAATTAAACACTCCCGAGAAACTGTGGGTTGGTGCAGATCAGGTGAGGATCTGTCTATATCCCGAGACAGACGAAAATTGATAATCAACCAGAACCAAACAAATGCGGCTTCATTTGGTACTGGTGTGGGTTGGGAGCATTCAGCTGGGTATAAACAGAGTAAACTAGACAAGTAAGCTTCCCATCCCACAGGTTGGTAAGGAAATGTGATAAGGTACAATAAAGTAGACAAAAATATTCGGTCTCATTATCGTCAGTGTCGTCTGAAGCTCTCCTGCGCAGACATCACCTGTGGCTTTCGAACATTCGAGTACGAAGGCAAGTATCAGGCAGACCAAATGCTTGATAACCAGACAACTGTTCACTGAACAGCTGTCACTTAACGATCTGTCCCGTCACTTCACCAAGAATGATCACATGTCCGTAGGGTGAAAACTCAGTTCGAGACAACACGAATCCGATTTGAAGTATGAATCATAATCACTAAGCTTGCAACCGGAAAGTGATGTATACAGTAAGTGCATGTGGTATTTGTAGGATGGTTGGGACGTTCGGAGTCGACATCTTCTCTAATAAAGGCTTCACTGGTCTCCAGTTGCACTGGATTTGAAAGCTGCTTTTGATTCTGTCGATCGTCAGCAACTTTGGCAGTGTCTGGCGACCAAAGCTGTCCCTTCCAAATTTCTCTCCCTGTATGCGAACTCGTGTGGGCGCGTACCAGTATAAGGGAAGCTCTCGCATGAGTTCCCCACGTCCAGTGGCGTAAGAAAAGGTTGTCCTCTTTCCCCTTCCCTCTTTAGCTTTTTTATTGATACGCTACTTGAAATTACTCTGCCTGCGTATAAAATCCTGAGAGTCGAAGTGCTCCCGGGACATTGCCTCACAGACATTGAGTATGCAGACGATATTTCTCTCCTTGGTTCAGATTCTCCCCAAATGCAAACGGTTTTAAATAACCTTTGCTGCACGGTTTGGCATGCGCTTCACACCTGCAAAAGTGTAAAGTGCTGCTACAAGACTGGGTAGGATCAAACCCACGTCTCATGCTTGTAGGTGAGCCAATCGACGTGGTAGATAAATTTGTTTACCTGGGCAGCTGTATGAGTTACGGTAGACTGGCTGGAGATGAGATTACTTCTCGAATCGGAAAGGCCAGAGCAGCTTTTGCCAACCTCCGACACCTATGGGGCCGACGTGAGGTGAGCTTGTCTGTCAAGGGAAGAGTTTACACTGCTTTGGTGCGATCCATACTGTTTTATGGATCAGAGACGGCGCCTCTAGGCGCAGAAGACATTCGGAAGATGTCAGTGCTTGGTCATCGGCGTCTCTGCAGCATTGGTCAGGTCCGGTGGGAACATCGGATTGGTAATGCTGAGGTATACCAGATTGTCTTAGAAAGAAGGAACTCTCCCGCGATAGATGAATTACTCACGCTTCATAGGCCGCGCTAATTAGGACATGTACTCCGCACGCCAGATCGTCTGCCCCGCACAGCACTTTTTCCCAGCCATGTGCTGAATGGAAGCGACCGAGAGGTGGACAGTGTATGACCTGGCAACGAAGTACCAAAACACTAACCAGTAAACTTAGTCGGGTGGGCAAATGCCGCCTGCCTGGATGAGGACCCCGAGACTCAAATCACCAGTGGTTAATGACATTGGCAGGAGTGACCCAATCGTTCACTCAGTATCGCTCGTGAATCAAAGCTATCGCCTTCAAGTCGTAGCTACCCAATTTCCGAACAAACGGAAAGTGCCTTCGCCTGCAAGACTTGGTTTTATATTCTACATTCCCGTTTTCCGGCGATCGAAACTGTAGCAACTGGAACCAATGTGCCTATGGCACATTGATTGATTGATCGATTGAGTTGCACTGAACTAGCTGGGATGACCTTAGAGAACGACATCTAGTGACGCTTGTTCTTCCCGACCATGTAACGGAAAAAGTCAATGATTCGGATAAGAATCGGACACTACTGTACACGCACGAGGCATGCGATGATACACGCCTGCGACTCATGATTCCGCCGCACAGCGTGAGCCTTGTGCTACATTCAGCCATATTAAATCCAAACAATCATGAATTAGATGCCTACTAAACAACAAGAGTCGGTATTTCACCGTATCTTACGCTCGGTGTTTTGCGATTTATGGAGTGTTATGTTGCAGTATATACTAACAAATTGTATTATGTTCATCTGTTTATACGATTCTACAAAGAATCGTAAACTCACACATCATATTACCAGCTCCAATAGGCTTAATCAAAACCGCACTACTACATGGGCCGAGAATTCTCACAGGAGTTTGACACCATTACGTTACAATCCTCTGAATCCCTTTCAGCGATGCACTGCCTTAATCGATCAAAAGCAAATAAGCTTGCCTACAAGGTGCGAGGTGCGTATAACACGGAGCCGGTTGAATAGGACGAAACGGGAAACATGAAGAGGTGACCCGTAAGTCAAATGGATATCGTGATACTGTACTTTGACGTGAGCAACTGCATTGCGCCTTTCGGTCGTCCCAACACAGGGCAGATGATAGTTCACGTAAACATGTATACCACCAAACAAACATTTGCTTCTAACCAGTCTGAGATCTAAAGGGGTGATGAACTGCGTACCAGGACATTGTTCAGAACCAACGCTATGTCCATTCTCTTTCGCTTCCCGTGTATACTGGATGAATGATAATCGTGAACTAGCACTGAAGTGTTGCAGCGATGTAGAACCTATCCGTCACATGCAGGCCAGCTTCACGCTGTTGACAGAGGTGTATAGCTTGCAGAAAAGCAGAGTGGACTTGTGTGACCTTGACATGTGCTAAGCTGACAATACTCGTTATACACTCAATCGTGCAAACAGCACGAGTACTTAGGACGCCATGAATGAGTTTGGTAGTGTTCGGTCAGACGTAGTAAAAAGAAGATATAGCAGTCAGGACCAGTTCGACTGTGATCCTTTTCGACTGTATCAGATAAAGATCGCAGACTGATTTTCGACTACTCGAATGTCCTCACAGGAATACCGAAGTTGCGTTTGTCAACTTTCCCACCCATGGTATTATGTTAATGGCCTTCTTCAGGGTCTTACACCAGATTAAGGAAATGACGATGATTCTCGATATCTCAATATCATATTCCGATATATTGTCTGACCTCTTTTATTCAATTTGTTCTTGATTGGATTTTGTCACACGGTTGCGATGATTTCCATTGTGCACTGAAGTGAATAGTTTTCCTGGGCTTTAGAGGTCCTCTTAAACGACCTACGCAAACATTATGTAGGGTTCACTCTCAAACAAGGCAAGAGTTTGTTCACCTTTATCCCATTTTCGACTCGTCTCTGATTCATCTTCGTTGAAAACCGTATAGTATCACGTTTAAACTCAGCTGACCTGAAACTGCCTCCATACGTTTGTCAGACTCAACAAGGAGGGGAACGGGACGGACTTTCTCTTAGATAAACAAAGTTATATTGCCTGTGACGAGAAAATGCACATCACTGGGTCCACAGCGTCTCGTGTACCAGGATAAAGTAAC
>NW_008751790.1:694129-718245 GCF_000715545.1 Opisthorchis viverrini
ACTGTATTGGGCGTAATCACGGTCCATTCCAGGAAAATGGGTCGCAACGCTTGCCTGACATCTGAGTTACTTACCAGGCTGGAAAAAAGAGGAGGCAGTTGGAATGGGTTCAAATTAGGCATGAAACAGTTAGAATGACAGAGCGTATAGGTTGATTAGAGTACTATCCGAACTAGAAATGTCTTGTGGGGATTCGATTTGCTTTAAACCTTACACTTCAGGCGGTTACGTACACAACGCGTGGATTAACGTCATCTAATCATTAGTTTGAACATAGCTACTGAAAAGTTCTACAGGCTTGCATAAAGTTCTGTGTTTGGGGGTGAGATGGTTCGGAGGTTAGAGCGCGAATTTACTTGACCGAAAGGTCCGTGGTTCGAACCCGACCTCTATTTCTCAACTTCCCCTGCCTAGGTTTGGGCAACTTGGCAGTATCACAGCCCTCGTGCTTCCTTTGGGTTGCATGGCAGCTAGGCACCGGAGGAGTGCTATGGCTGAACGATTATAGCTAAATTTCTGTGTTCACGCCGTAGAGTTTGATATTATACCTAAAAATCAGGGACTCAGTAAACATCAAGGCCTAATCGAGTTCCGAGATCATCGTAGGCTTAAGAATTTACTGGATCTGGTTTATTGGCAATTATTTTATGTGCCATCCAAATCCATTAATCAGGAACGTGTTCCTGGCTACCACGAACTGGAACCCAGATGTTTCCTTCTTCTTCCCCAACTCAAATTACCATACGATTAAATAATACGCTTTTTCAGCTTGGTGGCAGAATGCGTTTGGAATAAATTAAGGGCAAGAGAGATGAATCTGTTGCCAAATGAGTAACTAGCTCCAACTGTCGGCGCGATGAATGTAAATCAGTCTAGTTTTTCGAGATTTGTGCTTAGCATAGAACATGAGATTAGAACTGGATGTTGGCCATTAACGGCAGCGATGCACAAACTAGGTAACATGCTAAACATGGTCCATAGTATGCTACTAACCGTGATATGTAGTGAGCACAGTGTGCAACAGAGGCTGTGTTCAATACCCAGCGCATAGCAAGCAGCTGCTCATTTGAATAGAGAAAAGCGCCCGTCAGAGAAAACTAGCGATAATCAAGAATATTGCAGCATGTGGTATCAAAGAAAGCTGATGTAGGAGGGTATAGGTATGGTTGATTTTCAACAGTTCGACGGCAATAGAGAGAGTTAAATGGCTTGGTGTATACTCATCCACCGCGCCATGGCAATTAAACAGTTAACGTTCGAGTCTGTCTTTGTAAACAATCCATTGTTCTGTGGCTCGAACGCAACGGCATGCAATGCTGATGATCCATCGTTGGTTCAGAGCAGCTGTCTACGGCTTCACTAGTTAGAATGGAGGAAAACGCCGTAAAAATAGCTTCTAACATGTATACCAACAAACAAACATTTGCTTCTAACCAGTCTGAGATCAAAAGGGGTGATGAACTGCGTACCAGGACATTGTTCAGAACCAACGCTATGTCCATTCTCTTTCGCTTCCCGTGTATACTGGATGAATGATAATCGTGAACTAGCACTGAAGTGTTGCAGCGATGTAGAACCTATCCGTCACATGCAGGCCAGCTTCACGCTGTTGACAGAGGTGTATAGCTTGCAGAAAAGCAGAGTGGACTTGTGTGACCTTGACATTGCCTAAGCTGACAATACTCGTTATACACTCAATCGTGCAAACAGCACGAGTACTTAGGACGCCATGAATGAGTTTGGTAGTGTCGGTCAGACCGTAGTAAAAAGAAGATATAGCAGTCAGGACCAGTTCGACTGTGATCCTTTTCGACTGTATCAGATAAAGATCGCAGACTGATTTTCGACTACTCGAATGTCCTCACAGGAATACCGAAGTTGCGTTTGTCAACTTTCCCACCCATGGTATTATGTTAATGGCCTTCTTCAGGGTCTTACACCAGATTAAGGAAATGACGATGATTCTCGATATCTCAATATCATATTCCGATATATTGTCTGATCTCTTTTATTCAATTTGTTCTTGATTGGATTTTGTCACACGGTTGCGATGATTTCCATTGTGCACTGAAGTGAATAGTTTTCCTGGGCTTTAGAGGTCCTCTTAAACGACCTACGCAAACATTATGTAGGGTTCACTCTCAAACAAGGCAAGAGTTTGTTCACCTTTATCCCATTTTCGACTCGTCTCTGATTCATCTTCGTTGAAAACCGTATAGTATCACGTTTAAACTCAGCTGACCTGAAACTGCCTCCATACGTTTGTCAGACTCAACAAGGAGGGGAACGGGACGGACTTTCTCTTAGATAAACAAAGTTATATTGCCTGTGACGAGAAAATGCACATCACTGGGTCCACAGCGTCTCGTGCACCAGGATAAAGTAACAGCTGTGTTGCGTGGTTCCAAGACATAGCCTCTGCAGATAGATGATGTGAGGTTTCTTCTGGCTTTTGATCACCGACGCCTGAGAAGCGTTGCTAGTATCGGATAGCGTCAACGAATTCGTATTGAGGTAAAAAAAAACAGGCATCTGCTTTGGCAGCGTGTACTTCAATGACGGAAAATATCCAGTACCACTAACTACAGTGAGTTGACAATGTGCCACACCCACACTCGTTTACCGAGGCGAGTGGTGTTCTCCGTGCCACCTTCAGGATTGTGCAAACTGCGAGGTACACAAAGTACGGCTTGGAAAAAGGGTGTGAAAGAGTTGAAGAAGAGGTCAAGTGTTACTGGTGTGGCCTGCCTTCCAGGATAGGTTCCCGTAAACCTCCACATGCGCCTGGCTGAAAACGTTACAAGATGTGGCGGTTAATCCATGGCTGACCTTTTGGAGGTATAGGGCGAGTCGGAATACTTCATAAAGACGAGAAACGGGTCTTTTCCTTCTCCATCCTTTTTAAGTAAAAGTTTTTAGCAAAAAATAAGCAGCAGCAAAGCATCAGTATAGGCAGTGATGTTACTGTCTCTGGTTATAACAATGATGTATGCGCGTGTGTTCATCTTTGGTAACGCCAGTTGACGGGCCCACAACATCCGCCAGCAGATGACCTCGCAAGGTCACATGCACCGTCGACTGTCGAGTTGTCTTGCTTACAGGATGTGTTCCTGTCAGTCTTCGTCAATGGATCATGAACGCAGCAACCGCTTGATTTGGTTTTGATTCGCTATCTGGTGGTGAGGCTTGTGGGTATTCAGTATTACAGCAGCAGATACAAGAGTCCAGACCCGGGTAATCTTATGGAAGTCGCGCATAAATATACAATGATAATACAGTCAATGTTTGCTCTTAACGCAACTCAATAAGCTTGAATCGTGAAGCCTTCGGATGCGTACGTGCCAAGCTGTTTTTTCCGCTGAGGTGACACCAACTCCTTGGTAAATGACACGTTCCAAACACACCTTTTCTAAGTTCTATGCAAAAAACTTACTAGTTAGCTTCTAGACCTAGTTCGCCTTGTCCAGGTTGTAGCCGTCCCAACTTAGTATCGTTTTCGCTCACCAGAATAAAACATTGAACAGGTATTCTGACCACCAATAATGACGCCCCGTAAAGCTTGAACATTACACAAGATATCACATCTAGCAGAGTTTTCGTGACAATCGTGGGTTTACCAGTGCACATTTTATTTGTGCATCCGAATACTTGCCAAGCTGATCATTATCATCATCATCATCAGCAGCAGCAGCGACAGCAACATCAGTGTTGACACTGATGCATCACTGCCGTACAACCACACAGTTTATCTAAATATATTAGAATAAGAAAACAAGAGTGGGTGAGGAAGAGTCTCTGTGCTTGCCCATCGCAAGCATTCTGCGGTACCTATATCCCTCCAAGTACTCAGTCAGACAATTTGGAAATAAACTGACGACACGAACCCCATTGTCATCGATCAGCCACCATTTCTTGCACTGTCTCCAGCCAAGCGTAGGAGAGGTAGCGGAGAACCTATTCTGGAATTTGCACTGCACCAACGCCCAAACGTTTTCTCACCCTTCTGTCAAGTTATACGTCGTGCACCTCGCAATTTCCGCCATTGTGAAGGAGACACAGAACAACACTCGCCTCAGTAGACGGTGTTTCGATATACGCAGCAGATAGCTGATCCACCTTAGTTGATGGAGCTCGATGTTTTTCGCTACTGAAGTACACGCCACACAACCAAACGCCCATTTTTTAATTACTTCAGTTGGAATTCGTTGACACCATCCGACACCGGCAACGCTTCTGGAGCATCGGTGGTCGAAAGCCGAAAGACGCCTCACATCATCTATCCACATGTGTCATGTTTAGCAACTGCCGAACAACACAGCCATCACGGCAGCCTGGTGCAGGCGACCCTTGGGACGCAGTGATATGCCCTTGCGGCGCCACAAGTGACGCAAATTTGAAAACATGATTCTGGCCTTTGAGATTCATGCACTGACTTCATCAGACACTTCCGTCATAGCTATTACAACTACCAAGGTAACCAAATTCCCCACAACCCCAATGATTCTTCCCGAATTGTATAGACTGTGCTTAGAGACTGCACATTCTAAAGCATGACTGTATACTTTGAAGATGCTAGGCGGGTACCGAAAACGGTATGACGATGGTTAGTTTATTCAACAGAGCTTGTGCTACGCTTGTCTTGAAATATGAAGGTGATGTAGGCTGAGTACTCCAGATCGACAAAGTTCTCACCAGGAACAATTTGAACACCGGGATTTTGAAGACCTTCCAGCGTTCGCCTCAGTATTTCACCAACGACAAAGTTGAAAAGGAATGGAACAAGTAGGAAGTCTTTGTCAGACACCACTTCTTTAGAGAACCTTTTGAAGAACTCACCATGCACTCACCGCATTATGCTCACAAACGTCTGGGGCACACACTAACGAGCAAGAGTGGTTCACAACACTGATCGATCGACGAAATCAAATGCACCCTAGAAGTCAAGGAAGCCCACGACTGTGGGTTGTCTGTACATAAAAAGGAGTATGAAGATGTGGTCGACACAGTCTCTACCCAATAGAACGCCCATTTGATATTCACGGACTCGTGTGCTGCCGTAAGACGACGAAGAATCAGTGACGCCCAAGGACCTGTTACAACAGGCGTCAAACTAACACCTATGTGGTTGCCACATTCACTGCGAGTACCATTTTTGAAAATAAGCATTATTATCGACTCACTCCAGTTTTCTGGAACAGTCTCTTTCTCCCAAATAGACACAATCAGGCTAGAGAGGCATTGATTGAAGAATTCAGCACCATCATTGAAGGGAGCAGGTGGAATGTCGTCAGGGCAAGGAGGACGATGGCCTTTGAGTAGTGATATACACTCAGACACTTCTGACGCTTAAAGTGGTTCGGGGTCCACCTTTCAGTTGATGGCCGGCAGTCCGGGTAGCAAGTAGCCAAATGAATTGTTGTTCGAAGTATTGCGCTCAGCGGCCCAGACATTCCGATTTGCTGAATACCAGAGAGCCATTTTGGTCTCTGACAGTTTGATTGGTAAGAGGCTTCCGAGGACTAGTCGGACGAATAAAGTAGTACAGCCTGCGGAGGTTCATAGCATTTTCTAATCTTCGATTTCTTCGGACTTACAGGTCCATCAACCTTCGCGGTCTGCACGGACACCCAGTTTTACCTGGCGTCGGATGATGCGCCGGTTGAGCTGTCGTTGCGGTCAGGAGGTATCTGTCGCCGGGTCCCCAGTAAAGTCACGTTCTTATCAGAAATTTAATGTTTGAATGAAGTTGCCTGGGTTGTACCGCAAACGGATGTTCCAGCTCTGAGTGGCACTGTGGACATATGTTCCCAGTGGCTGTTAATAACCAATGTACGGCGGCCCGACAGGCGTCCGAGGAGCCGGTTCTAAAAGTTTCGTTTGATTTCTGGGTCCACTAGCCTCCCAATGACTAAGCGAGGTCTCCATGTTTTGCATAGAGGTGAAAAGTGCAATGATAAGCAGCAGCGAACAAGTTCATGGTCGGAGTCCACGTTAATATTCCAGAAGGAACGACAGTAATCGACCCCGGCCACCGGTAACTGACGGCACCACCGGTACCTGACGGCAATGTGGCTTGTTTGGATTCAGGACTGGTTCGGTGGGAACCAGGTTTTCAAGCGACTTCCGCTGTTCCAAAAGTTGGTACTGTAATGGAACAGTCTGAGATCGGCACACGTCTGAAGCAGATCACCTCCTTTGTCCATGCATCTCCTGTCCAATCCAAGACGACCAACCAACCGAGCCTCACCAGAATAGACACAATCAGGCTAGAGAGGCATTGATTGAAGAATTCAGCACCATCATTGAAGGGAGCAGGTGGAATGTCGTCAGGGCAAGGAGGACGATGGCCTTTGAGTAGTGATATACACTCAGACACTTCTGACGCTTAAAGTGGTTCGGGGTCCACCTTTCAGTTGATGGCCGGCAGTCCGGGTAGCAAGTAGCCAAATGAATTGTTGTTCGAAGTATTGCGCTCAGCGGCCCAGACATTCCGATTTGCTGAATACCAGAGAGCCATTTTGGTCTCTGACAGTTTGATTGGTAAGAGGCTTCCGAGGACTAGTCGGACGAATAAAGAGGTGTGCAACTAGGGCCTAGAAGAGTGCGATGGTACAGTCAGTTCAATTACAGTACTTGTATCCCGTTTCCTTTTTTTTCTGAAAGATACCACACATCAATACAGAGGGAATCCAATGTACAAGCAAGAGCCACCTGTTGTCCAGCTTGCTTTAGAGCGCTTTTGAGTTTCGAAAACAGATTTCGAAGTTAAAAGGGTTGTCACTGAAGTCGGACGTACAGAATCTTCAGCCGAGTATGATGCAGGGTGAAGAATGCGGTCAGCCCTAATGCTGCAAGTTGTAAAACTTGGATGCAGCAGCGTACAAGAGGGGGAAATTGAAAGCCTGAGAAGGGTGTCAGCTGTGGCCTATTTCGCTGCTGTATGCAGCAAGTAAGGCGACCCTGCTGGGGACACCACGCGACGGCCGATGTGACACGAGATCATTTTTGGTTATATCACTGTTATACGTGGGCTGGGATACTGCCACGACACCTCCACCTGTACAGGAGGACCATTAGAGCCTCAACCAAAGCCTTTGATTCAAGAGCCTGACCGCAAGGCAGCGGTGTTTGGCGGAAAATGCAAGTGCATTCACGTTTCTGTAAAGCAAGTCGTTATACATGTTCCAACTCAACCTGGAGGGCTAGGAGACTGTGTTGGTCAGATCTTTAACCACTGACCAAACCGGTATGAGACTCTCTGTCACTGGAACCATACCAGCATGTATTGATTTAAAACGTTTTACTATCCACGTAATATCAGGATTACTAATGTATTGAAGCACCTGGACCTCATGACTATCTCTTAAACTGAACGGTATTATGGATTTGGCATTCGGAGCCAGGTATATCATCAGTAAGAAAACCAATCTACCTTTGGGACAGGAGTGCTGATGATAGAAATCTTACTGCCAACTTGTTTTAGTTTAAGATATCTCTATTATATGAGTTGTTAGAGGGGATGCGTACAGCATGACATCTTATGAACAGAAGTGCTTGTATCTCCTGAAAGGTGCGCCAAGCTTAACTGGCAAGTGAAAACCACTAATGAAGGCAGACATAAGAGAGATCCGTCTTTGAAATTCGTACTGCCCAATTAAGGCAAACACATCAATGTGCAGCAGGAAGCAGTCCAAGGAAAATACACGTTCATGTTCATATCTTGCTGCCACAACACTGAGACACGGATGGCAGAATGTTATGAAGTGTACTCTTCGGCGAAGTGGGGATGGATACTTGGTTGCGTCTGTTCGTTTTGACAGCCTTACATTCTGGGATACAGCTTGTCTTACACGTTGGGGAGTTGAGGTTTTTCTACTTTTGTGGCAGGATGGTGAATATAAGTCTTTCCGCAGCTTAGTCCCCTAATCTACCATGAATACGAACAGTGAGGCAAACGCATCCTGATTTCATCCAAATGATTTGGGCCAGGTATTGATGCTAGAGTGCCCCTGGAATGTTTCTGACCCATCTATTGTTTAGCTCTGCAGAGTCACGTACCTTAAAAGAAAGATGTGCCAGTGCATAGTGATAGCAGGATACGACGTCGAAAATGGCTAAGCTGACAAGGCATTCGCATGGTGCATAAAATACGCTTCTACCATAATTAACGCCACTTAATTTATGCGGGAGATGAACAGTCTTACATCCTGTAACCTTTGCAGCTTCGGCCCTTTTCTGACACACACTTACACGCAGGACACAAAGTACGGACGATCGATTGCGTGATGCATGGACACACTGGTTTATGTGGCTGCTTGATTGTGCACGCGTGCGAACACTTAACATTGCCAAAGGCATTAGTCGCTCCCAGGCTTCCTGACTAGATGTCCAATCACTCGTGGTTTTGCTAGTCAGTAGGCGCAAAGGCTGTAGGAAATTCTCAGTGACAGAACAAGAACAGTTAACGAATTAGTGTCCCATCAGCAGGGGGCATATTGTAAGTCGACTTACTCAATCCTCTCCTCCTCTATCGCACAGCACAGCACCGCAAAAATCCGGTGCACTAGTGTTCCAAAGAGATTCAATCCCGCCAGTTAGCTGAAGAAACCTATGTGTCAGTCACCTACAAAAATCATAGCTGTATCCTGATTAGTTTACCGCAGTGGTTTTAATGGGGCATGTTGGTACTGAACAATTATGAGCCACCTCCAGACAAAGTGAAGTCTACCTAGGGAATCCGACTTATCCCGATTTTAGAACTTACGATTGGCGATGTGACGGCACATTGCAAATCCATGGAGAGGAAAATGAGCTTTCCGGGGGGTAAAATACGCTTTGCTGGATGCACCTCCAAATGTGGGGGTTATCTGACAGACTGGGTCGGAAATACCACACTCGCTACATAGTAGTCGGTCTGCTTTTGTTTGTTGACGCGTCGTTCTGCTTAGAGAAGGTTGTATCCTTCTGAAAATTTGCTCTGAATAGGGAAACATACGCAGGTCTCTGGGTATTTAGTTCACATGGTGTGTTCACAAACATCTCACCCCAAAGCGCCAGTTCGTCAAAGTTCTCTACCCAGCTTACAGTTGCCCACGCATTTCAGGTCATCAGTTGAAAGAATTTAGCGCCGCTCGATGAAACCCTACCAGCCAGTCGAACTCAAAGGTGTGAAGGATCAATAAGTCTTCTATCCAAGAAAGCTATTCAATGGCCTTATTCATGAGACATGTCTGTCCGATAAAACAATTGTTTCCTCAGTCATTCACGTTTTCTAAATAGATACGATAAGGATTCATGTTCGGCTGAAGATTGGGAAGAAGATTATTCCTTCATTTTCGTTCACAAAGCGATCACTTCTGTTGCGGACCGCCAAAAATGCTACTTATAGTACGTGTAGACGGTCAGTGGAAGGTAAAACGACGGAGTGTAAATAAAATCTAGTGTGCAATGGAATTTGTTGAAATGTAGCATCTGGGAGTGGTAGGTACCGGACGGGCAAAAATGGAGACGGGTGTTTGATTTTCAATTGATTTAAAGTCATTTGATCACGCAGCGGCGGGATCTGGAATGGTGGATGTGGTGGTGATGTGGAACAAAACTGGCGATCTTCATGGAGTTACACATCCAGAGCGGAGGCAATTTAAGACAGGACAAAAAGTTGGAGTTTTAGATGATCAGCTGATGACAGTATCAGCTCACTGAATGATGCTACTAGGACACGAGATACTGATGTGATTCGATGTTAACTATAGTACACAGCGGTTTACTTGAACGAATTCTATGGGTCAAGGGCAGCGGAAAACAGATAGCAAACGACTACTGCTTCGTTTGTTAAGCTAGCTGTGGGAATATTTCTATATGCATATGTCACTGATGTATACATTACTTTACTCTCTTACCTCAGGAGATACTGTGCATCATGCCAGAGCTCGTGCACCAATCGCAAAAAACTTTGAAAAGTTACCGTATTCCATTAAAGTATTTGGGTGGTTGGATGAAAATTCCAAGCATATATATACCTGCACATACTAGTTCTGCTTGTAGTTCTATATATACACGTATAGGTGTATACACAGCTATGTAGGCTGCCGCACTAATATGAGAAAGCATAGAGGAATACAGGAGCACATGGCGAATAAACAATCATTCACTTCGACTGATTTTGCGATTAATCTGTAATATCAACCAAAGTGGAGGCAACTGACCGTTATTTGTATTCGGTTGCCTACTTCTTTCTAATGAGAAGTGTAATTGATACCTAGTATTTGATGCATGGTTATTCCACCAAATTCCACGTTTATCGATCTACTGACAGAATACTATGGGCATACTAGAACAGGTCACCCCATTGCGGTGATGTATAGGCTATTGGCAAGCTGAGTTTATGTCGTGTCCCCAAGGGAAGTGCATCCACTCGAAAATTCTGCATGAAGGATCCACGTTTGTCCAGGTAGCCTCAGCACAGACATCTATAAACTCGACCCGCAGATGCCTCAGCCCATCCCAGCGACAACAATAAAACGGCCGTCACTGTTCATTCTGTTCCACATCTCACTGTCGAGATGTGAAAATACACCCCATAATTTCTCACTCCACAACAACGAGTGGCTATATGAAAATCATCCAGACAACAACATCCAACCTGCTTATCGGTGTGTAAGCGCAACAAAATCATCTGCTGCTTGCTACATCTATTCACATCTACTCGCTTTGTCCTAATGAATTTGAAAGTCAAATGAGTAAGAATCCTCGGGCTGGAACAACGTTCTAAAGGGACTAATGGCTTAAACCTAATGGTGAGTCCATTCCAGCGGAAAAACAGACAAAAATGTTTCTACCTGTTCATCGAGACAAATTATATTTGAGCAGTTAGGTCGTATATTACTCTATTGTTTCGAGGATATGGTAACTAGAACTAATGTACCCTTGATAGCTGACAGACAACATAGTTTTGAGGCTCCTTTTTATCTGCTTCTATGGAAGATCGAGATAATCATCGGTTCCCAGTTGGATGAACAAACCCATTCAAAACCGTCCAGAAATTATTCATGCAAAGGAATTCTTTTCAACAGTTACACTGTTTGGAACGCGAAGCATCAGTTCAAGGTTCCGTTCCGATCGGAACAGACTTAACATATCCCAAATCCTGAAATGGGTTTAGGAAAATTGAAGTTTGGACAAATCGTTGGGATGATTCGCACAATGGATCAACAACCACCGATTAGAGCACCTGAACGACAATCAAAACAGATTGGTGTTGACCGGAAACGAATGTCAGAAAAAAACTCGCTTCCAGTAAACGGAAGATTTTTCTCACCAAAAACCATGGATAGATTCAACGACTGCAATTCCATATCAGTAGTACTCTTGTGACAGTCTCGTTCAAGACTGTCCGATTGAGTGTTAGACGTGTAGATACCTCAGAACTTGTGTGACGGGTTAATATTAAATCCAACTTGACAGCATAACCATCCCCCATTCATTTGCTTATTCCGTCTGTCCCGATCTATCCCATCGTGACTTCCGTGTGGTCGCACCGCC
This sequence comes from Opisthorchis viverrini, assembly GCF_000715545.1. Taxonomy (NCBI): domain Eukaryota; kingdom Metazoa; phylum Platyhelminthes; class Trematoda; order Opisthorchiida; family Opisthorchiidae; genus Opisthorchis; species Opisthorchis viverrini. Next base: position 705,671 of record NW_008751790.1, read on the forward strand.
AATCAGAATCACAAGGGTGAACTTGGAAGGGACCACACTACTAAGCCAACATTCCGCTCGCCGTTGTTTGGTGTGCAGACGTTGGCACTCCATTATGCCGGTCAGTGAAAGACTTGGGCACTTGTTGACGCTACGCAACAATCCACAACCAATTGAAGTTTGTGGTATAGTTTTACCTACGGTAAGTTATCGAAATTCGATTGGGAAACTGTTACTTTAAAAACTTTTTCTTAAACCCCACCAGAGGCAGTCGTTCGCAATTGTGCGTGTTCTCAGAGCAAGCATTCCCAGTTCGCCGGCCAGTGGTGAGCAACTCTAGCGTCGACGCTATTTCATGCTCGATGTCTGACAGGTGATAACACTGATGTTCATAGTATATCATCAAGCAGTACTTTAGAATAAAGTTTTGTATTACGGCAAACTCGAGAAGCTGAAGTGACGATTGTGCAATCTGGGATACTTGTTACTAGAGACTGCACTCAGAAAGGCCACTGTTTAGCCTGTGGAGATTTCCCCCCACCCCCGATGAGACAAACGAGTAGAAGGCCACCCTTCTACCGGGCCTGTGAAATGGTCTCTCGATAGAAAACAAATATAGAATCGTATCCGTTGAAGAGACAAACTTCCACGAGATATCACTTCCTATCTGTGTTTTCGAGCGGTGTAAGAAACTATAGTAAATTTGTTCCTTCTGATGAGCCACCAAAAGTGAGCTCCTTTGATAGTTGGTCTCTTCTGGGAAGGACCTAAGGGAGACGACGTATAGTAAGACCCTCACTTGATATAAGTGGTGCTCCTGCAAAAGGCCTTCCATTCGATATTTACACCGGCTAGTTCATTCGAACAGTAAACCAGCCCCGTCCTAGCTTTCGGAGAATTTCTGACGTGTGTCTTGGTATTTGAACATGCCTAGAATTCAAAACTTTCATATCAGGATCACTCAAGTGGATCGCAGAAAAGTAGGAGTTAGTCAGCAGGAATGTGTGAAATCTTTGAACTATTGATTCATACCTTTTCTGAATAATGCCAATGCATGCGATCTTAGAAAGACAGTAATCTGTGATTGGGATGATCGCATAATGAATTATCCCTTACGGGGGAGATGTTACGTATCTTCGAGCATAGATGCCTCCGTTTGGAAGGGTCACTTTAGAGTTTTTAAATGCACAGCACTGCACGGAATACCTGGTTTAAAAAATTCGAACATGTGAAACGAGGATAGTGGTACCGAACACTGTGAGCCAACATACTGCACAGAAATTGGAATATGCGAATAAAACTATTGTATTATGTGGTTGATTTTTGAAAGTTACTGCGTTTGTCATCTTTTTCGTACACGCATTACGGCTTCCGTAAAGTGGACCTCGGTCTACCCATGTAGTCGGGAACGACGAGGAACGCTACTGTTCCCTCTTGAGGTCAGTAAACTTTCTTTAGAAGAGTCTATTTCGTGTAGGCGAAAATCACGTCTGCAAACCTCCACCGCATGGGGAGCAAATTTCCGTTTATTATAATAAACCATGTGCTTACTAGAGGCATTCATCTAGGGAGAGCCAAAACATTTTTTCTTACGCGCCTTTGCTGCGAAAAAACTATCCCTCAAAGACACCGGGATTGTCCATTTGGAGCTGGCGGGTGGTGTCACATAAAATTTGTCAGTTACAAGCTAAACTTCAAGCTCCTAAATTGATTTACTTGAGTCCCTCTCAGGAGTGGAGGTTATTTGGAGGGCGACGACTTTACCCACTTCCATTTTTTTTAACTTTATACGAGAGAGATACGATGGAAACAGTGAATATAATGCTTCAAACGTCGTGACCAAAAAAGATTACTGTAGGAAGTGGACAAGGCCGGCTGAAGGCAACCACCATACGGATGTGGTTGGTATCGAGAGATTTCACCATGTATGACACTAATTTGAGACAGGTAGGATCATAGGAATTTAACCGATACCTGGTGCGACTGGTGTTACTCAGCAAACAAGCGGTAACATACTGAGTAACTCACTTTCTATCCCCGTAGTACAGGAAACGGCATGCCTTGCCAGCTGATGAATTGGTCTGCGGAAAATCACGAGAAAACAAACAATTCAATTAGGAGATAAAACTGATGGAACTCTGGGACTACGATTACCTGATGAATTTTAAGAATGCTGAAACCGGCACCGGCTGCCGAAGTGTTTTCAATAGTCTCATAACTAATATCTGATAAATATACTGGAAAATATATTTTTATTGGCCATTTTTCAAGTGGTAGTCAACTTGATTGGTTTTGAGAATTTTCAATAATGGAAAGAGCGGGTGTGCTTAACTGAGNCTTAACTGAGCTCCTGAACGGTCTGATAATATAAACACAACCTGAACACAATAAAAATTTGTGTGCGCGGCGCCACTGATTAAAAAGGGAGAGGATCGCTGTACATGTTGCAGGAAAACTGAAAAAGTAAACATAGCGGCGCAGTCTACTACCTAAAAAATGGACGTGCCACCTCATCCGATGCTGAAATCGGGTAACATGAACCCAAAACCTTTTTCAACGTGAAAAAGATAACAATGGAAAACATGATACGGCGATAGAAACTGATGGACGACTACCAACCGAGGAACAACATTGAACCATTTTGTTTGAAGGTTTTGCGATCAAGGCAGAAGTGAGCACAGTGAAGAATAGCGTTCTGTGGTACCGAGTGCCGGTAAAACACGCGGGTGATGCGGATGTCCCGCAGGTGGTCGAAACTCCCAATCTCAACAAAAATATAGGAACAGTCTCGTTCCGAGTGGCACCAGTTAAGAGGACTAGAGAAGACAATGTCAGTGACACTACGGAGCAAGCGCAAGCCCCGTAGTGCAGTGCAGCAGTAGTGAACATTCACTACATATGATGCCAACCAGCACGTCTTAAAGTGAAACACAGACTTCAAATTAGTTAAGGAAGCGAAGAAACTCTGGAGCGAAATATCGACAAATACATTCCGTCGAAAGACTTGTGATCACTCGGTTATCTGAGCAAAACTTTAGTAACTTCCACTCTGGAACAATCAAGAATCGCAGGTAACTGGGTCTCAGGGCTACCTATTCAGCGGTGTTTTTACAATACTATATTCGTTCCCGTTACAGTGATAACAAGTAAACTGGCTATGTTGGTAGCTGTTATATCACGGTCTGTCATGCTGTATGTAGAACACACGCATCGACTCATTGTCAGTGCCAGGGTGCAAACAACAGTGTATATCGAGCCAGTGCAATATGCGAAAATATTTTCTTAAAATAATCATGATTCTCGCACAGAGAAGTCTTTTCATTCAGTATGAACCTCTGACAAGCATCAAAGACTAAAATTTGGCGAACTCTATCCTTTTCCTTCGTTCGGTCACTGGTAGTGTTTGAACATACATGAATCACAGTTGTAGAAGTAATGCATAAAAAAGCGAAAGTCAAGCACCTCTGTAAACAAATAAGTGCACGGATTATTGGGGTAGGCTATTCGGTGTCCTGGTAGGCCCAAGAGCTTTCGACAATCTTTTAGGGAGAAACTTCGGCCATCCATATTCTCATGATCCAGACAAGCAACGACAGACTGGATCGTGACATCGTCTGATTAAAAGTACTAAAAAGTGTGTATTAGCCCAGATCCTTCCGTGGTAGTTGTCAGGAGTGGTACAACACTCTCTTGAGCTGAGGACATTCTTCACGACTCTTCCTCTGATACAAACGTAGGGATTATTTTTTTGAACTGCCACAAACTCCCTATGACCAAAATCAAATCAATTTTTAACGTCACTACGAAGACAGTATTGGAGTGCACCAAGCTGTACGCATGTAACAGCCATGGTGAATAGATGAATGCTTATGCACCAACATTATCTCTGCCTACGAATCAGCAAGTCAACTAACAAACTCGCAAGCAGCAAGTTTGTCACCATCCTAACGTTCCTCGCTCCTTTCTTCTGAGACAGGGCTTCTCGCAACTAGTCATCAACTCTCCATCTTCTTTTGACTTTTCATTAGGGTTTTCATTCTCCATGGTTGTATGTCAGTCGGGCACCGGTTTCCACTGTGTCGTTATTCAAGATAGATAGATCATTCTAATAAGAGAATAGACTCACAAAGACCCAAGCAACATATCAACCATTTGAAGTAATCGTCAGGAGAGCCTCCCCTCTAAGACCGAGTTATTGAGCAGCACTTTCAAAAAAAGTCTGAATATCTCCTTTCACTGTGGTGATGGTGATAGTACTTCATTTGGGTAGGAGAGACTACGCATGAGAACATAAACGCCAAATCAAAATGGACACACACTAAATGCTGAGCAACCAGTGTGTTAACCAAGATCAGTAAGTGATTACTCGCTGGCATATAAGGCTACCGTGCCTCATATGTGCGATCGAAAAACAGCTATTAAAGCGGGCCTATTCGCCACTTGGTTCCCAAGTTATTCAATCAGCCCCTCTAGAATGTACAATAAGCACAGACCAGCTTGAGAAGAACAGACGAACGAAACACGCTTGTGGCGCGTTATTTGTCCGCCACTGCAAAAAGTATTGATCGGCTTGACCTGTATTGGTAGAACCCTGATTGCATGAATGGATTCCGTCCGTTTTTGTGCCGCCTAATGCAGGTAAGTTCGTGTGTTTTGAATGAATCGTTTGGACCTTAATCACGAAGTGGGGAAGGTAGACTAGAAACCTCGCAATTCGGGACAATAAGAAAGTAGACTATGGCCTAACGCGCGAGGTTGATTTGGCAAAAAAACGAATGGCAATCGTGAAAGGTGGGAGGAAAACCAAAACAGATCATGAAGCTACCTGGCAGTATGGACAATTCGTGTAAAGGGAGTAAAACAATAATAGTTGGATAGCAAAACACGACTTATGGACACTGAGCACAAGTTTTACGCCCAAATAGTGGGATGTACATCGACGCCGAAAAATTCCCCAAGCATAACTCAGTTTCCTTGTGTCAATGAAAGTCAATAAAGCTATGCAAGGAATAGGGTTAGGGGTAGTAATTTCGAAAGCAGTACAATGACCGTCAGTATTTTTGCATGAAACGCTGTGGAAAGTTCCGAGGATGGATTATGAACATACCGCAAGGAATTAGGTAGGATACAATTAGGTAGAAAGTAAGAGAACCTCACCGTGTCGTGGAGTATGACTTCCTATGAAATATTTGGTCTGGGTCAATTATCTGGTTCATCAAGGCTAAACTAGTGTGGCATTTAAGCTTATGTGAGAAAACAAACGATAGTGGTATTCCCTGCTTTGTCCAGAGGACAAAGTGTGCTCTAGCAAGTGTGCTCACATCTACTGCACTTTTGTGTTGGAAATGGTCTCGCGTAGTCCAGCGTCCGGCTGAGCAGTAAACTTGTCGAAACAGATTATTACCACTTATTCCAGTGATTTGGGGTTGCGTCGAAACGCGTAGGCGACATGAGCTAACTCCTAAATCGTACAGGTCAAACAAAATTCAGCAACAGACGATGGATAAACCGGAATGAGAAAGTAGTGACTAATGCCGTTTGCCGGGCTGCGCACCAAAAACAGCTGGACTTGTCTGAGGGTTGGAATCACCGAACTTTGCAGCGTTCAATGACGAATTTCGTGAAAAAGAACACCCAGGTGGTTACCAAAGTCAAATTTTCAGCTGCGTTCCGTATTCATTCCACACTTTTCATTGGAGAGATTCCTCGCAGCAGCACCCATATAAGTACACGGACGGCGTGAATTCCGTTGACTTGGCTTTAGTCAGTGGTTAGAATTGGTAAGCGAAAAATCAAATTAAACCGGAACTTGTCTAAATGTATCAAGCTAAAAAATGAGGCTGACCTATGCAGTAAATTCAATCGAGGAATATCATAAACTAGAGATTCAGCTGAATCTCCATTTAAAACGAAATCGCTAGGCAACTAAGAGTATTTGACGTAAATAGAAACTTTATTACACAGCTGTGAATAAAAAACACAGTGAATTCATTGACGGTCCCTGCAAAAGATGGTAGAACAATAAACATGAAAGAGCAAAAACCCCAAAATTTATCGAGATGTATGTTAGCTCGGTTTTTGGATGGTTTGGAGGTTATACGAATTAGAGATTGGCAGATAACGTATCACAAACAGGCTTCTCTTGGAGACAGGACGAGGGCAGGAAATCAGTTCTACAGTGTGAACTACCGATTTGATAGATTTGACTGGATGAGCAAAAACGTTTGGCCCGAATGAGAAGTACAGTCAAGGCGACAGAAGAAGCAAGCAAGATTTTCCGTGGCAGAAACAGTAGAATAAAGCAAAAGACGCCATGTTCCGACCAGTCACTGAAGCGATGCTAACGAGGCGTACGAATTTGTGTTATATGGAGTAAAGATAGAGATAAGTGAGAAGATGGAACCGCCAGAAAAAGGACAGATGTACACAGAGATAATGTGTATTCGGGATTTATGGACAAACTGGACAGGACACGAATGTTTGTATGCCCAAAAAAGGGAAACAACGTGAACAGATGCTTGTGTCCCGAGGACTATAAGTTGTGAGAACCGAGATGGTGTGCTAGTGAAAAAGAGGCCAAGACGGGGGTTGTAAGTGTCCCTTTTGAACAACATTCCTCTACCAAAGAGCTGAGGGTTCAGATTTCGCCCCCTTATCGAAGCTCAACAGTAAAACATATTCCACACTGTGTCGGAATTCGAACCCCGGGAACCTGACTTTCGAGGCGAACGTTTTGCCAACAATCTACTATCAAGCGCTAGACGCAGCTGAAGTACCACATCTGAATAGATGGACGTGTTGACTTTCTAGAGATGTGATTGGCCGGCGAACGACTTGAACGACGAACCAGTAATTCATCTGGCGTCCTTCATTGTCAGGTTTGGCTCGGAGCTCAGACGACAATTTATGCAAGAAAATGCCCTGGAATAGAGCCCTATCAGTGGTTTGATTACTTTAACTAAAATAGCCTCAGCTTATGCGAAAATTATTTCAGGAGCAAAGTAGGTATCTGGGGAAGGGGTTGCGTGATTTAGAAGTTCTGGAAAAGGTGAACAACTTGGTGTAAATGTTGAGTGGAATAGCAAAGGATGTAAAGATTTTGGTGGTAATCGAATGGCGTTGGAAGATTACAGACGTTCGATCAAACTATCCACCAGAAGCTATTCCCCACCTAGATGAGGCGGCAATCAGCTTTCGTTTTTCACAGGAGAGAACCGCTGTGCTGTTAGACAACTGCTCTGGGCAAGGGGAATCCTGGGAACGATTGCCTCTAGTGTATTGAGATGGAAGGCAAATGAATTGATTCCACTTAAGGGACGAAATCTCCACTGAAAAATCCTCAGATTTCCACATACTACGAAAGTGGCGGATATAAATTGAAAAGAGAATGCAGGAAAACTGTTAAAATAATGTTTTTTGAGTATTACTGACAATTCACTTGCTTGTTAATCGGAACGGTTACTCTGACTTGCGTGTAACGATATGGTGGTTGGGAAAAATTTTTATGGTGGTTTCGATTTTTGACCGTACCTCTAGGTGGAAATGAGAAGTGTTTTAACTGCTCGCAAATGGTTTTTCTCATGATGCGGGCATACTGCACGCAATAGAGATCGAAGGAGATCTCTTGCACACTTACCAACGGATCACATGGAATGAGCTTGAAGAAGTCCTGCAAATCCTTACGAGCCTTCTCTTCGGAGCTGAGCGGTGGAAGCGTTTGATTGTTGCTATCTTGCACCATAACCGGGTCGGAAATGGATCGCAGAGAGATAGATACAAACAAAACTTGTGCGATCACAAGGAATTCAAGCACGAGCGGCAGCAGTGGCCAAAAGAAGACCGAAGTCATGTGGATCAATGCCCTGAAACCGCAAGTTGTCAGAAACAATAGAGACGGGATTTTGCTAAGTGGATGTGGGTGAGGGTAAACAGAACTAAATGGACATTCATTAAATGTGCTTAAGCATGCAGACGGTTCCACATGAAGCTCAGCACTGCTTGTGGCCCTGCATGATGTTCCAAAGCTGACCCCTTCACATTCATTTTTCGGCCAGCAAGAAATGCATAGTGGACTGTTGTTCACGTCTAACGATACTCTGCTTTTATTCAGATCAGAGGACTTTTATTAAGACAACTGTCGGGGACATGTATGACAGACAGTGCTACATTCTTCATAAACTGCTCACTAGAAAGACGCTTTCCGAGGCAAGAAAAACCTTCCAGTGGCAGCTCTCCTTTCTGAAGAGACCACTCCACAGAACCGGAAGAGATTTTCTGGTTCTCCAAATCAAAGATATACTTTCGTCCCCCTCCCAATGCGCAACTAATACAAATCTCGCCCATCACTGGACGCTTGTCGACTGCACAAAGTCGATAGTTTGACCTTGAATACGTACACATTATCAGTCGTTGAAAGGTTTTAGAGTCGCGATGATGACTGTAGGTAATAAAACTGAAATGGGGACGAAATAATACACGACCAGTCGAGGGAAAAGTTGCCACAAATTACACTTGTCTTGAGTGTTATGTGAGGACACATCCTCGTGATGAATTATCTTGTTTGGTGGTTCCTATTGTGGTTCACCTAGAAGGACAAAACGCTACTTTGTAATGACCTATATAGATGACATGGGCGAACTAAAGTCAGAAAACTGCGCCACCATGGTGGGTTCAAACCAAACGCCAAGAAAGCAATCGGAAACACCGGTACTAAATGAAAATCAGTTGCCACGGCATAAGAGCTATGTGATGATATTCCTATCTATCATGTTTTCACAGAGGGACACTCACTAGGTGAACATCATGCAATCCCCAGGTGTTTTTACGAGTAGAGATTACTGAGTGGCATGTTCCCCATCACGATGTAACGAAATACACAGCTGATTTGTTGAATCACTAAAGCTGCCACCATTCGCTACGACTATGGACTATGGTTCATATTCTAGTGATTTGTAACAACCATCACCTTCGTAGAACAACACGAAGAAGCGCAAAAACTTTCTTCGCCGACACCGCGAAAACAAAAAAAACGTTAGGTGTGACCTGAATCAAGCGGCTCGAAGTGTCAGCGACCGCAACGCTCATTATGGCTATCTGATAATAATGGTACCGTTTATATAGACTTAGGAAGATATTTTGGGGGCGCCTCCGGTCAAGTAAAGACAACACGAACCCCAGTTCATACCCACGATATCCACCAACCATATAAACCCGTCTTTGGGTATATACAACCAGAAAAGAAACACTTATCATGGGTAAAGGACTGGAATGAAGGACAGCACATTGACAAGCAATATATGGTAACGACTGTGATTCCCGCTTGCACACTGCGTTGACCACGAGGGCGTATACACTGCTACACCACGGCGAGCTCTAGTTTCTTCATAACGAGCAAGCGATGCGTATATTTACGGAGGAAACATAAGAGTGGCAGTGTTGAAACACGACAGATGGTGGCAAAAACAGCATTCTTGCACAGTGAGTTGATTGGGCCGCACCAAATACGCTCACTTGGTCCTACGGTTCGTATGCCAGATGACCGATTTCATGATGCCCTGTTTGCTGTGGCAGGTTCTGAATAGAGCAAACAATTAAGTTTGGAAACGATGATTTGTAAGGTTGGTTTATCACGGACCCATCACAGAGAGGGTTGAAGGTACTGAGTTGAGAGCGATGCCAACGCAATCAGTGGCGCTGTTGTATCCATTTTCATATTCATAACCGCTAGCCCAGTATTCTTTTGTTAATAGTTGTTTTCAGCACCTTCACCACCTCCAACTCCAATCCATCCGTCTCCACAAGCTACGGTGATCTGATCCACATCACGCGCTAACACGGTTACCAAACGGAACCTAAATCAAATGGGATTTTTTCTTCGTTGTCCTAATGTCAAGATGCAACCTTTGGACTCAAACTCCGCATGCTTATTTTGGTCAGTTATGGGAGACGACCGCAGACAGCGAGTGGGAAACTCGAAGCGTTTATGTAGAAACCTCCGCAAACTCTAGATTTTTGTCATTAGTATGCAGGACGTAGTTTAGACATGCGGAAATTCCGAAAAATACTCGACTGGTACTGATTTAGCATTCAATCCCCCACGCATCTTGATAATGATTTGGTTGCATAGTCTTGATTCATAGAACCTACCTCCCTATAAACTCGACGCCCCAAACAAGATTCAATTTTGTAAACGGAATGGGGTCTCGATCTGTCCGGGCATGGCATCTGACGCCTGATTGTGGTTAGCAAGAATATCGGACAGCCATCAGCCATAAACTTAAAACAGTGATACATGGGTTACAGATGAGTGATTCAGGTAGGAGGGTAACACATCGGTTGCTACATTGTGGTGGTGGCCATAGATGTCATACGTGTACAAGATGCACCTACCTTGAGACGCAGAAGTCGAACAAGTTCTGCCGTCAGTGCATATCGTAACACTGCAGAGAACTGAAGCGCAACGGTTGGAGAACGCTGGGATCAGTCGAATGATATCCCAGTGAGCAGCAGAACAAATGCAACACACATTCGGAATACAGAACCCGACAGATGGGAACAGTACATTACGCGCGCGTCAACACAAACTGCTACGTGGACGAAAACTTCATCCATTTCTAGACGAGCTCGTGGTTTGACTGGTTGCAATAAATGGTTGACCTGGCTATCAGTCTACTCCTTACGATCTAAATCCGACCATATGAAGTGGTGAATAGGAATTGCGCCAATGAGTGCCGCGATAGCAGGAGGCAAACGAATGTCAAAATACATTGAATTCAGAAGTAACCCACTTGCTTGCTTCATTCATTATCGCAATAGCGATTCGTATTCGATCGCGGAGGAATATTAGTACCAGAACGATGATCACGAGAATAATGGCCGATATGATACCTGGAAACAATCAAAAAGTAGAGATATTAGGTTTTGCTGGAATCCTTGCGTTTAGAAAGCACAGCACCAAACTATCATTAACAAAGCAACCAATCACCCTTTTCTTCACAAAAAACTACCAAAAATGATGGAATAACTTCGCGCAACGGGAGTAATACAAAATCAGCTGATGTTATGTAGACCTCTTTGCTTATCGGCAAGCGTAAATTGTTTTCCTGACCAGTGGAAGAGTGCGCGTTGTATCTGACGCACCGATGGAATCGTCCCGTCGTATTGGTGACATTTAGTATCTCCTAGCAAGAAACACGTCAGCATGTACGCATCAATTGTTTCATAAAGTCCGCTTAGATGTTGAACACGTATTTAAGTAAATTTCTGTTAGGTTAAATATCCCTTTGGCACCTCTGGGCTCGTAATAACTCTATAGACTTTTGACAGGGTACGATCACGAAAGCATTTAATTGGTAGGACATCAGCAGGATGTAGCTACTGAATACGACCATGGGATGGCTTAACAGATATTCCGTACTGAATAACCTAGGGTTCAGTGAAGGGTAATGGAGGAACGTTAACAAGGTTGAAGAAATCTTCCCAAGATGTAATGCTACCAGTCAGCTTAAAATAATCTGATCGAGAATACTTGCTTCCTACAGGTATCAACAAGAGACGCTGAACAACACGCTGAGTATGGCTCACGACAAAAGTATACGAACGCAAGCACAACGTAATTTTCACCCCATAAAATTGAAAACAGTTGTAAAGGAAGAGCAAAAAGACGGTCGTCTAAAAACTTTTACTTTCCAAATATTTCCAAGGATCGAACACCTGACGAAAACCCGAAAAATGGCCGCAACAAAACTACATGACCAATCTGAATTCCGCTGGAGAAGAATGACCGGGAAGGTTTTCCAGATAAACAGCACTGCTTGTTTTGCTGCTGACATAAAGGCGTTCATCAGGAAGTACTCGAACTCTTTTGTTCCCCTCCGATTACCCAGGGAATTTTTACTACATATCTTCAACTACAGAGTTACACAGCCCCAGAGACTCCGGTGATGATTTTCCGGAATAAAAAATTTAAGTACTGAAACACTGTGATGGTACCTTCTGATGTACCCTGTTTTCGTTGAAGGAAATTCGTACACACTTCATAATTAAGGCCAACCAGCGGCAGCTACTGCCAAACAGAGCTGCACGGGCTGAAACTGTATTGTTTACTTGACTGTCTGCTTCGGCGTTTTCAGGTTCATGCATTCCACCTCAAGGTAACGTCAGCACTAGTGACTTGTGCTTGCTTGCCATTGTGGGCTCTCTGCGACACATGCGTGGCACATGGCGTTGAGTGTACATTTTTGCCATTTACCCTCACACCAGACTCAATATGACAATCACTTTGTGCCTGATGTGCGAGTCTTGACTGCGTTAGGTCTTGCCACGCCTTGAAGACAGTTCAGCATTGTTTGTCCTTTCATCGATTGTTGGTCTTTACACGCGTATTTCCACACCAAAAATTCTTACATACGTTGGTACTGAATGGAACTGTTGGTGGTATGACTTCCAATGAGACGTTTCTATCTTTCATCTCATTCTCCTGTAATCCTTTCGCATTCATCGCTTGAATTCACTTTTTATGTCTGTGACGTTGTTTTCGAAAATAGACGACACTATATATATATATATATATATATATATATATATATATATAAAAG
>NW_008751790.1:720081-722907 GCF_000715545.1 Opisthorchis viverrini
AAAACAGTACTCTCTTCGGCAAACGATGGTTCGGCACACGCAACACATGTCCCAACCAACGCAGCTTCTGGTGCTGGCCACATCTTCAATGGACTATAGTGCAGCTATCTCACACCTATAGAAATACTTGGGCCTCCACGAAAAGCACCTCGGTGAAGGAATACACATAGATAGGAGAGTGAATGACGGTTTTTTCTCTAGGAATTATTCTTTGATTTCTAATCGATATTTGGCGTTCAAACGAGAACCATTTTCAGTGCAAATCGGGGCCTAGACTTCATGTTGATTATATAATTTATCGGTTTTATTCGATCATACGCATCATCACGAAAATGTTTGGGAAATGAAATTTTTCAGTATCTTGCATTTTATTATCCTGGGATTATAAATGCAGTTGTGTCTGAAAAAAACACAACGGGCAAAATTTGCACGAGTTTTAGTGGTTTAGTAGAATTGTTCTCAAAGGTTGATCACGTCTTTGTGATGAAGTGTGTGAGCACAACACCGGATCTGCAAATTCACCCCAATCCCTCCATAGACAATGTTTACTAGAAATTTCCGGCAGAATCATCTGATAAACTACAATACAAATAACGAAGCATCCTAACGACACAGATACAGGTAACAAAACAAAATGGACATACCAAAGGCTAGCCATAGGGAAGCCGACCGAAAGTATAAGGTCAAATCAAAGGTAAGCTCCGACGGAATCTCCTCTGCCGTGTTGCGCAAGTAATGCCACCGATAGAAGCAAAATCCAGCAGCTAAACGTTGAAGTCAACCGATTAGCAAACAGAAATCGGACAAACAGAACATACAATTACGTGAGCATGGATAACAGACATGCCCACAGACAGTTGCTGATGTTATTGGAAACGGGATATGGGATCGAGTAAAAACACAGCAAGCTAACGAAGACACATCCCGGGCATAGGAAACAGCTTAGACTACATAAGGTGATAAGTGTGCTAACACTGACCCACCCCGAGAATGAACACACCGTTCAGTGTAGGTTACACAGCCCTACAGCGTTGTTTGAGTGGAAACAGCAGAAAAGGCAAAGTGCCGGAAAAGTGTAGTGAAAGGCGCAAATGCGTTAAACTCAGATGAAGAAAATACCACGTCTGGAAAGTAATGAATCAAGCGGATAGATAAACGTTAGGTGAAACAGGAGAACGAATACAACAGAAACAAATGGCTCATCCGACAGAATTCCATTCACCAAAAGAAACAAGCCAAAAGTGCTTCACTCATGTTTCCTGATTTTCACAGTTCACATTCTCTGAAGGGCCATGCAGATTGGTTGTATTAATGAAGTGATCGGAGAGCGTCAAATGCTCGCGACTGCTGTGTGTGTGGAAGCTTAGCTTGCATTTAGACGCGCGTTGCTAGTCGTCTTCAATACGGATCAGACAAGTGTATAGTGGTTCTAGACTTTCCACCACAGGGTGAATTCACTTTCAACCATAAATGCCTATTTGAAATTTCAAACTGGTTTTGCCATTTGCAAATCATTGCTCTGGTGAGGAAGGAAAACAACCCACAAGTCACACTAGCCTCCACACGAGAAGTGCTCAATAGTCACGATCGCATGGACTTCATGATTGACGGATGAGCGGAACTACAGCCTCTCTGTATGTGCTGCCGGATTCGGAAGCTTATGGCTTCGAACACTACTCGATATTTGAAGGCCACAACATCTGCACAGTATCTGAACCACCATCAGATGCGAACTCATACTGGGACGAGATTGCCACATCTCTGCATAGTGCTGAGAATTTTGCCTGTGGCACGGCACACCATCAGGCTCACTCAAGCCATGGACATCAGACCGAACGGTGGTACGGCTTAAATCTCGGAGGAATATCACAGGCGGTTCCGAACATAACTTGATGCGACGAATTACCATACGTCAAGTGAAAGTGAGCGTGCAAGCCGACCGTAAAGTGTGGTGCACATAGAAAGCCGAAGAAATGGAAGAGGCCCAGAAAGCCGGTAATGCCCGAAGATCGTTACAAATGATCCATGCGACAATTCCCGGAAAACGAACTTTGAGCAAAACCATCAAGGATTGGAACGGAGTTAACATCTAGAATAAAGAAAGACGCCTCGACCGTTGGGCCGAAGACTTCGAACAACAATGGCCACCAGCTGACACTCATAGGGAGCACATAGGTGACGCAGGAACCTGGACGGTGATCGTGGACCGCCCAAACCCTCGAAGATTTATGACTGCATACGTTGCCTCATGCACCTTCGAGCCTCTGGATCGAATGACCTCCCACCCGCATTGTTCAAAGATTGGAGTGAAGTCCCCAGTCAGCGCTTGTCTGATCTGTTCGCTTGCATTTGGGAAACGGAATCTGTCCCAGACAACTGAGAAGAGTCGGTGATAGTGCCCATTTAAAAAAATGGCTCGTAATGAGTGTGGCAAACACAGGGGGATCAGCTTGAGGCCGGTCGCAAGAAAACTGTTGCAGTCACTCGGCTTTCGGCGGCTTACGGTGGGTCGTGAAACATTGACTCGAGAGCAGCAAGCGGGATTCCGGCCTGGTAGGGGTTGGGTTGACCAAATCTTCACACTGCGTCAGGTGCTAGAACAACGCCATACGTATAAGCGACCCACGATTCTAGTATTCCTGGATTTCTGAGGCGCATTCAACTCGGTTGATCGGTCTGTTCTTTTTGGGACGCTTGCCCACCACGGAATACCCCGGAAATTTGTAAACATAATACGTTCGTTGTATTCTCAGACTTCCGGACGTGTGAGACTGTACGGAGAGCTCTCCAAAAGCTTCCGTATACAAAGTGGTGTCCGTTAGGGAT
>NW_008751790.1:723219-749261 GCF_000715545.1 Opisthorchis viverrini
ATCAGGCTAAAGTGCGGGCTATGTGGTCTTATGGCTGTGAGACTTGGCCTGTTAGAGCGGCGGAACTGGGATGTCTTCAGGTGTTCCACAATCGTTGTCGCAAAACCATAATTCGTGTTGGTTGGTGTTGGCGAATCCGCAACGAGGCAATTTGAAAGCGAGTTTTCGGTTGTGCAACGGGAACTTCTATTGAATAATATGTCCAACACCAAAAGCTGTGTATTCCAAACTATCGTTCGCCGAAGAGAGATATGTTTTCTATGCCCAACTCAGGGTGGCGGAAGCAGAGGGGTGGCCAACCCTTAACCTGGCAGAGGGTGCTTTCGGTGCTACTCACCTTCCAACATGGAGACCGCGTGATCCCCATTGCGTCCGGTTGGAGACGCTCCAGGATACGGCTGTCAACGGATGTCAGCCGTGTTCTTCTTGTCAGTTTCTGTCCAGATTGTCTGAATGAGTCTCTGGAGGTGTAGGCACCTCGGAACGATTGTATTAAGCTGGCACTAGTCCCTTCGCCGTCCACTCTTATGCAGTTCTTCGCAATACGACTTTTAACTAAATCATGGTTATACGTCAGCGAAGCATCAGTGTTGAACATTGATGTAATGTTGTCGATGATGATAAGAAAGAACATGCTACCTTTGTTTAAAGGCTACATTCTAAATGTCATTCAAATATGAACAGCATCCACGGGAGACACTTGAATCCGTTGTTGTTATAGACTTTTACTGTGAATGATTCAAGCTTTTCTGAATACGCTGAAGTTGTGAAGTCTTTTAGGGCGGGAGTACTGTACAAAAATAATGCTCTGTAGCGGTTTGTTTGTTGGTTGTGTTCGTGAGTTCACACGTTAAGGTCAGCGGTAAGTCAGCCGTGTCTTGAAGGCTGTACTAGGGAAGTTTGTCAACCAATGTCACTCCAATGGAAAATTCACATTCACCAATGGGAAGTACTAGCATACCAGATGATGGGGGCGTTTCTGGAAGGAAATTTTGGTAGCGTAGCATAGAAAAGAGATTGGGAAAGCGTAGATTGGTGGTTTCGGAGAGTAGTTGGCTACAAAGAGTGCTGTGACTGTCAGGAACACCTGACGTTTCAAGTGAGAGAGATTAGAAGCAAAACCAAGCCTGACTGACAGGTTGAAAGAATGAATAACAACTTACATGCAGTGAACAACAGCACAAAGAGGATGAGGCTGGACCAGACCATTACACCAGCACAACAGCGTAACGTAACGATCCAAACAAATGAAAGCACGATGCTGACAGACAGACAACTTGATGGTGGAGGAAAAAGATGAGAAATTTTGTATAAGTGAGGTAAGCGGAACATGATATACACATGATGGTCAAATGGGAAAAAACGGGAAGCTCATCGTTTACCGACACATCAAGCAGGCATTAAGCGTTCCATATAAGGATATGATCACAACACGGACAGCGAATACCACGCCGAATGCAAATCCCACCACACAACAATTAAACCGAAGAATTATGACACAGTACTTCCTGGTCGAGCGCAGCTGCTTTGATTAGTCTAGACCGAATAAGGAATTATGGAATTGAATTTCGCTCCTATTTTGCACAAACCTGGGCTTGAAATCCGGTTATCCAACGCGAGACACGTGTGCTACCCTACGATCACCAATGAACACTGACGGATTGGTGGACCAACCAAAGAGCGCATAAGGTGGATTGCTTAAACCTATAGGTTCTGACCAGGAAGAAGGATTTTAATCGAAAATTCTGTAGATATGGAGCTACGTGGTGGTGTAAGTGCCTGTTTTTGGGTTAAATAAACGCGGAGCACGGGCAAAATATTGAAGAAAAAATCAGGAACGGAAATGCTGTAGTTTCCTAGTGACGGACGTTGAATTGGGACAACATAACGTTATTACTACCGCCAACGTCCATCGTAAATAGTTGTGTAGTGCGAAACAGTTTTGAAAAACCAATGAACTAATTCTTTCAGTGTAACGTATTAAAACGTAAAGTATAAAAGTACAGAAAAATGGCAAAGTAGTGAGCTTCTTGTCGATGGAGATAAAGCGACTCAGATAACACAACAAACTAGATAAATGGTCCAGGAAAGACAAACTAGCGCCAATGAACAAGAAATACAACATCGGTTGCAGAAAAGGAGTAATTCACTGTGTATTGTTAAAAAGACCTGTTCGAAAGACGGCAAACTTGGCCATCAAGAGCCAGTCCTTCAGACACACACACGAACAAATGCATTGTTCCGCACCTCGTGTACGGAGAACTGGCAACTGGACGTTCGAAAGTGCTACTTTCATTTGGCACAAACCTCAAATGCCACAGAGCACAACCCACGTAGTGGTGTTTTTCTGGTAGTCACAAGTCGAAAGCGCTGTTAGATCGGAATCCGTCGATAACTAAACGTTGGGCGTGCATGTCAACGTGTTTAAACTACTAGGATATCTTGGAAAAACTGTTGATAGGGGTACAAGGGCAAACTCTGACAACCTATTAGTGTCCAAACCGGCAGGAGATGAAATAATGATACAGATAAGGGTACACAAAGTGTTATCCTAAACGTTGACATTCGGTTAATACTACTGATTAGGAAAAAATCAGCTCTATCACCCATGCACTCACAATTTACACGCAACAGGGACTTCTCACACAAGTCACATGCAGTGGAAACAATGAAGGAACGAAGGATTAACTAAGCCATGTGAGAATAGCTAATGGCAAGCAATGACTACAACAGACAGTCCCTATGGTGTGTTAGTAGTCAACGCTCGGTGTGCAACTGTTAGTCATATCCGAATAGGTACATCAAATACGGTACGGCAAATACACGGATATGGTTTATCGGGAAACTTAACATAAACGCTGAACCGGTAACCCAGTCAACCACATGTACACAAACATGACAGCCAGTGCGATTCAAAACTCACATCAAAATTGTTGGCCAGCTGACAGCCAAGTCGGACGCAATTTTCTCAAAGGCATCGGTCAGGTGCATGATGGTGCTGCGGGTGGAAGTACAGATTGGTATTTAATTGTACCTATGAGGACTAACGTGGTCACAAACCAGAAATGTAACAGCTATGGTTTGGAATTATGGTGGTATGGTGAGCGAAGACTGAGTCCGTGTGGTGGTCAAAAGTAAAAAAGACGAGTGGAGTAGAAATCAGCTAGGAACAAATAATTCTTGCATTTACCAGCGCTACTGAAAAACCCGAACAACACATCAAAATAATTCATTCTTCAAGTCCTGTTATGTGGACGACACTTCTACGCAAAGCTAACGTAGTCTCAGTAAGTGATTATCCAATTCTTGTGCAGCTCTTGAGGCTCAAAAAGAGTTATATTTTGTCAAGTACCCAAAACACAACCTGGTGGCAGGGTATCGGATATCGACATGACAGATGTTCCAAATTCAAGTAGACATCAGCAACATCAATTCGACATCTCGTCAGATATGCTCGATCACAGATTCCGGAGAAGGCACTCGCGTGAGATCCATGGATACCAGTCCACTAGTCGACGCATCAATTGTCAAGGCAGCATCCAATCTAACCCAACCGCATCCGGAAGCCCTCAAAAAGAGTCTCGCGCAGCTGTTTACTGTAAGTTCCAAATTTCCGAAAATAATCTGATTCAGAGAGAGTACTGCGCAAGCGACCTCCCTTCAAGCACTACAGCTTATGTTTGAAAGGCTGAATGGTACTGTTGTTCCCGTGCAAGGATAAGTAATGATTTTTGAGAGTGAGGGCTGCTAACTGTAGTATGACGGACCTTCGCAAGGCCATGACCCATAATAGCTGTGGCATCCTACTAAACACAAGCACACCTGACAAATCACTTTGTCCCATCTGAGAATGCAAGTGCAGTCAAGAGAAAATAACCGTTGTTTTACATACGGATGAAAGTATTATAACATGGGATACTGAAACAGGCCATGCTAAAAAGCGTTCACAATGAGTAAACCAAAGTCCCAGTACATGGATCATGTCAAAAACAGCCGTCTATTTAACATGGGCTCCTAAACGACAACGGCACAAAGTGGACATGCATCGAAACGGTAACGAAGAGTTCGTGAGAAGAATGAAGACTTTATGCAAACTTACTCGCGTCCACGGACCACAGAAACGCCGCTGACACGTTTATCCTGTGAATCAGTTAAGACTATCTGTTGTCCTGCGCTGTCGTAAATTTTTCCCGTCCCATTGGACAACAAGCGATTAATTTGACTTGGCATGCACCGACCAAAAACTGGAACGAGAAGACATCATTTTTCACCACTACGAGTGTGCAAATCAAATTCCGTAACAGTTCGCTTTTACCGGGTGCAGAAGACGGGAATAGATACAAGGATCACGGGTGAACGGCCCTGAGTTTCGCCCAAAAAAGTTCATTACACAGCACACAAAAAAAGAACAAAAAAACTCTATTGATCCACGAGTGGCCAAGAACAGGATTCCAACGGAAAACGAGTGAATCGTATCAAGCAAACAAGGGTTATTCGCATATTCGTCGGTGAAAAGGACGATGGAGAAAGTAGCAGCGTGGTCGAAGAATACCTATGCGGAGTTGCTAGAGTATGTGTGGGTTTCCCAAGGTTACCACGGATAAGTGACGGTGGTCTGAGTACTTAATGTTTAACAGAACAAAATGAAATGACCGAAATGAACCGTTCAAAATCCACAAAACAAAAAAGGAATCCATGTATGTGGGTTTACACCCTGCGTGCACGTCACAGCGGGGACTAGAAGGCGGTTAGTATGGGACCTGACTGCGAAGCACAGAAGCCTAAGCTGGTCAATACAGTTGTTTTGCCAAGATCTCCGAGAGGCGACCAATTGATGGTCACAATACCCACAAAGGTAACTTCGCCGCAATCATTGACTCTCCCGTATCGCCACCAATACACAACTGTCTAACTATACATTGATTCAGAGAGCTTCAACAATTCAAAATCAACTAACCCATTAGGCCATCGCCTGTGGTAAGCGATTGATCCCTCGCTGTCCTTCCTATCATCAGTGAATGCAGCCGGGACGGGTACAACCAAGCTATCCATGCTACGGTTTCCAGATACTACTCTGGTCAGGCGCGCTTTCTCGAAGAAGGATATAATGGGTTCTGGCAAAGGCGGCGACCAACTAAAACATCATTGGCGTCGAGATTATCCCCACAGGTATTTATGAAACCGCTTCCTGCTTTGCTCAAAGTATTTCAATAAATGGTAAAACCGAATTCACGTGTATGGACCAAGAAAACAGTCTATTCACAGGAACATTCAGTACGAAAATAAACCCAGTTCAGTAAACGACTAAATCACTCAGTTCTAGATGAACATTATAAAGCTACGGAGCACCGTGATAGAAGACTATGCTTAGAGGATACGAGCTCGGAATTTCGACACGCATAGATTCAACATAACACCAGCTTGTCCACGACAGCCAAAAGACTTTATCCTTGACAGTTCCCGACAGATGCGGCCGTCTAAAAGTCGTTCAACAGTAGTTTAACTGGCCAACTGCTATTGATCAGTCGGATTTCTTACCCTCTGCGAATCTCTGGAGAGGGAAATGACAATCTTTTACGGCTTCGGAAATACGCGAATGGTTTTTCTCCCCCAATTGTTACCGAGCCACTGACGAACACCATAAACAAGAGATTTAACTGGGCTCCAGGTGGGTCTCCGTCAAAACCCAATTGATATGCGAACGAGCACGTTAGTCAATACCACCAACTCCGTTTACGAATGGAGAAGAGACACTCAGCTGAAGCTTGTCTAAATTATTTGCCCTTACCTGGGAAAAATAGACCGTCCCATATCACCGGACTGAGTCATCAATAGTGTTCATTTTCAGAAGAGGCGCTCGCAGTGAAAGTGGTAATTAAAAAGAAATTAACTTAACCCCCACCGTAACCGGACTCTATGCACCATTCATCTTGAAAACGTGACCTGAGAACAAAACACAGGATTCCGGCCAGGAAGGGGTTGTAAGGACCCCATAATCATAATCCGTCAAATGTTAGACCATGTCTACAATACTGGTTTTCCTTGAATTTATTAGTGCGTTCGACTCGTTACTCTGAACACGCTTGTGCAACCGGGTGAGTAATCATTTACATCATATCCTCTTTGCATTCACATTTGTGGGCAAGTGAGAGCATATGGGATCCTCTCCTAAAGAGTCCTTATAACAGCAGTGACCGACAACGGTGTCTGATCTCTCAAGCTTTGTGTAATTTGGCCACATGGTGAGATACAGAGGACAACTATCGAGGGTCTCCGAAACCCCCACGTTCAAATCTTTCCAACCTGTAACAAGCAGACGAAATTCTCTTGGATTTTTAGAAGAGGGCGTGAAGCTCAAGCAGTGCTAAAAAAGCTGACCACGATCATCCAATCCTTCGGCATGTGCTTCACGAACACAAGGTTCAAGTTCAAGCTGCGGACGATAGAGTGCCTGAACATGTCTATAAAAATTAAAAGTGAACTAGAAGTTGAGGAACGCTGTACGTATGTCAGAAGTTGCATTAGCTCTGACGGTACTATGACAGACGAAGTTAACTCGCGAACGTTAGATGTCGGAATTGGATCCACCAAGTTGCGCCAATCGGGGTTTAAAGAGGTTATGTCGTTGGATCTCAAGTGAGGCGTGCATTGTTGCATGGCTATGAGACTTGGAGACTTCGGGTGAAGGATGAAACATCTCCACAGCTTTGACCATCGACGTTTCAGAATAGTAGCTGGAATCAGCTAATTTGTAGTGGCCAGGAAACGGGATTTCGGTGAGGTAAAAGGTACCAAACAGTGTACTCGACACTGCGAGCTAAAATGGGTTGATCATATGATAAATCATGCTGAGCTACGCCTTGCCAAGACCAGTATTGTTCCTCTTGCTTATTTTGGATTGGCGAGAACCTAGATGGCGATAGTACGTGAAGTCTCTGAAGGGAATGAAAGGTTCTACAAGAAGCTTGGGTACATGTGGTATTGTTCACCTTTCATGATGAGACCCGTGTAATCCTTACCCTAGACTGAAGACATCGAAAGCTATGGCGGCTAATCGAGATCGATTATTATTGAAGATGTGGGTAGCGCGTACGTTTGTGGTAAGCGAGCCCTAGGCCCCCTCCCTCGTCCACTGTTTGTTTTCATTGTATTTGCTCAAATAAACTAACATACGGCATAAGTGGATAGGATACGACGTTTTGACAACAAAGTGAAACAATCATGCATCGTAAAATAGTGGTGACCATTCGGAGAGTTGACGTTTCATTGGTCTGGGGGGATACGTTCTGACAAAATGCTTCTTCAAGTGTTTATTTTCAAGTCGTTTGGGACTTTCTGTCTTCGTAAAGGATAAAAAACAAAGGAGCAAAACTACTCCGGTTATGAAGGTGCTGCTCAAAAAGACCACTGTGTTATTCATATCAATGAGAGAAGTACTAATGTGAAGATTCCGGGAGTGGAAGCACATCAACACACAAAAGGTCATATATGTGGTGCATTTGGACAGTTCATTCGCGCCAATGACATTCTGACGAACAGGAAAGGCAAAAGGCTTGTCGAATGAAGAAACAGGATTCCATTAGAATGAAGAATGACTGAAGACCTACCTGGTTTTGAATTGAATGTGTACGGTGCACACTTGCGAGTTCGAACCAAGTCGTCGATGGGCTGTGGAACGGGAAGACAAAATCGATGTACTCTAGGGACGTAATGAAACTCAGAAAAAACAACACTCCAAGCTGTACAGACCGTGCTTCTGTTGACAAACGATAGAACGAGAAATCTACATATGCACACGTGCACATGGATATATGATCAAACTGCGCCTAGCCACTGCGTCGACAATCGATTTTTGATATTGTACACATGGCTCTCGAACCACAGTGAGACTGATGAGCGAACAGCCGCAATACCAGACATTCAAGATTTTCTCGTACATTCGGGTGCAAATGGTTAGTCTACTGTCAAGTCGCCCAAAGCAATGTACAGAGTAAGTACCGATGCGCATGTCCATCCTCAGCATTAGGAGTGGTTTGTTGATTTTCGGTTAAAAGATTAGTCCGTACGAAACTTATGAGTTTTGTCAGTGTCATTGGAGACTGGACAGAGGCAATATGGAACAAAGCGTTGGGTTTGTATGATAGACAGCCGGAACAACTGCTCCTGCAAATAGTCAGTGACATTGAGCTTGAGGTGCGGCTGAATAAACACAACGTACTTACTCCAAACAGTCCTGGGGCCAAATACAACCTGTCGGTTACTGGAAGGCAGGGTGTTGCGGATGTAACACTCCTAGTAATATACATAATGGAAAGTTCGTTCAATCTCCCAAGTAGACATCCAGTTCCGCTGGGTTCTTCCAGCAAACATGTATGTATCGGGACTTCACAACACTTGACAGCCAAGAATGCACGAGTAACCGTGTGAGTAATGTGAGAGAGCACCGATATCCCAGTTCATTCATAGTCTGAGTTTCGGAAGTCCTAGTCTGGCAGATGGCGCTACTTGATGGTTAGCAAACAACGCTGTCACAAGCTCCACACTATGTGCCATCTAACAACGTAAACATTCCCCACCGACCCAGGGGCAATCGAAAAGCTCATATGCGGACCACATGTAAGAACCAAAGCAATTAGTGCAAATTCATCAAATCACCAAGTATTAAATGGCTTCAAAAAAACCCTCAAATTGTTTTGGAATTGCTAACGCCCTACCCCGTTAAAAAAAAGAAAACATAAGTGATCCCCATATGATTATGTTCCACAGTCATAAGGTAACGCTGCCACGTTGCATAATCTTCGCTTCATTCATCAGAGGTGTCTGAGAGATAGCAGAATGGATGTTGGTCGCCCTAGCAACCATGGGCTTTTCGAAACGGAACCCCAACATGGTCACAGTTGGTATACTAAGGCTCTTTAGTGACACAAACGGTTGGTGTTGTTTGAGTAATGTGTATCTGGTGTGAATCTGAATGAACTGGGTTATTACGTGTGATATTTACTTCTATGAAAATTCCTCAGTAAGAGCGTTACTGAAAAAGGAATAGACAGGAAAGGATAACCATACGCATTTCCCCATTGCTACTGGACACCTGAGAAGCGTAGCCATCTCAGAGATAGTATTATGCCACACCGGCCAGCGCTTGGTCACCCTAATTTCTGCATACAGCAAGGTGAGTAAGCTAAACTGCTGAAAACGTCTTTATATACTTTCAAGTACTGTTCCTTTTCTCAAACCCTGCCGCTCCTGCTCGCGCTTTGGATTACCTGAGCAACGAAACAGGCCATCCGGCTTGGACTCAAGTCCCATAGTTGAACTAATTGTCTCCCCAATCCCTTCAAGTTTGTGGCTGTGCACTTCTGGTGACGTAGAGGTCACTGTGATTGGGTATGTTGATGTCCGTGTGTTGTACACCAATCGACAAAGAACACCCATTCCCGCTGACATCTTCTGTCCGGCAACGCTTGCAGATCTCGGAGCTTAACCAGTCCTTGCCTACTGTACCTTGCAACTCTGGATCTGTCTACTACGGTGTAAATGCCCTTTACGAGCTGAAAGTCCAAATACCACAGGTGATAGTACAGCGCACGTAGATAGGTTAAAAGCTGATGAGTTTCAACTGAGTGTTCGTCCTATATGCCTACTGAAGAGATGCGTTGGCAACAGCTTGCTCCTTTCCAGTTCAAACTCACGGAAAAGTGGAAGTCCTCTGGCCTTATGTTGCCCAACAGGTAAGACTCAATTACTGACGAGGATCGCTCGCTACATGCTAATGCTTCCGGTAAAATGGTGAGGATACCAATCCCCTGCTGTCACGTTTCATCACACTTTTCACGTCTACACAAAATGCACACACTTCACTTGGCCGCTGAGAGGCTCATGGACACTGAAATGAAAGATATCTGTCAAACTTGTCCTCTCTAACGCCCGAGAGCTGACTGAGTCCATACGCGGTGCCGTAACTTCTGTTTGCGGCACAATCAAGCCAGCTTTTTCAAACGTCAGATTACTGATAAGATTGTGGCTTTGGTGACCTGTAGATAGATGCCCTTCGGTATTAGTTACAAACCAGCTAGGCGCGTCATCCGATGCCGGGTAAACCTGAACATACGTGCAGACCAGAAAGTCTGGTAAATCCAGAAGGCCGACGAAATGAAAGAGCGAAAAAGGCTGGGAATAGCCTCCGGCTCTTCCATTTGATTCGAACAGTAGGAGCTTGGATCTCACTCGTCGGTGAAACTGTCAAGGACGACAGGCTCCCTAATATCCATAGAAAAAGAACAGTTGAGCCGTTGGGTAATTATTCAGTTGGCTATCCGCCACTTCTCATTCGGGCTGCCAGCCTACCCAGAAACGTTGAATGCGAATAGGGAGTCATCTCCAATCGAAGAAACACAAGGGTTGTATACCTTTGTTATTAGCCTCGGCGACCTTCCGTCCGTTCCATTCAAGGCGGACGATTGCCAAACTCCTCCACTTATTAGTATCCATCAAGAAGAAACACGTCCACAGAAACTCCGAACAAATTGGTAGTAGCACTGGTCATTAAATAATGGTACTCACGGCGAAAATGAAAACCCGACTCCCAAAAAAACTTTACTAGGGCTTTTAGCGTCACTGGTTCATCGCCGTCTCAAGACGGCACACCAAACCTTGGTCCATGAGCAACAACCGGGATTTCAGCAAGGTAGACCACCTGTTCACACTCCATAAACTGTTACAGAAGTTCCATATATAGAAGCTGCCCAAAACCTTGGCATTTCGACGGCCATTCCAATCAAGCTTCTCCACCAAGGAATACCCATGGGTAAGAATAATAATAATACTAGTCGCTAAGTTGTAACACCCTTTCGGTACCTGGCTGTCATGCCACCAGAAGGAAGCACGAAGGCTGGGATAGTGCCAAGCAGTCGAGATGCCGTGGATGGGTTCGAACCACTGACTTTCCGCTAAGTAATCTTACGCCCTAACCACTGAGCTAACCCGAGACCACAACTTCTTGCACACAATCCGGTCCGTCTGGAAGCGAGCTACCCTACAAAAAATGATATCCGGCGAAAACCTACTCCTTTTTTGTTCGAATTGTCACCGTCAAAGTGAGGTGGAAACCGGAGGGTCCTCAAAATCCCGGTGCAATGTGCCGCGCATGCCGAATCTTCGTCTACTTAGGGCAGCATTGTTCTCTAAGCTTCCTTCGAAACGAGGCAAACGATGGGGTGGAAAACGTGTGAGTTGGGAGAATGGTGTGGAGATAAAAAGAGTCACGAGAGCCTAACCTTGTAGAATGGGGTCCCCATGAGCCCCCCTGCTCTTGACTCGAAACTATCCGGCATCAATGGAGTCTGTGCTTTCAGCTTTGCCAAGATTATCTGACTGAGAATTAGGAGGTATGGACACCTCGGAATAGTTGCAGAGACCGGAATCGGGTGCATTCCCTGTATTATTTTCCCCCACCTTGAGGATTTAAAGAGAAACTAGTGGACTTTGTGGCAGTACGGTAGTAAACTATCAAAGCTGAGTTATTCACGATGATGGCAATGATGATGCGGAAATGTGTTTAGGAATGATTTTTTTACATGCCATGATAGGGCTAACTTCATGGTCATTTACCACATGGAAAAATTCCGGATCCGTAGCATTTTTTCCGTCCAAACAGATCATGAGCTCACGAGCTGATAGTGGGTTCGGAGTATTATACGGAGATTTCCATGACCAGTAGTAGTCCGGGCAAGAAGACACGCAAACCTGAACAAGAAATGAGAGGGTAATACGAAAAAATTACTAATAGGACAGAACTACCTGAAATAGCAATCCATATAAGGTTAGCACAAACGGCTTACTTGGGGTGTTGGGCATCCGGTAAAGACGGCGACCGGGGCCATCCTCAAACAGAGTGACAGGTCGAAGAAATACAGGAATGGCCTGCCACTAAAAAGACGGTGAACAACACATGAACATGATTGGTATAAAAACGTGAATGACATACGTAAGGACCAGTGAGAAAGCGAAGGAAACAATACCTCAAATCACACGAGTCCATCGATGGTGTGGCGGACAAAAGCAATGAGCTGAACACGAAAGGTCTGTGTCCGAATCACGGGTGCAAAAAATTGTTTTCTGCTCCATATCATATAGCGGAACGCTGAAAAGGACTGGTACCAAGTTCAGCTAATTAGCACACGCTGCTTTTCTCCTCAAAACACTTCTGAGTCTTGATTCGACCCAAGTGAGTGGCGCTGTTTATGTTTACCCCACATTGTACTACATACAAACGAGACCGGTCTATCGAACCGAAGCACCGTAAACGAATTATAGATAACGTAAGATGGCTCAAGATCTAGTTCTTTTTAAATGATGAAGCGTCACCTACGCTCTTACTACAAACCTTCAGAAGCGGGAGCAAACACCTATCTGTGTAGATTTTCGATATTCTTGAGGTGATATACATCTTACACATCAGTTAGAGAACTAAGGAACAGAAACTGTCTCACAGTGAGACCACTCTTCAGTGACCATTTCTTCATAGTGACAATTTTCTTTAGGCCCGTTCAATTCCTTGTACGCTTTTCGTACAATGGGTGACCGCCACTTTCACAGTAATAGCCGGGAGAAATGTGTAACAAGGTCAACGGCCAGGCAGTTTCTTTTCGAAGATTAAAAAATGAAATGTTGACATCGTATGAAGGCTTATTTAAGCTCCCAGGAAAATCTTCGAGTTACAACACTGCATCATCAGCCGGCATGGAACGACCGTTTCGGGCGGTCCGTCGGCGTTCATTGTGGAAGGATTTTGAGAGATCCTGAGTGGATTGGTTGAAGAAGCTAACACACATGATAGTCGGCCACATCATGTTGATGTACTGTTTGCTTCGTTTATATCAGTAGTATCCAGATCGAAACGGAACAAGAGTTATAATAGTGACAACACGGTTGTTGTAATGTCTGTGGAGACCTACATCGGGTTCGTCAGCTAGTTCAACCGAAGACAACAGTAAACAGCATATGCACAAGAACTTACGGAACATCTCTCCCACAAACCTGACCCTTGGAATTCGTCGGGTAAACAACACGACGGTAATCACCCATTGCAAAACCTGAAATAAGAGAGTCAATATAAAAGGGTGTTTCGGGTACCAAAAACGAATCAATGGTTGAGAAGAAAGAAGAAAGAAAGCGTTCGGTTGTTGGGTCTGTTCGCCGAGCTTGGCAGTTGGATCGCAAACGTTTCATCACCAATCGAGGTGACATCGTCAGTGCAGGGTTGAGTGGGTCAGCTGTTGCTACAATTTGTTATCCACAGTAAAGGTCGAAGAAACTCAACGAATCCGGCTTTGTCAGAAAGGTGATCGTATTCAAAAGGATAGGTTATTTCTAAGTACGTCATGGGTTGTGAGTGAAACAATTAGCGCTTACGCACACGGATTTCCGTGTCGTACATGCTTACCACTTGGGCCATCTCGCCCCCATGGTTGAGAGCGTCCACTCATAACATACACAAACAGAATTTAATTTTGTTCTCTCCGTTGTGCGACTGTTACTGCTACAATTTGTTATCCACAGTAAAGGTCGAAGAAACTCAACGAATCCGGCTTTGTCAGAAAGGTGATCGTATTCAAAAGGATAGGTTATTTCTAAGTACGTCATGGGTTGTGAGTGAAACAATTAGCGCTTACGCACACGGATTTCCGTGTCGTACATGATGCATTGAATCAATCCTTTCAACACCAACCGTTCTGCTACCCTCGTCGCTCCATAGAATGCCAGGAAAATGTCAGTCCAAACTGCATGAGAAGCCAACACGATTCGCGCCTAATACCCTTCCTCCATGCGGTTGAGTCAATAGAAAAGCTAACCCGTTAGACTGGCACAGGCACGTCGGCCGATAGACAGAGAGATAGCATACATGGTCATAATCAAGATGCAGTGTTGTGTTTGCAAGTCGACCAGGTTGTGTTTTTTACAGTTCTACCTTACTAAAGACCCCACTATAAATACCGAATTGCCGATCGACCTTATACTCACAGAAAAGCCAGTCTATTGTTGTTCTCCAAGTCATCACAGCCATCATATGCCCGCAGCATATAGGATGTCCATCGAATAGTTCTACTGTGAGCATACACAAATGCACGTCACAAGTTTGTTACTAGCTTGTTTGTGTGTACGCAAGCTGACATCCCGAACACAAATACAGGCCCGGGTGACCGAGTGGAAAAATCGAAGATTATTGAGTCGAGGAATATGTACTTTAGAGAGGGTCACCAAACACAGGCCACATAATCTGTCCATTTGCTGTTTTGGGGCTATTGTTTCAGTAAAACAACAGTGGAGTTCTTCCGGAGACAGGAAATAACGAAAACAAAGGAGATGAAGGTACATGGATAGGACTAAGTGGACTGTACGAAATGAAAAGACACGTGGAAAAGGAATCAATACAGCACTT
This sequence comes from Opisthorchis viverrini, assembly GCF_000715545.1. Lineage (NCBI taxonomy): Eukaryota > Metazoa > Platyhelminthes > Trematoda > Opisthorchiida > Opisthorchiidae > Opisthorchis > Opisthorchis viverrini. Next base: position 737,660 of record NW_008751790.1, read on the forward strand.
ACTCCAAAGCGTAACGATTACAAATCCGACGAGAAAAAGTAGGAACAGCAAGCAACATGGAAGGTCTGTGCATGATCTGGAAGTGAAACAGGACGCGTTGGCTTAGGCAGAACTAATAAAACGAAAAATCAGCTAAGCAAAACATAATCCGCTAGGAGTCAATTCCACTACACGTTCGCTTCGCGTGTCAGATGACCGTAGTTCAAGTCCTGGAACAGTTATAGGATATCCACTATTGACGAGCACCTTTGGTGTGGACTCCCCAGAATAATTACTTCGTACTAGGAGGACGACTGTTAAAATGAGAGCGATATGAATCTGAACAATACATACTCCGCAAACCCCACAACTAAATCAAGAAATGTCACCGTTGGATATACGGTTCACTTGTGTTATGATGTTATGGTATAATCCATTTGAAAAAATCCACATAATCGCGGGTGGCAGTGGAGCGAATTCGACTTCCCGAATAAGCATCTAAACTCTTGAGGTACGATAGTTAAGTTAATTTAATAAATTAAAGTCATTAAAACAGAAAATAAATCTTTCAAAAACGATAGTGCGAAAGCATCTTAAAGAGAAGTCCCTGTAAGTCCGGTGAATTTACTAATAGAGTCTACCAAACAAAACTTTTCGTATGCAATGGGGCCCCCTTTGCCGCCGCTCTCCACAGCTGTTTCCCGGTATGCCTATCTAAGGCGAAATAGCCCACCGTTTTCCGCCAAACCAGACTTTTTTAGTTTTTTTGCACGAAACGGAATTCTGTCATCAGGACATAACGCCCATAAAGCTTTACTATAAGCAGCGCCATACTATGGGTATGAAACTTGCCTTTTGCTGACAGGACCAAAACGGGTTGTTTTTTCAATGTCTGTAAGTAGGTAAAAAAAATTAATCAGATTAGAAACCACCAGGGGCAGTCTGGAATCGGCTGATCCCTAAAATTCATCTAAGAAAAGTGGCGAGAGGCGAAAAGTGAACGCTCATCGCGTTAAACATGAACCCTTTCATCAAATGGAGTGGCTACATCCGTCGGTTCTATTCAGCAACACCAACGTCAAGAAGATGATAGCTAACACATCCCACCAAATCGATAACACCTGGTTGAAGAGGCGACGGTCTAATTTTTTTCCGGGATGCTAGTTGATGAACAACCTAATCCTTATGTGGTCTGTGGAACTTGACAGTAGAGTCAGCAGCGTATGCCAACTAGCGCCGGATGGCATCCAAGTCGGATCTACTGGTGAACAGTGGTCAATCCACCGAACGTCTGCGCACCGTAGAATGGTTATAGGCGGTGGCGCATGCAAGCATTTGGCGCCGGCGTAGGTGTAAAAAATGACACGAGTGGACGTGCAAAAGCCTGTTGCGGGTCATCGACGAGCTTGAAATTGATGTTATCACAACAGACACCGGCACCAGTTAATGGATTATCATGAAGGGGCCGCTTCCGGCGCAATGCCACGCCCCCTCCAGTATAGCACTACCGAACCGTTATAAAGAGCTACCGACAAACACCACCAAAGTGACAACGAACAACCTGGAAGTATTCCATTAGGCCTACGGTTAATGTCATCCTCAGGACAGTGCCAGGCAGCACTGACTAGAGGTGGGAATAAACTGATCCTAGTTCCATTACGTCTACATGTTTGCGTTAAAAACGTCTGTGAATATATATATACATATATATATATATAATGCGAAAAATCCGGGACTGCTTGTTGTGCCCACGGACGTCTGGATGAAGGGTTCCATCAAAAAAGGCAATAAGGTGAGTGAACAGGGAGGGCATGACGTCGCCTCATAGGTGCTGATGGTCGCAAGAATCTTTCTGTCTAAAACCAACTATTACTGTGTTGTAACCTGGAGGAGTTTGGTCCTGTTCTAATAATCCTGACAACATCATGGCCAAACGAGTTTGGAATCCACCCTTAGATAAAGATGCTGTGGGATTTGCGAAATCCATTTTAAGAAATCCTGGACAGAACTTTAACAATCAGTGTGTTTCATCTTTATAGTGAGCTAACTCTCACCAATTTCCAGTAAGGCGAAAGCAATATATGTAGAGAAGGAAGGAACAATGCAATATAACTAGATTTCAAGGAATTTAATCTACCTTATACTGTTTCACATCATTTAGTAGGGGGCGAGATTATCCAAGTGGTTAGGGCGCAAATTTACTGATCAGAAGGTCAGTGGTTCGAACCCGACCTCTGCCTCTCGACTTCCCATGTCTAGGCTTGGGCAACCTGGCAGTATCCCAGCCCTCGTGCTTCCTTCGGGTGGCATGGCAGTTAGGCACCGAAAGGGTACTACAGCTGAACGAATTTTTTTTGCATCATTTAGTAAATTCTTGATTGCGGAGAAATGTCAGACATATCTAAGTCCAGTATATCCCCGTTAATAACCACAAAAGGTGAAGTTATAAAAGGTAGTTGACCGGGACAGTCGCAGGTATCCCAGCCCTCGTGCAACTTTCGGGTGGCATGGCAGTTAGGCACCGAAAGGGTACTACAGCTGAACGAATTTTTTTTGCATCATTTAGTAAATTCTTGATTGCGGAGAAATGTCAGACACATCTAAGTCCAGTATATCCCCGTTAATAACCACAAAAGGTGAAGTTATAAAAGGTAGTTGACCGGGACAGTCGCAGGTACGGATGGGATAGTTGAGTGTGAAACAAAGCGAGAATTCAACTGGACGATCGGCGCTCAAATTACACTCGTTTCGTTTGCAAATGTTTCTTTACGTAAGGTTGTTATCTCTGTTAGTTTTCAGATGTTGTAATCAAGCCACGACGAACCTAACTTGTACCATTGATATTATGTATATACTCTTGCGAGTTGCAACAAGTATGGAGCGTCCCCTACGTCTTCTGCACCTTTTTATGGGAAAATTCGACGAGTTCACTGTAGGACCGAGACACTGGTGCATCAGCTGGATTTGTCCAACAGGTTGCCGTGCGAGCCCGTCTGCCTAGGACGACAAATTTCTATACTGGCTGGGTAAATTTTAGAAAAAAGCAAGCGGAGATAGTTGCAAGGTGAGATATTCTACCACTGAAACCAAACAGTAATTACAGGAGCCTTACTAAGTGACAGGCTCTCGTGTGTAGCTTCACCTCATTTTCTAACTTACGTAGCTATTTCACTCAGTGAGAGTGTTACTTTTAAAGCTACTTTTTGGGCTATTAATCCAGTTAAATCGTCTCAGCTGAAGAAACCATATCATAAAAAGGTAATTTGGTGGCGCAAAAGCACCGGCCGCTTTTCGTGACAGTCGATTCGCATAAACCAAACAAATGAGGAAAGGCACCACTACTGTGATTTCTCCTTTCAAGAGATGAAAGAAAGTGAATTTAACAAAATAATCTCGGGTGTTAATATTATTACTACCGTGATAATCATCGCCGAACTCTCATGCTACACGCTAACAGGTTGCTTCTGAGTGACGTGCTACCGGACAATGAGTACACTAGTATGCAAACATCCTCTCACCCAAGAGCCCATTTGGGTTTTTAAGGCCCAAGTGACGGTTGTTCATATCTTACAGATCTCGATTTAAATACATCTAGTTCTGGTTTGTGATAAGTCGCCTGTCGTCTCGAATCTGTGGTTAAATCCACCGAAACAATCACATGCTGACGCGACTTTTTTGAAGATCTCGGTTGGAAATTCCGTGATTTATGTAAGTCAGGGCAAAATAATTCCATGATCAACAGGTATTTTTCTAACGGGATGTGACCCGGATTCATTCTAGGGGAAGTCGAGGAACGATGCTTACTAAAAGCCAGCTTTGCTCTCAGAATAGCTGCTCTAATTGCAAAATAACCTGAAACACGGGGACAGTCTGCGGAAGAACCAACACCAGGATGTGAACCAAATGTAGAGGATAAGAATAATAATGAATAATCGCTCAGCTGTTACACCCTATCAGTGCCTGACTGCCATGCTACCCGAAGGAAGCACGAAGGCTGAGATGGTATCAGGTTGCCCAGGCCTGGACAGAAGCAGTCGAGACCTAGAAGTTGGGATCGAACCACGGACCTTCGGATCAGTAAGTTCTCGCTTGCGAAGCCTCGGCAACATTCAAAACGAATACGTGGTGGTCAACCGGCGTCATAATCTCTAGCTACAAAACCCTTGACTCTAACACCATGAGAGATTAGAATTCGACAGTAGACAGAACTTTAACAATCAGTGTGTTTCATCTTTATAGTGAGCTAACTCTCACCAATTTCCAGTAAAGCGAAAGCAATATATGTAGAGAAGGAAGGAACAATGCAATGTAACTAGATTTCAAGGAATTTAATCTACCTTATACTGTTTCACATCATTTAGTAGGGGGCGAGATTATCCAAGTGGTTAGGGCGCAAATTTACTGATCAGAAGGTCAGTGGTTCGAACCCGACCTCTGCCTCTCGACTTCCCATGTCTAGGCTTGGGCAACCTGGCAGTATCCCAGCCCTCGTGCTTCCTTCGGGTGGCATGGCAGTTAGGCACCGAAAGGGTACTACAGCTGAACGAATTTTTTTTTGCATCATTTAGTAAATTCTTGATTGCGGAGAAATGTCAGACATATCTAAGTCCAGTATATCCCCGTTAATAACCACAAAAGGTGAAGTTATAAAAGGTAGTTGACCGGGACAGTCGCAGGTACGGATGGGATAGTTGAGTGTGAAACAAAGCGAGAATTCAACTGGACGATCGGCGCTCAAATTACACTCGTTTCGTTTGCAAATGTTTCTTTACGTAAGGTTGTTATCTCTGTTAGTTTTCAGATGTTGTAATCAAGCCACGACGAACCTAACTTGTACCATTGATATTATGTATATACTCTTGCGAGTTGCAACAAGTATGGAGCGTCCCCTACGTCTTCTGCACCTTTTTATGGGAAAATTCGACGAGTTCACTGTAGGACCGAGACACTGGTGCATCAGCTGGATTTGTCCAACAGGTTGCCGTGCGAGCCCGTCTGCCTAGGACGACAAATTTCTATACTGGCTGGGTAAATTTTAGAAAAAAGCAAGCGGAGATAGTTGCAAGGTGAGATATTCTACCACTGAAACCAAACAGTAATTACAGGAGCCTTACTAAGTGACAGGCTCTCGTGTGTAGCTTCACCTCATTTTCTAACTTACGTAGCTATTTCACTCAGTGAGAGTGTTACTTTTAAAGCTACTTTTTGGGCTATTAATCCAGTTAAATCGTCTCAGCTGAAGAAACCATATCATAAAAAGGTAATTTGGTGGCGCAAAAGCACCGGCCGCTTTTCGTGACAGTCGATTCGCATAAACCAAACAAATGAGGAAAGGCACCACTACTGTGATTTCTCCTTTCAAGAGATGAAAGAAAGTGAATTTAACAAAACAATCTCGGGTGTTAATATTATTACTACCGTGATAATCATCGCCGAACTCTCATGCTACACGCTAACAGGTTGCTTCTGAGTGACGTGCTACCGGACAATGAGTACACTAGTATGCAAACATCCTCTCACCCAAGAGCCCATTTGGGTTTTTAAGGCCCAAGTGACGGTTGTTCATATCTTACAGATCTCGATTTAAATACATCTAGTTCTGGTTTGTGATAAGTCGCCTGTCGTCTCGAATCTGTGGTTAAATCCACCGAAACAATCACATGCTGACGCGACTTTTTTGAAGATCTCGGTTGGAAATTCCGTGATTTATGTAAGTCAGGGCAAAATAATTCCATGATCAACAGGTATTTTTCTAACGGGATGTGACCCGGATTCATTCTAGGGGAAGTCGAGGAACGATGCTTACAAAAAGCCAGCTTTGCTCTCAGAATAGCTGCTCTAATTGCAAAATAACCTGAAACACGGGGACAGTCTGCGGAAGAACCAACACCAGGATGTGAACCAAATGTAGAGGATAAGAATAATAATGAATAATCGCTCAGCTGTTACACCCTATCAGTGCCTGACTGCCATGCTACCCGAAGGAAGCACGAAGGCTGAGATGGTATCAGGTTGCCCAGGCCTGGACAGAAGCAGTCGAGACCTAGAAGTTGGGATCGAACCACGGACCTTCGGATCAGTAAGTTCTCGCTTGCGAAGCCTCGGCAACATTCAAAACGAATACGTGGTGGTCAACCGGCGTCATAATCTCTAGCTACAAAACCCTTGACTCTAACACCATGAGAGATTAGAATTCGACAGTAAGGGATGGTTGCTGAGAATCCACAGACAGCTCATTAAGGTTTCCGATCTGTTTGGAGCTCATCAAGTAAGCCAGGACTCCGAGATCGAGGGAGGTCGATTGCATTCGTATGAATGTTGAATGGATGCAGAAACCAAAAACCCGATGGAATCCCTCATACTCAGTAGAATTCGGATATGCTTCGACGCAGCGTGCAGCAAAAATGCTGTCCGACATTTCACTGTGAAGATATTCAATAACGTTTTGTCAGATGGTGATATTTCTTATAAGTGGTGTGAGGGATTGCGGAAAATCTGAAGACATTCCGCTACCAGTTTCACGCAATTTTGGGCTTATTTGTAGAATTAGGACTGTCTACTGGGCCTTGCATAGAACGGAAGTGAAAGTGGGCTGTCCACGGACTTTGAACAATCATCCAGTATTAAGTATATCAAGCTGAATGCCTCCGCAACGTAACCTTGAGACCTGTGTGCTGTGGAGTCTGGTTGGAGTCTACAGTTCCGGTCACTTTTTCATGCATGAGGAAAACAACTAGTGGATCCCGTCTACCAGGATGAGGACGAGATTATAACTCCAACCAATGATTAGATACTGTTGAGAAAGCAGCCTCCAAACGAACATTTCCATTTCGTTTCTAATAATGTCCTCTCTTCCACTGTGGCTTATCATATCCCGCGTTACGGAACTTCTAGGTTGTTTATCGATGAGGCAGTGTGCAATTAATAAAACAACTGGACTTGGTGGAATGTATTTCTTAAGAACAACTTGATGGTTCGACATGCATGCTGGGGCAACAAAGAGCGTCAAAATCTAAATTAGTAGCACAGTTACAACAGACACCTTCCGGAGTGTCAACATCCTATCGTCATTGGCAAGTTTTCGTAAATAAACCGGTCGGTCCACTTCAGTAAGCTCAACCTTCTGGCTACAGTCCTTACAATCCTATTCAGGAGTTCCTAAACCTATTCTATGAGTATTGCACTTTTAGACGTATTTCTTCTCACCCTTAGTTATCCAGACAAACGAAACCGCCGACCATGTGAGCACGAAATGGGCTCAATGCTGCATACAGTAATGGTGATGAGGACGCATTAGGGTAACCTCAGTTGGTCCGCACGGAATAAGGGTGATTTGGGGAACGATCTGACAAAAATTTGTTTAGAGTGCGCCTCTGAAAGAGCCTAGAAAGCTACCACATCGTCAGCAATGGGAAGTTACCTGTCCACCTGCACAGGGGGTTAAGAGAACATCTAGAACATTGCCACTGGCAACCTGTACTTCACTTTGAGTTGGTTAAGTACTAAGGTTGTTAGCACGGATTATTTTATCACCGATCAACAGGGTATTGAATCAAGTTGAAAGCGAATCGTTATGGAGAGGGGAAAATACCGTGGTGCAAGGGTTTGTGTACCACCACGACTCATTGAGCCACGCTAGAGGTGTCCGCGCGACACCCACAGTCTCTCACACCAGGTTGACCAATGGTAAGGGGTCTGACCAACATTCCCCTGGTCCTCCAGGTTGGGGGTTGGAAAACATGCCGACTTTTTCTCTAAGTAATAATGCACCCGCATTTCCCAAGAAGCCCCGATGGCTTACAGTAAGCCATTTGAGCCAAAGGCTTTAGTTGAGGACTCTAATCATCCTGCTGTCTAGGGCTGGGCGTCCTGGTCGTATTCAATCCCAGATACAACCATGGATTGCACACATGAATAAACTCATGCCACATCGGCCGTCGCGTGGTGTCACCAGCCAGGCAGCCTTACTTGCAGCATACAACAGGGTGGGTAAGCAAAAACAAGCTACTGCTGACGCCTCTTCTTTCTCTTTTAAACGCCTTTTCTTCTTCCTCTCCCCAACCCATTAATAACTCTCCCATCGTAGGCCCAACAGTTAGGACTGATGACTCCGTATGTCTTGCATCGGTTTTGCAAGCAACACCTGCGTATCATCTGCCAATCACCTCAGACATCTCGAAATCAATCTACAGGCTTCGACGCCCAGTCTATCTGGCCGCATTTAATGTCCGCACTCTGAAGCAAGTGGGAAAACAAGCTGCTCTTGTTCTCACACTGGACTCGCTTGGCACTGATGTATCAAACACAAGAATTCAAGATACAAGCACAGTGATTGAGCTAACTGTTCTATCAATCTCCACTCAGTTCCGGCTGCCCACCTCTGGTGATGCAGAGGCTGCTGCGGCGGGATGTGCAGGGGTTGGTATTGTCCTGAGTTACCGGACGGAAGGATCATTGCTTGGTTGAATACCTTTTAATATTGCCCTTTATGGTTCGTCTGGTTGTAGTGAAAGTTACGCTTTACTGCTATTTCCATTAATTCACTTTCACTTGTCATTTCAGCCTATGTGAAGGAGTCTCACAAGTGGGAAGTTGGTAGATGTCTATCGCGTGCTTACTTCCCAACTGACTGTAGCTCCGACGCCACCAAGGACGGTTTTTACGAGGGTCTGAATGTTCTACTGCGGCGAGCTAGAAGTTCAGATATCGTGGTGGTTGCCAGATATCTGAATGTACAAGTTGGTAGACTTCGCACATCTGAGACTCAATTAGAAGGCCGATATTGATTGGACTCGGTACGTACAGACAATGAGGAACGATTTGTCTAACTGTGTGCTGTTCGCAGCCTGTTTTTGAGCAGTACTAATTCCCGAAATAGCCGAAGTCGTTTGGCCACATGGTGTCCTCCAACAAGTACCAGCGGCGTACCTAAATTGGTCACACCACCATCAGTCGCCGACAGGGCGGATCAACAACTACCGCCGCTTGTTTGAGAACACTTGTGTGGACTCTGGTCATGCGCTCGTTTGGAGTCACTTTCCCCTTCGACTTCCAGGGCCGCGTAAGTGGCGTGCAGATCGCTTACTAACTGATAGACTGGAAGATTCCGAAGTCATGACGTTGGAAGATGTTGAAAGTGGTCACCACAGCTTTGCACAGTGCCGAGAGTTTCGCCTGTGACACGATAAAAGATGTTTGAGAACACTTGTGTGGACTCTGGTCATGCGCTCGTTTGGAGTCACTTTCCCCTTCGACTTCCAGGGCCGCGTAAGTGGCGTGCAGATCGCTTACTAACTGATAGACTGGAAGATTCCGAAGTCATGACGTTGGAAGATGTTGAAAGTGGTCACCACAGCTTTGCACAGTGCCGAGAGTTTCGCCTGTGACACGGTGGCAAAGTAGTGGCACTGTTTGAATCCCGGATAAGTGTTCCCACCCGCTTCGGTCAGAATTCAACATCCCACATAAAAAGGCCTTGCAGGACTGATAAAAGTCGGGGTGCACACCCCAGAAAGGAAATCTCTGAGAATCTCCAGTGGTAACTGAGAGCCACTTGATCTAACTGAATCCACGACTGGCTTGCTAGTGATAGTCTCCGAGTAACTCGGTGTGAGAGCTGATGCTGAAGGTTCGTGCTAGCTAGGAAGGGAGGATGTTCAGAATATAGGTGAACAAGTCATTTCCCGTTATTCGCACGCTGAGAATCGAACCCGAACCGTTCACCTAACTGTGCTTCTTCCGGGCCTTTTCGTTGAACTTGGGCGTTCAGATCACTCGTCAAGAAAACTGAATACGCTTTTATTACTGGTTAAAGCAGTAAAATCAGTAAAATCAGCCGCTGACTTTCCGATCATACGATAACCAGCTGTTTGTCGTAGCTAAATAATAAGGCAGACGTCGTACAGTATGGTGCTGGAATCCCGCAGTGCTCATACTCATGGTTTGGATGGATCAAGTCTTAATAATAGTAATAATAATGATAGTCAATAACCATTCAACACCCTTTAGGTGCCTCGCTGCTATGCCAACTGAAGGAAGCATGAGGACTGGGATACTGCCAGATCATCCAAGCCTAGACAGGAGCAGTCGAGGTCGGATTCGAACCACGGACCTTCCGGTCAGTAAGTTTATGCCTTAACCACTGAGCTACTTCGAGTCTTATGACAGGAGTGATCATTACCGCCACTAACGCCTTCTTGTGATGGGGACGTCGGAGATTTGGCTCGAACTGATGCTTTGCAGACAATCGGAGGTTGTTTTTGTTCGGGACTAGACTTATGGATGCAGTCGGGGCATCGTCGTTGGGGTCAACGGCTTTTCGGTTTGTCAGCTGTTACGTCTTACCCTGAGATCGGCTCGAGCACGCGCTAAAGTGACAAGCGATGTTCCGATTGTATCTATTAGGGTACAACTGTTTTCCGGGTAAACAACGATCAAGGGTTTCTGGTGGGCTCACATGTTTAAACGAGGTGTTCTAACAACTATGTACCTCAGCCTTCAACAACCAAAGTCGGAGAACATTTGAACCAGGGCGGTCTTGCACTGTTGCTGTTGCGTGCTAAGCTCCAAGAAAAATTACTGGGTTTCTTCCACTTCCAAACAAAAACCACGTATTCACCCTTTCCAAACGTAGCTATCGGGTAGCAATTTGCTCATATTAAGATGCTGATATCCAAGTAACCTCAGCGGGAGGGACGTTAGAGACCAGTAGGACCAAACGGACACGCATGGCTAAGAAGAGTAATGAGCCGTTTCTTCTCGACACGTTGAACGTCCTGCAGAGTGCTGTCACTAACTCTTCGATTCATAATGACTTCGTTCAGCTTCAGACCAAGTTGAGACTGCAGGGCACTTCCGAAAGCAGACCGCAAACCGCGAACATTGTTGTGGCAACAAAACCCATACAATAACTATACAATGAATATGGGAGTCGTGAACGGAAGTCCCTTGAACGAGTGACAACCCTGAGTCCTTCATATCATCCTGAAACCATAAAGACCTCAAGAAACGTTCGGACTGCCTACTTTTGACATTTAAAAGCCAACATACCCCTTGTGAGCCAAACGTGATCGAGACTGTAACCAAATGGGTTTGGAGAAATTTGGCGGCATGTTAATCTAATGCATGGTACCGCTCGGACCCTATGGAAAGGAGGTACTGAAGCTGACATCGGACACCCAAAAATACTCCCAAGTCAAAGTCTTGGCAAACCATCACCATTCCGCGAAAACCGAAAGTAATCCGTTGTTGCTACTGGTTCAGGTCAAACCACTTGAGGAAAATACCAATATGAGGTTTAATTTCAGGTCCCAAATAACAGAAAAAGTCATCAAATGGCAATAGGATTTCCACAAACCCTTGGAAGGTACTGTGAGCCTAGCGGAGCTGGACTGTCCCATCCTAAACGCCTACGACCGAAGGTGCGACAGCGTATCCGAAGGGCGCGCTTGTTCCTCCGTTATGAGAGAACGCGGAGTGCAATGGTTAGATTGACAAGGTCGTCTAGTGCAGGAGAGTTGCATGGGTCGACCCAGAACGCAATTTTTCAGAAACCCATGACTGCGCCAGTATCGTGGCATTTATGCAGTTGCTTGCTTCAAATATTCAATGACTATTGAACGGC